>NW_026947502.1:30656284-30966284 GCF_034190915.1 Cavia porcellus
AACAGGCCCATCTCCTAGACCTGCCATGTGAGTTGTCAGGACCAAGATGCCTGACCATTCATTCACAGTGACCTCTCCTATCCCATCTCCTTGTTTTTCAGTCCTTTCTTATTAGAGTTGGCCTTGATTCTCCAGTTCAGTGTCCTCGGGAAGAAAATGGCAGAGTAGGAGCCAGAGCTTCCCAGCATCCCCCAGCCAGGGAACTTGCCCTTCCTGGTCGTCCTCCGCTGAGCCCACTTCGGTCCTGTGTGGCTTTGGTGTCTCCTGTGAGCCATAGCTGGGCCTGCGCTCAGCATTGCTTGCATGGTGCTGTGATCTGGGCTGTACCACTTTCCCTTGGTTTCCCCTGTCTTCCCTTGCTGGAGTGTGTCTAGTTAGAATCTGAGCCTACCTAGTTGTCAAGCTGTGGCCCTAACA
Organism: Cavia porcellus; assembly: GCF_034190915.1. Classification (NCBI taxonomy): domain Eukaryota; kingdom Metazoa; phylum Chordata; class Mammalia; order Rodentia; family Caviidae; genus Cavia; species Cavia porcellus. The sequence continues at coordinate 30,656,702 of NW_026947502.1, forward strand.
CTTGGCTAGAGACCTGCTTCTTCCCAGTTCTTTGTGGTCACCCAGTAAGAAGTCCATTTTTGACACCCACCTGGTTTTCTCAGTACTCTTTCTGCTTCAGTCCCTACAGGGGTTGGGGGCTGGCTTCTGTGTGAATGGTCTGAAACCCAGAGACCAGGATGCCCTTCTGGGAATGGCCAGCATTCCCTCTCCAACCCTGCTATCCTGGTCAGGGGTTAGCACCTGGCTCTCTGGCTCTCTGGCTCTCTGGGAGGGCTAGGGAATTGGCAGCCAGTTTTCAATGGTGTAAATACTTCTATCATGGACTGTTTCAAGCTACCAAGACATCAACTGGCTTGCAGAATTCTAGAAATTTTAACAGTTTCATGAACTGGCTCCAGTAAAGCATGGCTTCTGACCAAGGTCACCCATCCTTTTGAGGTGACTGCAGTAAGAGTCCAGAGCATGAGCTCTGGTTTTCTGAAACTCTCTCCGCTGACCTCACTGACTTCTGAAGACTTCTGGGAGGTCCCTGCTCTGGCACGCTGGTGGACCAAGGGACAGGAAGTAGGGTACACACTAGAGTGCTTACAAGCCAGCACTCTAAAGCTGACGGTATGGATTAGGATCCTCACTTAGATTATTTAAGCCTTCTCTGCCCCAGTTTTCTCACCTGAAAATGTACGTAAGAGTTGTGAGAATGAAATGAAACAGGTTTTGCCTGAAACAGGTAGCCCAGGATGGAAAATGCTCTGCAAGTGTGAGCTGCAGCCTGTGTGCTGTGGGGGCAGCGGTGGCCACATTGCATTTGGCAAGTCTGTGGCCCCTCCTGATTTACGTGTGTGGGAGCAGGATCCTTGGTTACAAAACCTGCAGGCAGAGCCAAGGGCAGGACCCTGCAGGCTTGGCATCTTGGGAAAGTGCTCATGTGGGGTGACAGGCAGTCTTGAGGGGGCTTGAGAAGGAAGGCTGACGTGGTGAAGGATGATTCACTCAGAATGACTTGGCCAGGTATGACTCCTGGTGGCCTGAAAGCCAGCATGAGTCCCCAGGACATGCAGAGCAGAGAGAGGCAGGCCCACAGCCATGTATGAGTCTGCAAGGGCCAGGCAAAGACAAACCACCCGCTGGCCTTTGACTTCAGGGGGGGTCCTTAGCTAACTCCTTCCTTCATCCCCAGAGTTCTGGGGGCACTGTCGCTACAAGAATAGAGGGGCCCAGCCTGGAACCTCGGTTTGTGGAGGGATTTGGCCAGAGAGTTGTGGGAGAAGGTAGAGGACAGGCAATCCCTGGTGGCAGCATGTAGACAGGGGAGGCCTGCTGGAGCAGACGGTGCCTGTGGGGGCCAGCGGGCAACAGGGCTGGCTACATCTTTGAGCTGGGGAGTGACAGGCAGTGAGTGGTGTTTAAGGAAGATTAATCTGGCAGCTCATGGAGGATAGATGGGAGCAGAGAGAGGCTGGAGGCAAGGAGACCAGCCGGGAGGCTGCTGCGGTCATCCAGGCAAGAAATGATGAGGCCTCCCTTCCCAGCAAGCAGGCAGCAGGGACAGAGTAAGAGAGATGGATGTGGGAGACATTACAAAAGAGGATGCTGCATCTGGATGGTGCATGTGGGGGGCGAGGGAGGGGGAGGAGGCAAACATGATTCAGAGCTCTGAGCCTGGGGAAGTGATGTCAGAAACAGAAAATAGATGGGGAGCTGGGCCAGGGGAGAAACAGAAAGAACAAGAGAGCTCCATGGTGGCCTGGACTCCGTCCTGAGAACTCCACTCCACTGGGCTGTGTCTCACACGTGGACAGGGATACTCAGGGACAGAAACCAGCTCTGGCCAAGCTAAGCAAAGGGCATGCAATAGAGGTTTGAGGGACTGAAAGGAACATTGTGTGACAAAGTCCATACCTAACATTGTATCCTAGGAGAGAAGCCCTCAGAAGGATGGGGTGGAGCTGGGGTAGCCTCATTAATTTAGGGCATTGAAAGCAGTCTGGGGAAGGTGGATTTGCTCCCGCCTGTGTAGCTTCCAGGATAGTCTCAGGACCGCCTAGTGTGAGACACGAGGCTGAGAAAAACCTTTCTAGTAACCGGTGGCATGAGGGCCTGGCAGCGGAATGGTTTGAAACTCATCCTGTTGGGACCCATAGGGAAACCGGGAATAGGTAATAAATAAGGGGGCTTCGTGAGGCTCCATGATAGAAGAGAAAGGAAAAGACTTTGAAATTGATTTGAACTTCACTCTTAGCCAAACCCTAGTAGTTGGATTTGAGGAGTTTTTTTACTCTTTGGGAACTAGAGGAATGGCCCCATTTAGTGACATTTTTTAGTCTGTCTAGTCCTTCTCATTGTTTTGATGATTGAATGTACTCCTTCAAGGACTCAGCCCCTCTGCTCTTCTTTGGTGACCTCTCACCCTGATGTAGTCCTGATGGGACTGTCAGAGGCTTCTGGCCCATCCATGGCTCAGGGAAAGCACCTGAGTGGGCTGGGAAAACCATAGGAGGCTTTGGACACAGTGATTGCTCAAGGGGGTGAATGACCTTGGCTGAGCCCTTAGGATCCATCCTATGGCTTGTCCTGCCTAAAGGTGGGGGGCAAAGGAGGGGGAATCCTCCTTGTGTCTCTTGGATTTGCAGAATAAAGAGGCAGGTAAGGATGATGGGCCTGAACCTGCTCTCCCTTGTGTGGAAGAGCTTTGATGGGATGAAGGAGCCCAGGAATGAGCACAGGGAAGAGACTCTCCTGGTGGCCCTAAAGACCCTGGTCCCTGCAGCTTTTCTCCATCCTGTGAGCTGTTCCAACAGCCTTCTCGAACTTGATTTATGAATGTATGGCTTTAGGCTTGTGCCAGTTGGAGTTGGGTTTTGCTGCCCTTTGCCTGTCAGAAGCCCATCCTAGGATCTCAGGAGAAAGACACGACAATATGGGCAAAATATCCATTTAAAGGTGGCCAGGTAGCAGCATATAGGAGGTTCATCTCCCAAGCAGCAGATATTCTAAAAAAAGAGAATTCGCATAAAAATTCCAATTTCAGGCTTCCTTTGAAACAAGGAAAGATCTGGGCTGGGCGCAGTGATTCTTTACAGGGAAAGGGGCTAAAACCTGACTTCTGTCTTGGCGGGCATGCACCCCCTGTACATCCATCCTTGTGTACTTCTCGGCTGTATACTCCTTTATTCATGCAGTCCCATCTCATGCACTCTCCCTGCCCCGTGCAGCCCATCTCATGCACCGCCAGGCCCTGTATGCCTGTCCTCTACATGTACCCCTACTGTTCATGGATTCCTCTGCCCACACACCCCACTACCCTGTACCTCCCTCCCTGCTCATCCCCATTGCCTGGTGCAGAGGGAGGCTACAGTCTCCACTCCTTGCCCAGTGCTTGGTGCATGTCAATCCAAGGCCACATGCAGGTCCCTCCCCTTCCAGCTCTAAGAGCTCATGTTTGGGATCTTAGGGTGTACTTGTTCGATGTGAGGTGACAGAGGATAGTCAGGTGGAACTGTCTGAAAGATAATTGGAAACCTGAGACTGGCACTTTGAGATGCAGTCATGGCAGGAAGCAGAGAGGCGAGACCCATCATGAGGAACTGGTCATGAACACTGAGAGCTCAGATTCCATTCTAAAAGGGCCACTGGGGAATAGCCGCTGCCGAGACAGTGCAGCAAGATCTGTGGGAGATTCTGAGGAAGACAGAAGGAGGCCAAGGAGCAAGCAGTGGGAGCTGGGGAGGAGTTTAAACTTCTGCAAAGGAGAGGAGCAGCCATGAGGAAGGCTGTTAAGACGGCCGCAGCTGAGACCTGGAGGCCCTGCTGGGAGCTGGAAGTGCGGCCGCTTGAGAGCCGGTACCTGAAGTACACCAGGGTGAGAAGGCAGCATTAGTGAGCCAGGCAGTGCGCACAGAGAGCAGGGCGTTTGGAAGTTGTAGACAATGCAAACCTGCGAGAGCCAGAAAGATATCGCGTCTGTTGAAGGCTTCAGGGGAGAAACTTGCTGAGAGTTTGAGAGTATTTGTGCATAAACTGTAGGTAGGCTCCGAGGAGAAATGACTTGCTGGATGTCACATGGCGGCCACTGCAGGGCCAGATCCCAGCTTCAGCAAAATGGGCAAAAGGCCCAGGACCCATGAGCTCTTGAGGGAAGCAGAGAGGACAGCCTAAAGGACAGGACCAGTGAAGGTAGGTACACAGGATCAAACAAGCATTAGTGGAGCAGCTGCTCGGCACTGCATTAGACTCTACAGCACACAGAGACAAAGTTCCTCTGAGGGAACGTGTGACGTCAGTAACTGCCTACAGTACACCAGTGGGCCATCACCGAGCTGATCCTGAGGCTTCATGCAGGGTCACGGTGGAGGGAGAAGGCCAGGCAGGCCCCCTGGGCTCTTTAGACAAGGTCTGGCTGCCCACTGTCCCCATCTCCCAGTATCAAACAGTCACTCATAAACGAGCTCGAGGAGGTCCATTGAAGTTGGACTTTTATGCAATATATTTTTGTAAATGCCACCGTTGAGTGGCGGTTAGTGTATCCACAGTGTGGAGCCATCACCTCTGTCTAGTTCCAAAACATTTTCCTCAGCCCCTAGAAATCGCCGGTAAGCGATCTTTCCCAATCATCCCTTTTTCCGGCTACTAGGAAACAGTACTTTCCGTCTCGGTAGACTCACTCATTATGGGTATTTTGTGTAAAAAGGAATCGCACCATTTGTGACTTTTTGTGACTGGCATATTTCACTTTGCATAATGTGTAAACAGTCCATCCAGGGTGAATCAGTACCTCCTTTTTTGTAGCTAGCTAATATTCCATTGTGCACAGGGACCGAATTTTATCTGTTCATCTCTGATAGACATTTAGGTTGTTTCAGCCTTTGTGGAATGTTTGTGCTATGAATGTTTGCGTACAAGTATTTGTTTCCTGATCCCTTAGGGACCCAGAGGGGACTGCTGGGTCATATGGTAACTCTGTGATGCCCATTTGGAGGAACCGCCAACCTCTTATCCTCAGCAACAGCACCATTTGTAGTTTTAGTTACATTTTAACTAGCAGTGTGTGAGGGCTCCAGGTTCTGCACATCCCAGTGCTTATCTTCGAAATATTAAATTCTTGAAAAGTTTTTCTCGCTCGCCCCTCAGTGCCCCTCTTTATCATTACCAGAGCCCTGGGTGGCCTGAAGTCTGCCCGGGCTGGGTCTCCTGGTCCGGGATGGGAATCCGAGGAGGTCCCCATGGGCACACGTACCCTGCAGCAAGCAGCAGGTCAGAGCTGGCTGTCAGCCACCCTCTGGGCCTCTCCCCCCACCCCCGCATCTCTCCTTCTCCCTCTGACGCCTCCTCCATGCACGTACCCAGCCAGGAGCTGCCCTCTCCGCCCCTCTGCTCCATTTTGTGTGTGTGTCTCGTCACCGGGATAAATGCAGCTACAAACAATGCAGTGAGTTGGGTGCTAATTTGTCAGACGCAGTGCGCGGCTGTGATTCCGAATACATTAACATTTTCACATGAAATCATTTCAATTTTTAGTGATTAAGAAGTATTTGTTTTAAAGCATCAGGGTGATTTGCTGAAGGCCTGGAGGCCTGTAGAGGCAGGGGCAAGGGAACCCTGATGTGTGACGTCATTTATGGGTACCAGTGCAAGCTGTCACCACTCTATGCCTAACTGTGCCCACCTGAGTCTTCTGGACATGGGGCCGGAGGTGACAAAAAAGCAGACTGAGAGTGGAGACCACTGATTCTGGTGGTCCCTGGAACTCAGAAGCCACAGCCTCCACCTTCCCCTGACTTTTCCATGTTTTCCTGGACTCCCTGAGGTGTTGTCTTCTCAGAGACACTCAGCCTGAAGTAGGGGCCCATCACTCTGTGTTTTAACTTCATGGCATTTACCAATATTGGAGTTGACCTATTTCCTTGACTTGTTCATCTGCTTATTTTATGCCTCCTTAATTAAAACATAAGTTTTTTTGAGGGCAGAGACAGTGACTTGCTCATACATGAGTGGTTGGTGGGTGGGTGGATGGATGGATGGATGATACATAGATATATAGATAGGTAGGTTTATGGATAGATGGATGGATATATAAATGGGTAGGTTTGTGGACATATGGATGGACGGATGGGTAGATATATAGATGGGTGGGTTTATGGATAGATGGATGGATGGATATATAGATATGTGAATGGGTGAGTTTATGGATGGATGGATGGATGGATGGATGGATGGATGGATGGATAGATGGTAGATATACAGATGGGTGGATTTATGGGTGAATGGGTGGATAGATGAATATATAAATATATAGATAGACGGGTTTATGGATGGATGGATGGATGGATGGATGGATGGACGGATAGATGGACAGACGGACCCCTGAAAGGGAGGATGTACAATTGTTTAGTGGGCCCTGAAGATCATTCATCATACCAGGCATTAAGCTCTTCCTGGAACCTAAGGGACACTAGCCCTTCCCAAGTAAGCTGCCTCTCATGTGTCAGGCTTCCTCGTACCTGGAAAGTGCAGTTCCTTACCCCTGGGTGAGGATATATTCACAGGGCTTCAGTCCCCTCCTTTCTCGTTATCCCCACTCCGTAGAGTCTGTCTGTGCCTCCCTCTCTGTCCTCTTCCCTTCTGGGTGCAGTGAGGTCCATTGTGAAGGATTCCCCTAGGTTATTCAACAGACTGGCACCTTCAGGCCTCAGTTGCCACTAGTCTTGGCTGGGGACTCTTTCCTTCCCTCCTGGGGTCTCCAAATAGGGTGACCTTCTGCAGAGCAGCTCACAGTGCAGCCAAAGGCTGGGCCACAAGGACGTGCCTGCAGGGCCCAGTGTAGGTTGTTCCTTCTGTGGACTGGCTCGTGTGTGTCTGCGTGTGTGATTGGATGTTCAGATACTTACTGAACAAGAGTCAGGCTCCTTCTTGCAGTTATTTCCTCTGTGACAGCCACACAGCAGCCCCTTCTACATTCTGTGCTTCCCAAACTTCCATGGTCCCAACCCCTGTTTCCAGGTGCCCCCCAACAGACCCCTCCCCAACCCATACCAGTGAAAGGAAAATAACTGGAAGCTTTTATCGTTCGGCAGAAGCAACATCAGAAAACAATTATTGTTTTAATTACCTGCTGTCGCCGTACAAGACAGGGAGGTTGTAAAGTGCGATAAAATCTTTCATGTTAATGGACTGCCAGCCTGGGCCAGGGCACGATTTATGGGGCTGCAGCTGGCAACTCCAATCAGCTGGTATGGAACCCCTTGGGCCCCCGCTCCCTGTCCCTGGGGCCAGGTCTCCAATACTGGGAGCCCAGGCACCTTTTGTATCCATCACACTCCTACCCAGGAATGCTCAAAACCAGCACATGCACAGGAGGGTCCTGGAGGATCTGGTCCTTTGAGGGTTAAACCTAGGCCTGGCCCCATCTGCTCCACTAAAGAAGTGCCAGTGTGGGCCAGGGCCTTCTCTGCACAGGCTCACTCCCCCCGCCACCTGCCCTACTGCAGCACCCCACTTTGCAGCCATACCCACCTGTTGCCCCAGCTTTGTCTTGGGCTCCTGCTCTGCTCTCCTGCAAAGCCCTGCAGTCCACACCTGTCTCCTCTGGCCTTGCCCACTTCCACGCCCCACAGCCAGACCACTGCTTCATAGCTGAGATTCCATTGTTCCGCCCTCACCCAGTCCAGCCCTGTGGCTGTATCTACCATTTCCCCATAATCCATCACATTACTGTCTCTGCTTAAGAACAAACTGTGTTTTTTCCAGAGAGTTTCCAGAGACCCCATTGAGGCCCCATAACAGCGCTTTTAGGAGATGCCACAATTGTGTACCCCATTTTACAGATGCAGAAACCAAGGCACATAGTAGCCAGCTATTCAGTTTGCATTCTGACCTCCAGGGGTTGAGTAGCCTTTGTGAGAAATGCTCAGAATGGTGACAAGAAGGATATTTAGGCCCAGTACATTTTGGGCTTTGTTTGTGGTGCTGAAGACTGAACCCAACGCCTTCACATTGAACTATAGTCCCAGCCCCTTTTAATATTTCATTCAGAGACAAGGTCTTGCTTGTAATGGAGTACTGAGCTTACAGGTATGCACAACCATCCCAAGACTGTTTTGTGGGTTTTTGTTGGTGGTGGTGGTAGTGTTTTGTTTGAGATGGGTTTTCACTATGATCCTCAGGCTGGTCCTAAACTCATGGGCTCAAGTGCTCCTCCTGCCTCAGTCCCCTAAGTAGCTGGGACAACACTGCACCTGGCTCCATTTTGGATCTAGTCATAATTTTTATTATTGCCATTTAATCTGGAGTACATGACTTAGCTGCTTGATTGCACCTCACTTTTCTCAAATGTAAAATGGGCACAGCAATCCCTCATTGTTACTGCAAGTGTGGTTATGGTGGTGGCATCTGAGGCTGTGGAGATGAGTAGGATCCACTAGGAAACAATCAGATCTAGTTATGGAAGGATCATGGAGCAGACTTCAGTCACCTTTTGGGCTGAGGTGGAGCAACAAAAAGAGTCAAGGGTCTGTGTTGGGCTGGCCTCACCCAAAATTCACACCTTTTTTAGCCCTACCTTTTTCTACCAAGGGCTGGGAGCAAGCCTGGCATGTGTGTTGGCCAGTCTCATATTCAGGACATGGGTAAATGGCTACAGTCCAGGGAGCTGCAAGAACTTCTGGAGCTGAGGCCACGTCAGAGCAGAAAGGGGCCCAACTTGAGAGGATCTTCAGGCTGCTACAGAGGCTGGGTGGGGCTTCCTTGCATCCTTAGGAGCCCAGCTTTCTTTTCAGACAAGCTTGGGTGCAGGCTGTGGGTTGCCCTGCATGGCCTCGATTGTTAATTCACCCACCCACTCACTCTTCCATGCATCAGCTCATGTCTTCAGCAAATGTTTGTTGAGCACTATGTCTGTCTGGGCTCCGAGCTGGATGCGGGGCTGTCAGGAAGTCCAGTGGAGCTGTGCGCACACCCTCGTGGAGCTGATATTTGAGTGCAAGGGACAGGCAATGCGCCAGTGAACAAATGAACAAATGAAATAATTACATGCTGTCGAGCGTACAGAGGAGAACAAAAGAGCCGAGATGGGATTCCCCCTCCTCTCTCCTCTGTCCCTGTCCTGTCTGTGTATGAGAAGTGGTTGCAGCTTCCCAGCCCTGCTGAGATGCATGGTGGGCATTAGCGGCCCAGCCTGCCCAATACGTCTCCCTGTCTTCCCTGGATTACTTGCCCCATTTTGTCCATGGCTTCCAAACTCTAATGTGTTACCCAGGGCCAGGGAGGGGTCATTCATTTAAAGATCTTTCTATGAAACCTTCTCCTCTGAGGACCTTAAGAGGAAGAAAAATGTCAGGGGAGGAGGCAAAAGAGAGCAAGAGAGACCTGATCTCAGAACTCCCAAGCAGCAGGACAGATGCAGAGGGACCAGAGCGATTGCCTGAGAGCCCTGCTTGTTCTGCGGTGAATATTCAATCACCTTTCCTCTTGTCCCCTGATGGGTCCTACTTCTCTCTCCTGTCTCTTTCCCTCTCTCCTATCTGTGTCCCTGAAGGAGTCCAAGCCCATCCAACCCCTAGCCTCCCAGGGAGAGGCTGTCCCCAGGTGCTGGGAGATGCTGTCAGTCTGGTTGCGTCCCTCTTGTTTCCCTCCCAGTTCTCTGAGGAGCCACAGGCTCATACTTGGGTCTCTCTGAGGACCAGCTTCAGTGCTCTTACCCTCCATAGATGGGCCAGAGTAGCTGGCTGGTTGGACCCACCCTGCACCAGGGACAAGAGGAAACATGAGCCAGTATGGCAGCCACGAAGCAGAACTGGGTGTGAGAGGCAGGCTGGAGTGTGTGGGCTCTGGTTGGGACTTGTGTAACTCTTTGGGCTGGGAGCCACCAGCCCTCTGGGATCTCAGGTGGTATCTGCTTCTCTTGGATGCTTTCAGAAATACCAGACACTATGGGCAACCCTATACTCTGCGGGCAGCAGGGCCAGGGAGAGAGGTGGTGTTGGCAGAGCTTGTTAGGGTGACAGGTATTCTCACACATGCTGGGACCTTTAGCCGGAGCTTGGCTTGTACACCTAGCGATGGGTGTGGGCATTGGTTGTGACTAAAGGAAATGTGTGCCCATGGGTGAAGGTGACCTTAGTGGGTGCTTGGAAGCCAGGAATACCCACTTCTCAAGGCCAGCCCTGGGGCTCAGGGCCATCTGCCAGGTCTGCCTCTCTTCTGTCTAAACAGAGGTCATCTGCCAATGCAGTATGCTCTCAATGGGTCTCCCAGGAATGCGCCCAGGTGGGGAGGCTGTGCAGTCAGCTGTATTCCCGGCTTGTGACTGAAAAAGCTCCCCACCCAGCATTCTCTAACAAACATGGTCCAAATTTCAGGAGATTCCCTGATCCCTTCCCAATAGTTCCAGATGCTCCAAAGCCTCCCATGCATTTCTCTCCTGTGCTGGCATTTCCCTGCCTGGCTCTGTCCTCTTCCCGCCTGTCAAACATATGCAATCACTGGGCTCTTCAAAGGACAGCTTTGAATCTCTCCCAGTGTGCAGGTGTATGCCTGAGTATAGGAATGGTTGTAAATACTTGTGCACCTGACCACGGCTATAGAAGTGCCAGCATCTGTGTAAACAGATGCCTTTAATAAAATGTGTGTGTGTGTATGCACGTGTGCACACACATGCACATGCACGCCTTGTGACTGTATGTATCCTAAGTGTTCTGGAGTGTGGGTTCCCTGTGTAAATGTGTCTTAAAATCAGATTCATCTGGAATTTGAAGCAACTGTTTTCTCATCGATAAGGAGCTGACAAAGAAAGGAAACAAAAAGTGTGAATGACTCAAGAGTCTGCTGGATAAAGAAGTGGAAGATGTGAGCTCAGGCAAGAATTGGAGCAAACGTCTTTTTTAAAAACATTTAAATAAAAGATCTGGAAGAGGATATGACAGCGAAATCACCAAGTTCTCAGCTAAATCTAAACTCTCCTGGGTGGTGGTAAAATGCCAGCCTGGTGAAGGGTAAGCTTTCTGGAGAGCTCATCTTGAAAGGCAGTGGACTGGGCAGAGAATGGCAAGCAAGTTTTAGTAAAGGGAAGATGATGTGGGGGACATTTGGGGGGTGGGTTGAGGCTGCTTTCCTGCAGGGAAACTGCAGGCTGGACAAAGGGGCAGCTGGAGATGTTCCTTTCTCCCAGCACACAACAGTCTTGCACACTTAGGGTCAAGCCTCGTTAGGGGGACACCAGGCTGACCTTTGGGGGAACTTTATGTGAGGTAGGTCATTCATTTCCCTCAGTTTGCACATCTGTGAGATGGAGGCAGTGATTCCCAGGGACCTTCTCCCCAGAGGTGTGAGAGCAGTGGACTCTCGCATAGACGACACGCGTAGGTAACTGTAAAGCTCTGTATAACTGTGAGTGGTTGTTGTCAGGAGAGCTGTGATGAAAAGGTAACTGTCATATAAAATCAGACTGGCTCACTTGGGACAGTCTCAGGCAGCAAGAGGCTGTGAGGGAATGGCAGGAATCCATAAAATCGGAAAGGGCACAAAGAAGGGGCAACTTGGGCTTCTTCACTGAAACCCAGCCTGATGGAAGGAGCCCTCCCCACTTTGGCCCCCAGGAAAGCTCAGGAGAGGTAGGTTTAAAACCAATAACAGGAAATCCTGCTGCACTCAGCAGGGAATAAACTTTGAAAATCATTTCCCCTAGAGGTGATACAGGCTGGAAATATAAATTGCTTCGAGAAAGGTTTAGATAAGTTCATGGATGGCAGAGCCAGGATGGTTTTTGGGCAAAATTAGAATGTAGGGAGGCCTCTGCCCTGCGAGAATGACGTCAGAGGAAGTCCCTGCCAGGGCCAACAGCTGGGCCAGACACAAGCACCTGATAACTTGTCGCTGTCTATATTTAGGACAGCTCGTCCCTGTCTGATGAGGCCATTGCCTCTCACCAGCACACCTGTGCTGTGAACAGTGCCTCCAGAGCCTTTCTCCCATTGCCACTACCCTGCCCCCATTGAATTCCAGCCCGTGGGGTTTCCTAGCCCCACTCCCAGATCTCCCCTCTTACACTGCCAACCTCTGTCTCCAGCTTGCCCCTGACATCTCTCCTGCCATCCCAGAATGGCCACTCCTCCTTCTGTGCCTTGCCTTCTAGCATAGGAACCTTGCCTGGCAGTGCCCACCAGCTAGCAAGGGCTGGAATCTGCCAGGCCCTCCAATGAATACTGCTGGCATGAGGCCTGGCTCCCCGGTTGCCTGCCCAGAGCCCGTCTCTGCCTGGCTGCTCTTCCCAGGGTCCCCAGCACAGACTGGCTGAGTTGAGGTTGATGTTCAAGCCCTTCAGGAACCCACAACCCTGGAGAGCTTAGGCACCGTGATGGACTGATATCCACCCTGGGGACAGAGTCACTATCAGAAAACAGGCCTGCGTGGATCTGTGCCAGGTTATCTACCCCATGCAGAAGGTCTTGGGGGACTGGGATTAGCAGGGGAGGCGAAGTTGTGTAGTATGCCTCCCTATTTTCGTTCCTAGGATGCTTTGCATCCATTCCAAGTCGCCACGGATGGGCTGTGTAGTTAGCTGCAGGCAGCAGTGTAGCACCACGGACAGCGAACCTGGCCGCCCGGTCTTTTCAGCACAACGGATAGTGTCACTCGGCCTGTGTCTGGAGCTCTGCTTCCTCCCTTTGCTGGCTTCTCTTTAGAGGTCCCCATTACCATGCCTGGAGACTTCTTGTGACTTTGTTTATTCATTTGCAAGGAGTTATTGGGCACCTACTCTGTGCTGGACACTATTTTGGCGGTGAGAGTATATTTCTAAAGAAAACAGTCAAACACTTGCTCTAGGGCAGTAATGGCAAACCTTTTAGAGGTGAGTGCCCAGACTGCAACCCAAAACCTACTTATTTATTGCAAATCACCAGCACTGCAATTAAACCTGAATACTGAGGTTCTAGTTTAGGAAAAACAACTCATACACTTACATCTTTTGTCTTAAAAAGAAAAAAACACCATGTGCCATAGGTTTGCCAGCTCTGCCCTGCTCTAGGGAGCCCCCAGTCTTTGCTCCCACACTTTCTCCAACCATGTGGCATCCTTTGCTGTGGTGTCCTCACCAGAGACTGAACCGGAGGCAGCTGCCAGATCTTGGACTTTTGGCCTCCAAATCTGTGAACTAAACAAACCTTTTGTTTATGAAGTTAGCCTGCCTCAAATACTTTGTTATAGTAACAAAATGGACTAACACAGTGGCCCTACAGAACTATGGAGTATGCACACATTATGTTTTCTTAGAGACTTGATTCTGCTGATTAACTCTGGTGGGAGGAATCAGACGCCGTGGGAAGTAGGGACTGATAAAACCCTATTCTGATGGTATCTTGGGCTACTACAAGGTCACTTCCCTGTTGAAAAGCCTTCTGTGGTTCCCAGTGCCTAGAAAAGTAAGCAGTAGTTCCCAAACCTGTCATTCCAGTTCCTTTTTGACCTAACTTTCCAGTTTTATTTCTCTTCTCATGTCTCCTACACTCCACCAAACTAGATTCTCAGTTAAAGATCTTTTTGGTTGCAATATGACAGAAAACTCAACTCAAACAGACTTAAACAGTAAGTGGATGTTATTGATCCTTATAACTGAAAAGCCCAATGATATGACTGACTTGGGGCAAAATTTGATCCATTGGCTCAAAACAATCTCACTCTGGAACTGCTCTTTCCGTTTTTCTGCTCTGCCTCTGGTGTTTGTTACATCCTCGGGGCAGCCTCTGGCGTCTCCATGCCCTCCCTGTCTTGATGAGATGACTGTAGCATCCCGGATCCATCTCCTCTCCCCACCCCCGGGACCTCATTGACTGGCTCATAAGCCCATCCCAAAGCAGTTGCCAGAGCCAGGGCAGGAGATGCCATTGGTTTAAGCCAACCAGAGTCCACTCCTGAAGCTGGTTTTGAGTCATTTCCACCCAAATCACGTGGATGATTATAGAACAGCAGTGGATTCCCCAAAGAAAGGAGGCTGCTGTTTGTGGAAAAGGGAGAGACGGACACTGAGGAGGCAGCCAACAGGTGTCCAATCATGAAGCATGCTATTTTCTCTGCTGCTCCTGTGAGTTTTCACCTGCTGGAGTCTGTCTGATGTCCCACCCTCTGTCACTCCACCTGTACCCAAGGCCACCTGTAAGGCCTTTCTGAAATGCTTTCCTGATACTGCTTCTGTCTCTCGTCCCAGAATCACATCCACTTTCTTTGTTCTCTTCCAGCACTTTGCTTCCTTGTCCCTTTTGTCTTCTCATTATGCTTGAAGACTTCATCCTCCAAAGCACCCAGCACATGCTGTTTGTCCCAAGTAGATAGTGAACTGGCAAACGAATGACTTGGGTGGGGTAGGGCCAGATATAGATAGCTCAGGCTCTAGAGCATCAGTGTGTGAGCTGAAAGTCAGAAAACCCAGAGCTTTGTGGCAAGAACCACAGGCACAGAGCAGAGTGACATGCATCCCAGAGCATATGTGTGGTAGCCTGCGTCGTGGATGCCACGCTGGCTCAGTGGAATGGGACAGCAGTGTCATAGCCTCTGGCTGGGCAGCCCTGGAGCTGTCCATGGTGCTGTCTGTGGTGCACAGTCACACAGCCTGGACTGTCTCATAGACTTGCCTGGTGTGTGAGTAGAATCCCTGCCCTCGAGGCTGCCTAGCAGGGCCGGTAAAATTGTGATAGGAAGGCAGAGACTACACATGGAGGAGGTGACCTGGCCTGAGAGTGGGCACACTTCGGGGGGCTCCATGGGATTCCTAGGAGACAGATGCTAGGAAGTAAGTAGAAGCAGGCCACACCCTGGGCTCCTTTTCCTGCTGTGGCTTCATTGCTTCCTTCTTCCTGTCCATGCATTAACGTTTCACATGTTGGCCTGGGCTGGCGTGGAGGACTTGTAAGGAACCTGCTTTGTCTCAGTGAGAGGAGACTGGAGCGGAGTGTCAGAGAGAGAAGGAAGGGAACTCGGAGGTGTTGGGGGGAAGCGGGGGAGGGTGCAGGGACAGGGGCTGGGCTGTGAGTCGAGGGAGACAACAGGTGCCAGAGCCATAGTCCTTCCCACCAGCGGGTCTTACGGTTCCCCTAAATCAGTACACCCTCATATCAGCACATCTATCTTCTGTGCTCCTGATTGAATGACAAGTCAGATTCCTCAAGGGGGTGCCCATTACCTCATCTCTTTCTACTTCCAAGAGGGACCCACATCCTTTCTAGAAGCTGCTGCTTTGGAGCAGAGCTCAGGTGGCGGAGGACACGTGTGAGCTGCCAACTCTGTGAATCCCAGGAGGGAACTCATGGGCAGGGCAAGGGAGGCTCCTCTCCACCCAGCCTGCCTAATGACCCCCCCTCCCCCGCCAAGTCATCATCCAAGTGTATGCATTCAAGTCTAGGTTGACATCAGAGAAGCCTCACTCTGCATGGGTCCTGCAGTGTGAATACCAGACAGAGGGAGACCTATGCCCATAACACTGTGATGACTGCTCTGGAAAGGCAGGTGAGGGTAGAAGCCTAGCAAGCTCCAGGCCTACTTCCCTTCTGGCCCTGCTCACTGCTGCCCCCTACTGACATTGAGCAGTGAGGCTGGAGAAGCTGCTGCCCTGACAGTGGGGTTTGGGAGGAGGACAGGTACTTCTATTTGCTTCCCTCACTTCTTAAGTTTTGTTTCCTCCCTGGCTGAAAAATTTCATCCATCTCTTTTGCTATAGAGGAGGAGTCTGCGACTTGGGGTTGAGTGGATGCAGCATGATTGGAAAGCATCTGAAACAGTGCTTGGGCTTCAGCTAACCTTGTGAGTACAGGGGTCAGGACCACTGCAATGACAGCCAGCTAAATTTGTGTGGGGACCACATGTCTGCTCTGATTTATTTCCTTTGAGTGATAGAGCTGCTCAGTGGCATGGGCCACTGTGATTGCCATTTGCAGACAAGGGCATATCAGAGTCTGAGGGACTGTGGTGGGCATATAGTTAGCCAGTGGTGGAGCTAGGACTCTGTCCACCACCTGAGAGCCTTATCCTGGGCTGAGCTCAGGGGAGCTGAGGTTTCAGCATGGCTCTGCCATGTTTAGCAGTGTGACTTAGAGCAAATTACTTAACATCTCTGAGCCTCTGTTTGTCATCTGCGAAATGGGGGCAATGGTAGCACCTTAGTCATAAAGTTCCTGAGAGAATTAAGTGAAATATTAAATACAAGTAGCTACAGGACATATAGCAGACAGGAAATTTCTTTTTTTTTTTTTTAATCTTTTTACCGGTACCCGGGATCGAACTCACGACTGCCTGCTTGCAAGGCAGGTGCTTATACCGCTGAGCTAAATCCCCAGCCCCCAGACAGGAAATTTCTTATCAAGGTAAACATGTATTTGCCATATGCCTAACAATCCTTCTCCCAAGAGAAATGAAGATATATCTGTGTCCACCAAAGGCTCATATGTGAAGGTTCCCAGCAGCTTTATTTATAATCACACAAATCTGGAAACAACCTTGGCGAGTAGATAAACACCCTGAGAGAAACTCATACGGTGGGCTACTGCTCAGTGATAAAAAGGAACTAACTACTTACTTCAGCAACGACATAGATGAACCTCATTGTGCCAAGTGAAAGAATCCAGACACAAAAGACTAGAATTTCATTGCTGTAACATTCTCAAAAAAGCAAAACTGTCATGATAGAAAGGAGATTGGTGGTTTCTGGGGGTGGGGAAAAGGGATTCAAAAGAAAGGGAATGGGAGAGGAGTTTTGGGGGGTAGTGAATTGTTTTGTGTCTTAGTGAAGTGGGTAACGTTTGTCTAAATTCATCGGAGTATATAGGTTTAAAGAGGGTGAGTTTTGTTTCATCCTTCTAAACCCTGATTTTAAAACACAAAGCCAGGTCCTAGTAAGCCCTATACAAGCATTAGCTGCCCTTATCATTGTTGCTGATGCCGTGATTATTATTCCGGGAAGATTCTTGGGACTGGTGGACATCCCAGGACATCTGTGACCCACCTGGCTATGCTCAGGTGGCCCAGGAGGACTCCGCTCCCCTTCCCACCCCGTGGGTGCACCACGGGCCAGCCCGGCTCCTGGCATCACTGACAGACACAGAGCGTGGGGAGGGCGCCCCGCAGTTTCCAGGAGTCTGGTTTCCCTCCTGCTGATCCTGCGAGGCGCTCAGTGACACGTTAGCAAGAAAGATGCCACAAGAAATAAAGTTTGTTATGAATTATTCTACTTGGGGCTAATTATAGGCACAGAGGAGAGAATTATTTACAGAGACGGGAGGCAGGGGTGGGGGAGGGAGGGGGCAGAGAGGCGTGGAAACGAGGTGGAGGGCTGGAGAGAGTTAAGCAAATGAGACTGTGTTGTGGCTTTTAAATAAAAGCTGTATCTAAACTTAGGTGCAAGCTGATCGGCCTGTCTCAGGGGACATATCAGAGGCCCCAGGCCTTGGCTGAGCCTCCAGACAGAGCTCGGGAAAGCACTCAATCCCAGAATCCCAAGAGTTAATGCGGTTTTCTTGGTGGGGTGTGGGGCAGCCTCAGATGCCCCCAACTCTGGAATCTCAGCGTGGATTCAGGTCTGTGTTCGTGTCCATGACCAGCCCCACTGGCTTTCCTTAGATCCAGTATGTGCCAGGGGAAGGACAGGCAGGGCTCAGGGTGAAACAGCCCACTGTGGCTTGAGGTTGTGGACCTGGCTTCCACTTCCTCAACAGGGGGTGGAAAACCGATTATTTCTGTAGAACTTCTTGGTCTTCAAATCCCGGTGTAGCGTGTAGGCCTGCAAAGTATATCTAGAGCATGTGAAGCAGGGTCTGCAGCCTCTGAAATCTGGCCTGGCCTGCTGTTGTCCCAGCAGAACTGTGGCTCGGTGACTCCGTGACTCGGACCCACCGTGCCTGCAGTGGACCTTGCAAGGTGGACAGCAGGGTCTGCAGCAGGGTCAGTTGGTGGCTCCTGCCACTTGCTAGAGAAGCCCCACCTATCTGGAGGCCGCCCAATCTGCCCTCCCCCCGAGAACAAGCAGTAGCAGAGGTGTTGCCTGCTATGTGTGCCTGGCTGCGCCTTACCTACCCACTTGTCCAGGCAGGAAATGACGGAGGCATCTTCTGCCCCCACCCTGCCTCCTCCCAGGCAGGTTGGTCACCCTCCACACCCTGCCCCCGGGACGCTTTTCACATCCATTCCCCCTCTCTTGAGGTCAGGCAGCTCCCTGTGGTGACAGCTGCCACCACCACTCCCCGGTGGCAAAATCATCTCTGTGGAGCTCCCTGACCCCAGCTGCCCTCCTCCTGTTTCTACCCTTCTCTGGACAGTGTCCTGCCTCAAGTCAAAGCCTTTCTAACTCAACCCTGCTGTGTCCAAATGTGTCCTGCCACAAGTGCTTTGCCTGTGCTGTTCCCCCAGTGTGTCATGCCCTTCCCACTTCCCCCTCCTCTTCCCGCCTAGTGTCCAAGGCCCATACACGCTGCATCCTGTGCCTGCTGCTTCTCCGGCTGGACAGCGAGCACCCAGGCATCCTCTGCAGCCCAGGGCTCCAGGCCTAGCACAGAGCAGGTACTCCAGGAAGAAAGAAACAAGTAGTCCAGTGGGCACCTGGCATGGGGCATCACAAAGGCCCTTTTGAGATGAGACATGCAAGGAAGGGCTTTCTGAGGTCGCGCTATGAGCTGAAATCTGGACAGTGAGAAATGACCTACCACATCTGAGGGAACAGCGTGCTGCCGGGCAGAGGAAACAAGGTGCAAAGGTCCTGAGGCAGCACCGAGCTTAAAAGGCTGGGAGAACAGGACAAGCCAGGTGTTGGGACCTTGATATCTGGAACCTAAGGAGACAGGAGAGCCACATTCAGCAGGTTTGCAGCTGCGACTGTGCTGTCTATATAGGATGCTCATCATTTGCAGTGGCCGTAATGTTCTGTGGTGACAGGTCTGGAAGTCCTGCCTTGAGGATTTGGGAGCCTTCTGCTCTGAGGTCCATGGTGAAACCAGGGAGGAAGAGGGGGGCAGGAGGTGAGGGAGCCTCACAGAAGCCTCCCCTGAAGGCTGAAGCCAGACTGCTAGGGCTGAGTCAGGAAAGGGATAAGAAGGGAGGCCTGATGTGGAAGGGAAGTGACAAAAGGGTCCCAGGCTGCAGGGACGAGCAGTAAGGGTCCTGTGAATGGCTTCAGTCTATGACAGAGGGCAGTTGGACAGCCTGAGAGACTTTTGGACCACTGCACTGAGGCATCTTACGTAACCAGGTGACACCCCCTCCAGGAAGCCATCCCAGATCAGGCCCTGTGCACCAGTTCCTGACCAAACTCTACTACAGATTGAAACCTTGGACTTAACCATCCTGATGATCTGGCCAGAGTCTGCCCCGCCATGAGTGGGTGGGCTCCAGACAGGGACTAACCCTGGTTTTTCCCCCCCGCGTGGCAAATCTGAGTTGCCACCCAGGGCCTGGCACGTGGTGGGAAAGGCTGAAGACACCAGAAAGAGCGGGCACAGTTCTGGCGTGGAGGCCCCGGAGGGAGCCCAGGCTGCCGGGTGGTGAATTGGTCCAGAAGGAGGTCACGCTGACCTTGAAGCGAGCTGGCCTGTGGGCTGTTCTGAGCGGCTGGAGTGGATCTCAGCAAGGGGCGGACGTGCTCCGGAGTGGGATGGACGGATGCTGCACAAATGCTCTGCTCTCCTGGAGCCTCCGCAGGGAACACCCTGGGAGCCAGGAAAGATGGGCGCCTGCAGCCCTCCTGCTGCCCATCCCCCCTCACACTCCATTTGTGCCGCTCTGATGGTGGTGCCCATGTTCTGCTTCGGGGGCAGAGGAAGGTCCACGTCCAGCTGATTCTCTGCACACAACAGGCCCTGGTGGGGTCTCCAGTGGAGGAAAGGGGGCTCCGATGACACTGTCCCCTTCACATCCTGTGCTGTTCTCGGGGCTGAGGGCCAGTGAGTGAGGGTCAGGCCCAGCGTCCAGCAATGAGCGGCTGTCCTGGCTGCAGGTGGGGGAGCAGGACCTGGCCTTGTGCAGCTGTATGCGGCCAGGTGTGCTGACCCTGCACCCTCCTTCTAGGGTCACCCCCTCCTAGTGGGAGCCCCCTCCCAGGAACAGGCTACCGAGGGTCCCAGGTGCCGAGGTAGGGGGGTGCACTCTCTTGCTTTCCTCAATTCATTAAGGCCTGTAAATTTTCCCATTAATATACTTAAAGTTCATTTTAGGGGGAACAAGTATAGAGATAATTGATAATAAACCCTCAGTTAATGCCCTCGGTTTACTGTATGTAATTTATATCCACTGATAGCGTCTCTCACTCCCAATTACCCATTTAGCTGTGGCGATAACAGCAGTTCAATCAGACCGATACCAACTTTTATATATTCCAGCCCAATAGCCGTAAATACCCACACGGGGAGACTCGCTGGGCCACTGTATTTTTTTATTAAGATTTAAATATTCATGCAATTATTAGTGATTTATTAAAGAGCTAATAACCTCTTCAAGAGACTCTAAATCTTCACCCAAAGAGGCCCTGGGCTTCCCCTTCCCTCTTCCTAGCCCCCATTTGCCCTCCCCCACCAAAACCAGAGAAATGGGCTCCTCCTCCAAATCCCAGATGACACCAGCGGCAGCAGTGCCTGTGTTTCCATGGTGACAGTAGGCAGGTGAGGCAGAGGCCAAGGGGGGAGGTCAGGCCCGGGGCTGGGCTCCTGGGAGGTGATGCTCCTTGAGGACAAGAAGTGGAGGTCGCCCACCAGCCCCTCCACACCTGTCCACCCAGCATCCGTCCCCCGTGAGTGGGTCCTCAGCACAGCCTCCTCTGGGCCCCATTTGGCGTTAGCGGCCCCCTTCCCCTTTCCACCTCACCCCTTGTCTTTTGGGGACTCTTGGGGAAGAAGTAAATCCACTTCCCTCTCCCATTACCCCTCTGCTTTCTTTCATTTTAAGCCTCCCACCTAGTGGAGGACAAGAGGGTGTGCAGGGGTCCAGGGTCCTCGGACTCAAGGCCCAGGAAGGCGTCAGCTCACCTTGGAGTGCACAACAAGCCCTGGCCACCCGTCTCTCCTTCCTCTGTGTTCCCTCCAGCCCCTTCTTCTCTACCCACAAGACCTGGGAGCCCATTAAAGGGGCAGGAAAGATAATGAACAAGCCAGGAAAACATGAAATCAATACCAAGAGACAAAAGTACGGCTGCCATTAAGTCAAATAAACAAGCTGGTAATTATTTGGACAGTGGGTAATTAAAATGGGGTGAGGGCTCATTACTGTCTCATCAGGGGTGTGATGGGTGTGGCCAGACACTCTCTTCCCAGCTGGAAGGTCACAGTGGCTGGGCTCCTTCTCACCCAGAGTGGGGGGGCATACCTTGCAGGGGTCTCCTCTGTGGGGCTCCCCATCCCCAGCCTGCCATGACTGTCTCCAGCATCCTTTTGCTGGCTCACCCTGAGTAGCAATCTGAGGTCTACACCAACTTCAGGTGAAGCCAGGGGCTCTCAGCCTGCTCCCCTGACCCCATCTCGTGAATTCTACTCTGGA
Organism: Cavia porcellus; assembly: GCF_034190915.1. NCBI lineage: Eukaryota > Metazoa > Chordata > Mammalia > Rodentia > Caviidae > Cavia > Cavia porcellus. The sequence goes on from NW_026947502.1 coordinate 30,678,176, forward strand.
GGCGCCCTCACTGCTGAAAAGGAGCCGTGCCCGCAATTCTCAGCTGGTGGTGAATATGTTGCGCTAGCGGTTAGTCCCTAGCCAGCTGACCTGTCCAGCTCTGCCATCGTCATAGGGACCTCCAAAATGCTGGCCAGGACAGGAAGAAGTGGCCAGAGAGGGGATTAAGAGGGTGAAGCAGATACAGAGCTAGAGCATGTGGCAGTGCCAAAGCTGGGAGAGGAGGCTCCCCTGGCCCTGTTGTGACCCTGATTTGTAAAGTCAGAAGAGACCTTGGCCATTGTCCAGCCTGGTGTTGGCCTGCCAACTTGTTTGGCCCACACAGTGTTTAAAATTTTAAATTAGTTGTCAACATTTTAATACAGAAGGTTTCACCTAAAAACGGGTTTCCACCTTCTCTCGAAAGAAAAAGTTCCTGCCCATCTTGGCCAGCCTGCCCTGGAGTCAGCAGCTGGCTGGGCAGAGCTGACCTCATCTCTCTGCATCCCCTGATGCCCCTGATGCCCCACCCAGCCCCCAAAGGCAGCTAAGTGTGCTGCCCCTGACCCAGGGCCACCTCCTCTAAGACCCAGAGAGGGAAGGGACTAGCCCAGGGTCACACAGCGAGGTAGGGAGCTGACAGGACCTGGTGGTCACCTCCCGTCTTGTCAGCCCCTGGGCTGGATGCTGTTGACCAGAAGGCTTGAACCTGCCGTGCACACCATGGGAAGAGGACCATGGAGAGATGTCTCAGGAGAGACCACATCTAGAATTATGAATCAGTGGGGCCGGGGCAGTGGGAGTAGGCAGGTGCCCTGCGGGACAGTTGGAGTGAGGGCTCCAATTCTAATCAGTGTGTATGGCCGAGTCTGCTGCTGGGGTGAGTGGGAGGGTGGGCCAGCAGGGACAAGGCCGCTGCATTGGTGCTGTGGGATTGTACAGGGAACCAGGACACTCTGCCTGTGGTCAGTGTGGGGCAGATTTTCTTTCTAGAAATAGCACCATGGTGGCGTAGTTGAGCTTGATACCAAAGGCTGTGCTAGTCCAGGACAGGCGTGCTGCAGGGGTAAGGGCCAGTGACCATGAAGCAGGAAGGGAGTCAGGGGACACAGGCCTGGAACAGTGGATGGTGGAAAGCAGAGAGGTGGCTGCCCTGAGATTCCTGCAGAGGCTGCTCAGGAGGCAGAGGCCTGGTGGGCTGAAATCCTAGGGAGCTGGAGATCTGGGGAAGCCACCAAGCTAACTCGGGACAGGTTCCCAGGGCAGCCTCTGGGAGCAGTGAACGTGTTGGGACAGGGCTCCACAATGGAGCCTGGTTGGGGCCCCATGAGCAGAAGTGGGTGGAAGGCTGTGGAAGTGGGCCTCTAGACAGGGGCAAGGGACAGTCAGACCCCAGATGGATGAGGGATGCCAGCCATCAGGCTGAGATGATGAGCTGCTGTGTATCAGTCACTGCCACTGCCACCACCTGTGGCTGGGAGAGCCCATGGGTGGGGGGAACTGGCTCCATCACTGGGTGACTATATTTTCCTGTTGCGTCCTCTATCCAGGCCAGATTTAGGCCAAAAGACAATGGGCAATGACACTATTGATGTTAGAGGCCAGTTTGCAGCAGTGTGATTCTGGGAGGCTGTGCCCGGACTTCCGGGTGTGGCTGAGTCATGAGGCCTCTCCTTCAGAGCAGGAATAGTGAGCCCACCTCAAGCACGGTCAGTTGGCAGACACAATACAGCATGGTATCACCAGATATTTGCTGAGTGAACGTGCCCTGGTCAAGGACACTGCAGCCAGCCTGCCTGGGTAGGAATCATTTACTGCCTCACCTCTCCATGCCTCCGTTTTCTCACCCATAAATTCAAAATGAAAAGTAATTCCTTCATCCAGGGATGGTGGTGCAAATCTATAATCCCAGTGCTTGGGAGGCTGAGGCAGGAGAATCATTTACAAGTTTAAGACCAGCATGGGCTACAAAGTGAGCCCAAGGCTAGCCTGAGCTGCATAGTGAGACCCTGTCTCAAAAAGACAATAATAATAATAATTATTTCTTCCCTTTCATGAGCATTGTAAAGATAAGCATTAAATAAGAAAATGCATGAGAAGTTAGCCACCACTGCTGCTGTGATAGTGTGTGTGCGTGTGTGCACATGCGCACATAGTGGCTGTGGCTATTGGCAGTGTCTCCTACTGGCCAAGGGCAGGTGGCTGTGACTCTCCTTGTGTCTCTGGGCTCTAGTCCTTGTTCTGCCCACCCCAAGCTGCTGCTGCTCCTGAACCACCCCGGCCCCACTCTGGCTGGGATCACATTAAACCAGTGAGATATGAAATGCCACCATATCCAGGACAGGGTCTTTAATTAAATTAATTGCCAGCAACATTGTAAAAATGCTGATGGGGTCATAAACAGCAGCATAGGCAATGCTATTTATCATCTCCACGGACTCAGACTTGCCAGGGGCCACACGGACTGTGAGACCATTGGCAGGTGAAGACTGCCACACGTTTCACCCCTGCTCCCTGGGCTGCGGACAGGGCTGGACACAGCAGGCTGCAGCCACCAGGGATATCTGTAGCCCAATGGGGCCCGAGACAGCCATCAGGAGCGGCAACAGGAGCCTCTGTAGCTGGTACAGCTCTTGCCTCCACCTGGCTGGGACCAAGGGTCTTGGCTTCAGGGTGCAATTGTGGGACACTTGCTTCGTTCCTACTGAGTACTGGAAACAAGGGTGCTTTGGAAGCTGGTACGGGGACCTAGGAGTCATCCTTCTGCCTACACGGCCATGCAGTTCCCCTTGGTTAGCCACGGGCCTATCTGAGAATCTAGTCCAGCTCTGATTGCTGTGTGACCCTGAGCAGATGCTTCCCCTCTCTGAACTGGTTTCCTTATAAGGAAGATAGGAATGGCCTTTCCCCACCTACCTGCCATGCTTGTGTCCCAGGCACCCTCCTGGCTACCCTCTCAGGGTCTCCCATCCTGCAAGGAACTGTGCCAGAAATTCTCTTATGTCTCCATCAGCTGGGGCTGTCACAGGTCCTGGCAGGGCTCAAAGCTGCATGCCAGGCTTATAAAGTGGTGATGAGGGGGCCGGGCCAACTGTCTGGCCACCTCTGCCAAATGAGAGATGGAGGAGGCCACACCTACACATCCACACCCACCCAAACACACATACGTACGCATGCGCACAGACACACACACACACACACCGCCACCACCACCCAAACCAGAAGTGGGCCCACAGCCGCGCACACCACACCAGCAAGACATTCAAAGCAGGAAGAAGCCTGCCTGCTTTCCTTCCCCGGTTCTCCCTGGGCTCTGTGACCACATAATTACCCTGGATTCCATTCTATTTAATTGCAGCTTATTAAATTCTAACCAGCCAATTATCAGCCACAATTACAGCTTAATTCGGGGACACAATAGCTATTTTATCGTTTGTTAATCAAATGCTTATTTAGACCTCCGCTTTATTAACTATTTCTCTGGCCTTAGGCAAGTCCCGTTGTAGGATGGGGGCTTGGGCTGGGGTCCCGGGCGCCTGTCCCCCCATCACAGCCTTCCCGCCCCAGGAGTACCGGGTCTCCTTTACTGGTGGGCTCAGAGACTCTCAGCCATGGCCAAAGTGTCAGATGCGCCTCTGGGAAGCAGACTTGGACTGGGGAGGCGGAACTTCTGCGTTGGTACAATTAGTTCTTGTGTAAGGCCTTGGCCCTGTGTGGGTGCTGGTACTACAGCAGTGGACAGAAAAACATGGTCCCCTCTGTCGTGATACATTTTATGGGAAAAGGAAAACAAAAAGCAAGCAAAGTGAAAATAGGGAAAGGGATAGAAGGTAGCAGGGGTTACTTTGAACGTGACCTTTGGGGGAATCTCAGAAGAGCTGACATTGGAGCTGAGACTGAGGGACTTGGGAGAAGCAGCCATGGGGAGAGCCAGAGAAAATGAATTGTAGGCAACTGAAGCAGATGCAAAGGCCCTGTGGTAGGTTTGCAAACAAAGAGTTTACATGGGTAGATAAGGCCAGATAGTGATCCAGGAAGCACCCAGGTTGCCTGCCTGCCTCGTGTCTGGCCCCAGCTCTTGGGCAAAAGTCCCTCTGATTTTCTGGGTCACACAACTTCAACTCGTCTGAGCCTCATGTTCCCTATCCAAAACACCAGATGAAGGTAGAAGGAACTGAGCACAGCTGCCAGATAATACCTGGTCTGTGGCACTGGGCAGCGGAGCCCAGCCACCCACCCCTTCTGAGCTGGCGAGGTGGCGCTGTCCCCACCTGCCCACTTTGTCCTCTGTGACCAGCCTATCTGCGTCTTCTTATGGCACCTGTGCCTGTCCCTGTGACCAGGCCCCAGGAGCCCACTGTGGAAGAGGGTGACTTTCCTCTGATCCCAGGGAGGTAGCTGTGACTTCTGTGACACTTTCACGAACGTGTCACCATGGAAACCAGAGTGCTGCATACACACGTCTGTGCATGAATACAGGTTGGGGAAGCAGCCTCCCTTCTGAGGGACACTGCAAGGGGCTGTCCACCCCACCTGGTCACCCCATGTCCTGCATGCTCCTGAATGGGAGAGACCTCATGGATCCCTCTTCACGCATTCAGCACATGCCAAGTCTGGACTCTGATCTGTCCCTGCCCTCTGGGGGATCTTGTGCTGTTGGGAGCAACAGGCAGGGGACAGAAGACTGAGGGATGGATGAAGGCCCCGAGAAGGGAGAAGGGCTGTGCGTTCCCAGCCCCACCTTGACCTGTCCAGGGCAACGCTCCTTGTCCCATTTCTCAAAGGAGGAAACACAAAGAATCTGGAAATAGGCGGTTTGCACAGGGGTCTGGAGCTAGATTCCATGAGGCCAGGGAGGTGGGTGGTGGGCAGCGCAGAGGGATTTGAAAGAATTGTCGCACCCCAACCACCCCCAGTGTTGTCTCCTGGTACCTCAAGGCTCTTAATGTGCCCCCTCCAGATCTGGAGCCTCTGGTGGGGTTGGGGGGTCTGTGCACTCTTCCTCTATTCCCTCCTCCCTCTCTCTGCTCTCCTCTGTCGTCTCTTCTTCTCTGTCTGTCTGACTGGCTCTACATATCAGACCCTCTCATGCAGCTGCCTCGTCACAGAGTTGTCCATGTTTAAGTAATAACTCATGCAGCCATCTCAGGCCACAGCACGTAGCTGGGAGAAGAATGCAGATCTTGCTTCCCTTGTGTGCCTGCAGACCTAGGTGGGGCCATGCTTGGTCCCTGCACCTCCCTCCCCCCACCACAGTGCCCAGGGACTTTTGCCTCACCTGCCTACCTTGGAGATGGCACTCCCCACAGCAGGGTCTCCGCCTCTGCAAGATCTGCACGGTCATTCAAGGACTCCACTTCCCTTCCCAAAGAATTGTTTGGTTTATTGATTAACTGGAAGGTGAGTCTAGCTGAGTCCTGGTGCAAATGAGAATTTGTGTTTTCCATGCCCAGCCCTTCCTTTCTGGACAGTGATTCTGTTCCAAGGAATGAGGTTCAACCAACACTCCCCAGGCCCTTGCTGTGTGTCTGACACTGGCCAGGCACAGGACAGGTAGGAGATATAAATGCTTAGTCCCTGCTTACAGCGTTCTGACCATTTGAGAATAGTTTCCATTGGGAGCTCTAGAAGCTCAGAGGAGTTGTAGCAGGACAGCCTGCTGGTCAAGGAAGGCTTCATGGGGGAGGATATTTAGGTAGGACTTTCAGGATGAGCAGAAGTCAGCCAGACCAGTAGGCGATGATCAAGTGGATCAGTGGAATGAAAGAATCTGAATTCTAGCTGGCTTCAGCCAAAACAAGAGTATATCACGGGGCGGGTTGGTGTCTATGGCTCATGTGGCTGGGATCCAGAGGGCCTTCAAGTCCAGCATGCTGGCAGTGGGAAGTCAGTTTCTCTCTCGACTTGCTTGTCACATTCTCCAGGCTCCTGCTGCAGACCGTGAACAGCCTCCTCTTGCATCTGCTCTCACCCTGGCTCGCAGAGGTGCAGGACAGTCCTCTCCCACTGGTAGCCCCGACACTCCAGCCTATCCATGGCTTCAAGCCCAGCAGAAAGATTCTTTCTTCCCTTGGCCCAGCCAAGATCCTAGAGTCCTATTTCTTCTGACAAAGAGACCTCCATGTCGCATGTCTGTCTGGGAGCAAGGCCTTGGGGGTTCTCATGGGAGAGGGAGCATGCCCAACAGGGGCCAGGGGGGTCAGCACACAAGAGGTGGCCCACTTGGAGGGAAATCAGGCACAGTTAGCTATGCTGTACAAGGGAGGGAGACCCTAACAGAGTGGGTGAAAGCCCTTGAATATTAGAGAGTCAAAGTATCCCAGAACACAGAGGGAGTTAGTCCCTTGATGCATTATCTTCTGGCACTTTCCTCTGCAGCTTGGGCACCTGTGTCACCTATTGAACTGGACATCCAGGTCCCAAGCAGACTGCCAACTGCAAATCTTCACAGAGAAAACAGCTATGAGGCTCCCCTGACAGGCAGGGAGCACAGGACCCCTGGGGAGGGGACAGCACTGGGCTGGCGGCCAGGAAGCAGTCAGTCAAGAGAATGACAGAGATCACTGGGCCCCAGCCTCTGCCCTGACTCCTTTCAAGTTAGAACATTTTTCAGGGAAGTAGAAAAAGTGGCTTACGGTCTGGCCCTTGCCATGCTTCTGGCGGGCCAGTGGGATCATGAGAGGAGCAGGTGGCAGTGGGGGCTGCTAGGGGTGCAGGCTGCTCCGGGGAAGATGCCCTCACCTCTGCTGGCTGTGAGAGGCCGGGTGACACCCTGCCCCCCGCCCTCCTACCCTGCTTCCAGAGACAGGGGCCTCACTCAGTGAATACGAGTTCATTAATAGCTTGATTAATCACACCTCCTATTTTCGTGGTGCTTTTAAAAATAAAACATTTGAAAGCACAGTCACACCTACCCTGGGCCTGCGAGTTAGGCAGCTCTTATCTCCTCAGATTGCAGGTGAGCAAAGCGGGTGGGAGTCAGCCTCAAAGAGCAGTGTGTCCAGGTGTGGCTGGGGAGCCGGGGATCAGTGGCCTTCTCCCTCCCTGGGCTGCCTGTGCTCACTCAGCCCTCTCTGGGTCTCCCCTGGATAGATCTTCCTAGTCTCTACGGAGAAGGATCAGGCATCACTCAGCCACTCAAGCACTCCCACAGCATTCAGCCCCGGCTCCTGCTCCGCGTGAGTTTCTGGTGTTGATGAGAGAGGCAGCACCAGTACTGAAGGTGGCATAAGCCCGGGAAGGAGGCACAGGAGATGGGACAGTTACCTGGGTGAGTGACAAAGAGTGTGGGTCCAGGAAGACCTCCCAGAGGAGGCAACAGCCTTGCTGGTGCTTCCCAGGTCGGGCAGGCCCATCACAGTCCACTCTGCCAAATGCCTACAGCAGCTTCCCCGTCTGCTACCCATTGCTGCACCCCCCCCCCACCACTACCACCACCAAGCCCTGCACACAGTCCCCCGTGGCTCCCCGGGGCCCTTGCATGGAAATCTCACCTCCTTGCTCCGCCCTGAAGGTCCCTGAGGTCTTGCCCTGCTGCTTCCCCGACTGGGAGTCTCCACGGCACTCGCTCTGCTCCGGCCATGCTGCCAGCCTGCCTGGCCCCAGACAAGCCAGCTGCTTCCTGCCTCGAGGCCTTCACTGTTTCCATTTCCCACGACACTCTTCCACCTGGCCTGGCGTCCAGGCGCTGGCAGATGTTCCCCCTCAGCCACCTCCACTCCAGAGCCCGCTCACCATCCACCCCTTTCTGAAACATATTCCCCTCTCTGTTCCTCATTACCCTTGTCCACATTGGAAAGTCTGGATTTTTGTTGCGTTGTTTCCCTGAGCTTCTGAGAGCCGAGCCTCTGTCAGTCTTTCTCAGTGTTGTATCCCAGTGCCCAGAGCGCTTTCTGGCACATAGCAGGCACTGGTATTTGTCAAATGCATTTCAGGTCATGGGAGAAGTGGCATGTGTTCTAGGGTCAGCTCTCAACCAGGGACCACTCCTTTTACCGCTGCCGCCCACTTAGGTCCCCGGCCTCCTTACACACGCGCACACACGCACATCTCCCCTCTTTCTCTGCCCCTACAAAGCCACTGGGAGTAGCGACTGCTAGGACTGCTGCTCTTACTCTTGCTGAGGTGCCCCCGCTGGTTGACATAGGCAGCCAGGCTCTCCTGGAAGAAGCAGGGACCGCTGGCCAGCCAGGCGATTCACTGCAAAGGGGGTTCTCATTTCAGGACCTGTAATATCTCCGCAGGCCCGTCTGCAGTTTGTGGTGGCCAAACATGAGTGGGGATCTGCTGTAAACGAGAGAAGAGTTTTCAGTTCCTAGAGAGCAGCTGGGTGGCATCTCACTGAGTGGGAACCCTTGACTGAGGCCTCTGGGAAACTAGGTGTGCAGGGTTCAGGACACAGCTGGGCCTGCCCACTCTCCTACAGGCCCAGGAGCCACTTGCAACCCAGGTGTACCTGTTCCTGCTACAGCTGTCCCCCCATAGCCTCCAAATCCTCAATGATAGGCATCCCACTCCATCACCAGTTGCCAGAACCTGCATGAAGCAGGTGGCAGAGGCCAGAAATGAGCAGAGAGGGGCAGTCAGGTGGTGGCACAGATGCCTCAGCCACCCACTTGCTCCTCCTGTGCAGAGAGCTACAGCACCAGGGAGGGCAGGTTCCAGGTACAGAGCGAGTGAGATGGGATATGTGCTTTTTCTGGTTTTGGTTAGAGGAAAGAATGGGAGATGAGATGCTAGAGCCCAGGAATTATCAGTGGGTTTCCTGCAGGGTTGACTGGAGCCAGAACAAAGGCTCAGGAATGCCAGCCAAAGGTACCTCCTGAGTCAACTCTGGGAGCAGGGGACACAAGGGCTGTAGAAGAAGCAGGTGTAGCATAGGGCAATAGGGAACAGTGGGGACTGTGGCACTGGTGGGCACTCATACTGTATTGGCAAAGGTCTTAGATCATTCGACTCTGAGCATGCACGGGTTGATGTTGTCCTTGATAAACAAGTACAGGTGTCATGCAGGAGATAAAGCATGCTTGCTGCTGCGGCCTGCAACATGGCAGGGGAGAGACCCTAGGTTCATGATGTGCCTTCTCCAGGTGAGCAGTCTTACTTGGGATATTGTGGAGAGGGCAACAGTCAAAGGTAGTGACCACAGGGCAGGGGTGAGCTCAGGGAGGTAGACGGCAGAGATGCTAGTTCTGACTGCCCAGGCAGCACCCCAGCATCTCTAGAGGACATCCAGGAGGGCCTGAATTTACCACCCCCATGGCCCTAGAGTGTCCTTGCTGGAGGGCATAACTGCAGCCTACAGGGTGCCCCCTGGGGCCACACAATAAATGTCCCCCAGGTGGGGGTGGGCACACCAGCCTGGCGTGACGGAGGCCCTGGAGAAGTGAGCTATGTCCCTTATTGGTCACAGTACATTTATTTTTCATTAGCAGTTAAATGCAGACATGAGGGATTGTGCCGGGTTCAGCGGGCGGCTGACGTGAGCAGTGCTTGGCACGGTGATCGATCGGGAGACTGGAGAATCTGGAGAATTGTGCACCTCTCCCTGCCCCACATCTCCAGCCAGAGATCCCTGCCCATGAGGCAAGAGACAGGCTCAGCCATCACTGGGGGCCTCTGTCTGTTATGCAGTTTGGTGGAAGTAGGTACAAATCTGCCCCAGGGAGCTTTCCGTGATGCTTGTCCCCTATTCCAGGACCCCCTGCTCTGGGGTCCAGCATGATCAGTCTTCTCTGGAGCACTGGCATCCACCGAGATGCATGGCTTGTCCTGACCAATGCTTACAGAGGTCACTGGGCTGCCAGCTCCTGCTCTCCCCCACACTCCAGAACCATCAGCCCCTGCCATTCATTCTCCAGACCTTAGGGAGCCTGATGGGCCTGGGACACAGTTCACACACTCAAGAGCCAGGCTCAGCCCTTCTCTCCCTGGGCCCATTGCCTGGCTCAGGGGCTGGGCAGTAGCTGCTGAGGAGCAGTGGAAAACACGCGGGGGCTGGGGTGCAGCTCAGTCATCGAGTATGTGCTTAGCATGTGGGAGGTCCTGGGTTTCATCCCAGCACCTCATGCACACGTCATGAGGCAGTGCCCAGTGGGCATCTTGTGAATCCAGAGTCCAAGCTGGGCTTTGAGGTAACAGACTCAGCATTCTAGATGGCAGCTCCCTTGTGCTGCATCCCCCACTTCCAGGACCTTAAACCTAGCAAGCAAAGTGTGGCTCAGATCAGTGGGTCAGGGACAGGGACCTCACATTCACCAGCTGCACATGTGGCTGGTTTTCATTATGGAGCTGCAGGAACATGTGAGCAGATAGCTACCAGTGGAGGTTACAAGTTGGAGAAGGGCACCCAGGGAAAACTGAGAGTCTGGACACATTGTGGGGAACGGCAGAGGGGGATGGGAGGAAAGGGAGGGTGCTGGAGGGACACCCTCACTCTGCTGTGTCACACCCTGCCATACCCACTGTGCCTTGATCTGGCAGCAAGGGCACAGCTGGCCTTCCACTAGTAAATCACCCCCCTGCCGTCCTAAAACAAGGTGCCTGCAAGTTCTGTGCCTCAGTTTCCTTATTCCTAAGAGCTGGCTCTGAGCTGAACCGAAACCCCTGGGTCTTGATGTCAGCTGCACTAGGTACCTCATTTCACCCTAAAACTCAGAACTGAGCTCGCTCTGTCTTCCCATTTTGCAGGCTTTGGGTGGGGTAGACTTGCCCAAAGTCACCTGAGGCCCTGAGGCCTCTCGGCAGCAACCCCAATTTGCCACCCATGCACACTCTGTACCGATGGCCACAGGACCCCCGTGCACACCATCACTGCCAGGGGCTTGAGATAGAGAGGCAGACTCCTGCCCTGGAAAGAGAGGAGCCCTGGTGTGGGTACTTGCTGGGGGCAATTGTGGGGACAAGGAGTTAGTCTTTCCCATTTAAAACCACTGTGAATTTTAGACTGGGGGCTGCAGTAGCCAACAGGCCAATTGCATGAGGAGCCTCAGACTCCCCACAGGCCCAGCGTGATCTCCACATCACAGATTTTGAAGCCAGTGATTTCCCAAGGCCACCACCAAACTCCCAGTATCAAGGAACAAAATAGGTTTTGTTTTCTTCTCCCTATGCCCAGAGGTTCTCATTAATTGTGGACGTCCTTTGGTGGGAGATCACTACAGCCTTGGGAGTGAGGGAGGTCACGGGGCTGCCTGCCTGAGGAGACAGAGCTGAGGGTGCCCCCACTCTCTCCCCACCCCTCTCGGGTCCTGCTGTTCGCTGTCAAGCCAGACTGCTCCAGGGGATCTACCTTCACCAGTGCCTCAGAGCCAATTACCTGTGTAATTAGAAACAAATGACTTGTGGGATGGTTGTGGTTTTTGGTTAAAATTGGAAGGAAACCCATATTCAGATCTCCTTGAAGAGGTGGGAAGTGGCCCAGGTCCCCAGGACTCCCCGACACACAGTGGCTCCCCGCTGCTGTCTGTTCTCCTTCCCCCAGCAGCCCCACCGTGCCAGCCCCTTCCCCACACCCAGCTCCCCTGGGCCCTCAGTGTCACTACCCAGCACCCCTTCCACACTGCTCCCTTCCTTCAGTCACTGCATTTTCTAAGCGTTTGCTATATGCAAGGACCAGCCAAAGCGGGGGCCTGGAAGCAGCCACAGGCTAGGAAGCCAGGTAAAGTGACTCCATCCCATGCTGCTCTCTGTCCTGCAAAGATCCCCTCCACCTACCTCCGGTTTTCCCCTCAACCTCCCAGACCTGTGGCTTGCTTTGCCAGATCTCTGAGCTTCTACTCGGGAAGTAATGAACCTTCACCTCTGTCTTGTGTCCAGGACATTCTAAGCTCTGAAACTTCCGCTGCAGTGTCACTGTGTCTCACCAGTTTGCAGAAGTGTGTGGGCTGCTGCTTCCCCTGGTGTGCAGAGGAGGATACTGAGGCTCAGAGAGGGTGTCCAGCGGCCTGACTTTGTCTGGTTGGAAGTGGCTGAGTCCGCACTGACTGTCCTCCAGCCCCATTCCAAGCTGGAGCCTTTCTGCCTCAGGAAGCCCCAAGGAGGCCTCCGCTTACTTTCCCCTTTGTTCCTGCTATAGATGCCCAGCAGAGCGCCACAGTAGCCAACCCAGTGCCGGGCGCCAACCCAGACCTGCTTCCCCACTTCCTGGTGGAACCTGAGGATGTGTACATCGTCAAGAACAAGCCGGTGCTGCTGGTGTGCAAGGCTGTGCCTGCCACACAGATCTTCTTCAAGTGCAATGGCGAGTGGGTGCGCCAGGTGGACCACGTGATCGAGCGCAGCACAGACGGGAGCAGTGGTAAGGCCGGCTCGGGTGGCTGGGAGGGCCGCAGAGGGGAAATGAGGCTCTGCCAGCCCAAAGCGGCCTGCCGGGCCTCTGCCTGCACACCTGTGAGCAGCAAGGCCCTGATGGTACCGGCTCTGTGCCCACTGTCTCATGTCACCAGTCAGGATTCCCAGGCCTGGGATTCAATGTGTACACATAGAGACCTTCCCTGGGAGACCCTGCCTCAGCAGCTTGGTGGGGGACTAAGAGGGAGGTCCCCCTCAAAATGCCCTAGTGTTTCACAGCAAGAGGCAGCACGGGGCAGTTGTCTGAGCCAGGCTAGACTGGGCAGGGCCAGGGACAACGTGGTGAGAGGTGCCAGCAAAGAAAGGGGAGCTGGAGGGAGTGGGTCCCAGATGATCAAAGAACTCAGACTTCACATTCTGTGATTGATTTCTGAAGTGTTTGTTCATTCATTCGTGCATGCATACATTCACACATTCCCTGAGCACCTACCCCTGACAGGTGCACAGCGCCACAGAGGCAGGTAAGGGGGAGACTTCTCAGGGAAAGGAAAACAGGACTGAGACTGCCCAAGGCACACAGGGAGGGTCCTCAGGGGAGGTAAACTGAGGGAGAGAAGGCCAGAAAGAGAAGAGAGGAAAAGCACTCTTGGCAAGGGACACAGCACAAAACATAAAGGCAGAAGGCAGGTGACCAGCATACTGGCCAGGGATCAGCAGGGAGGGTTCAGGTGTGCAAGAGGCCTGAAAAGATGTCACTGTCTTTGGACTGCAGACTGTTGAGTTCTGTGGCCAGATCTGTTAGCGACACTCAGGGGTTGCTGACCAGAGGAACAGAACCAGAGACACAAGGAAAGGGAATCAGCAGGATTGAACTGAGAGGCACAGGGGTGTTTGGGCCAGCAGACAGAGCCAGGTGCCCTGTCCACACACTGCATTCCTGTATTCCCTGCGCTGGCCTAGGCAGCAGGTGGGCCATAAGGATTGGACAGAGCCCATGTTTGGTTTCCATTGCTCTCCAAGAACAGGACCACCAGACAGGCAGAAGCTGACAAAGACCTGTCTTTTCCTTGCCAATTTGCAAAACAGCCCATACAAAAAGAGCCCTTAAGTTGAGTCCTAAGCCCCTTCCCAGCAAGGCCTCAGCCAACCCGTGCAGGACATGCAGGCTAATGTGAGGCCGGAGCCATCAGGCAGCACCTAGGACTCAAGCCAATACCAAGCTCAGGCTCAGATACCAGGCCCTTTAGGTGGGTCAGATTTGGGGTGGGAAAGTGACTGTGGGCTGTGTCACAGGAGCTCCACGGGAAGATCATGCAGGGCAGATGGGACAGCAGTACAGCGAGGCTGTGGCTGGGGAGAATTTTTTTGGAAACTGGCAGTAATCTGAGCATCAGCTGAAGAGCCCTGAGCTTAGATAGTTATCTTTAGTGCTCAGAACTGGCCTGGTTTTTATAGATTGGCCCAAAAGTGTTCCAACCAGGTCCAACCTTAGCGTGCAGAAGTCACCCTCACCTCAGCCTTCTCCACTAGGGTTTGAGGAAGGTGGTGTCCTATCCCCAAGTTTCAGCTCAGCCCACCAACCAGAACCCCGAATGACCAGAAGACTTGGCTTTTCCTGCCACCTCTCTGGAGTAATGGTTCCTGGCAGGCCTCTGTGCCCTCCACTGTCCTGGTCTCATGCATGCCTGCTGGTTGCTACCTCTTGCCTACAGATCTGAGGTGTTCATTGCACACCTGCTCTGTGGTACCAGGTTAGGTACTAGCAATTCAAGCTGTGCGGCTCTCAGAAAAGGTGATCCAGCAGTGCCTTCCACCCTGAGGAGGTAGCTAGAGCATTAGTGACCAGTGTAGTCCAGGAAGGTTCCAGGCACCTGCAGTGTCTCCCAGGACCCATGAGAACAGCTTTAGGGCCCAATTGTCCCAGTGGGAGGATCAACTGGGAACCTCAGGTAAGCTCCCCCAGCCACCCCCCTTCTCAATTTCTTCATCCTTAAAATGGAGATGAGAACCCTTACAGGTCAGTGAAGGGAACCCAGTTGGAGCTCCATAAGCCCTTTCCTTTCTTCCCACACTATGCCTGGGGCCCAGCACCACTTTGCAGCATGATGAGTCCTCCCACTGCTGGGGCAGATCCACCGGGAAAAGATAGATATGGAGGAAGCTGCAGCTAGAGACCTGCTTTGCTGCAGCTTTGAAGACCTGTCCTGAACCTCGTGGAAGGCTCCTGTGCATCTCTTCTTGTCTGACCAACACACACAGCTCACTGCCATCACAAGGTCTCAGGAGCGTGATTTGTCTGGGAGCCAAGTACTTGCTGAAATGAGCAGTCACTGACCTGGTCCAGCATACAAATTGATAGTCCCCAGCCCATATTCCCAGCAGCCCCTCTAAACTTTCTCCATTCGAGCCAAGCAGTGAAGCCAAGATCATGGAAACATGCCCCACTCGTAACTAAGACCCCTCCTGGCCCGAACTCCCAACCTCAGGCCTCCTGTGACCAGTGCATCTGAATGTTCATTGATCCCATTGATTTCTCAACTCAGAGCCATTAAATGCCTGGAGTCAAGGAGAAAGGCTTTGCTTACTTACCCACAAAGACGCCATGGCAGTGGCGCCTGGCAAGTACACAGACCAAAGCTCTGAACAAGTAACTTTCTGTGGTCAGACAGCTGTGGCAGGGGTCAGAGGTTCACCCAGCACTGCAGCCCTGCCTCTTCACATATGGGGCTGGGTGGTAGGCAGCATGGACACCCCCAGGAGGCAGGCGCTCATCATCTGCAATTATTCACCACTAGAAAGCCAAGGGAAGGGACCAAAGCCTGAGAATGCTAGAACCCAAGACTGCTGTCACTATAAAGTCCTGATATTTGCAAAACTAAGCATTGGGAGAATGATTGTTGCCTGTTAAAATAAACTAACTGCTTACTAGAAGCAGATTGAGAAGGTGAACCTCTAAGCTAGGCCTCAGAGCACGTAGGCCAACTCTACCTCTCAGTGTAAAGGCCCTCGTGGTTCACACATGAACACACTTCCCAGGCCAACTAGCCTGGGATTCTTCCTTCTTTCTTTCCATCCCTCCCCAAGGCTAGCACTTCACTTCTACCAATAGGGGCACACACAGCTGAACCCAGAAACTGCTCCCAGAGACTAGGCTGCTCAGTTACCTGCAAGGAAGAAGAGCATAGCCCTTGCCATAAGGATGAGGTAAGGTCCCCAGCACAGGCCTCAACCTCTCAGAGCTTGTGGGGCTCAAGGGAGAGGAGATGACAGGGTAGAAGAGGGGGAGCGCTGTTGTCCTCGAGCTGAGCTGCCTGGGGTGTGTGTGAGGTTGCCAACCCTCTCCCTACTCCACTGGCACCACAGGGATGGTGGGGCTATGGATAGACCTCTCCACACAGGGACAGGAAAGTTCCTGGTTCAGGATGTTCTGGAAGTCTCCCTCCTCTAACCCCCAAGATAAATAAAAAGGACAAAAAAAAAAAAAAAAAAACCAGAAGGAGCTACTCTCAATTCCTTCTCAGCCACCTCAAGTCTGCATGTGCTTGAAAAGTGGCTGCTACCCAGGACACTCTCCTGTTCACGGACCTTGGTTCTCAACCCTATCCCACACCAGAGATACGCACACCAGGTGTCCTAGAGAGCAGGACCAGGCAGAGCAGGAGATGCTACTCAGAAGGGAGGAAGTAGCTTAGCAATAGCAATCTCAGCCAAAGGAGCACCCCCTACTACTGGCCAAGAGGACAGGGGCAGTTGGGCCCAGTGTACAAGCTGGGCAGACTTCACGAGAAAAGAGCTGGGAAGGGGTCAGGAAAAGATATGTTAGAGAAATTAAGAGGGAAAACACTCTCGCGGCCTGCCCAGCTCAGCTGGGCTGTGCTCCTCCTGCGATGCAGGCCTAATTGAATTTCTCTGTTAACAATGGAAACACATTGGCTGCCCGGCCTCACTCCCTCTTTCTGATAAGCCAATGACCCGAGGGAAATTGGGGTCAGGAGGAGGAGAAATTGGAAACAAACAGTCTTTTCTCACTCCTGGGGACACTGGTTTTGGCTGCAGCCCAGAGGAGGGAAGGAGGGCTGTCATCTGTCTTCAGGCTCATCAGAGGGACCCAGCCCTTTTAGCACACCACACTACCCGGGGCTGGGTGTAGCAGATGGTGGGGAGCCGAGACTGCTGGAAGGGGGTCTCCCAGCCCACCCTCATTGGACAGAGCAGACTCTGGGTCCCTAATCACTGCCCAGCTTCCCCTCTGCTGGCTGCCCACTACCATTGCTCTCTGGATTGGGCACCCCCAGGCCATAGTGGGGTGATCTCAGAGCCCTGACCACACTTTAGACTCAGATGGCTCCATGTGCTAGGAAAGTTTGTGCTCTTCTGTGGCTTTTTGTCCAGGTGGGAGCAATATCACAAGAGCAGATTGAGTGAGACAGTATCCCCCACGGACACAGTTAGGAAACCCTCACTAAATCCCAGGGGTCTATTACCAAGACTACACAAGGGGGCAGCAGTTATGCTGTTGAGTCTTCTGCTGTGATCTTATTACCCGTCAGGATCTACCCACTGGCCATCCAAAGAGGCAGGCAGACCCTTCCTCATCCTCTTGTGCCCACAGAGGCCCCAGAGCTCAGCAAGTCTGCCCAACTGTTTCTCTTCCGGGTCCTTAGAGGTGAGAACCTGCTCCGCCAGAAGCCCCCTTAGGAATAGTTTTTTTTTTTTTTTTCTTGTTCCAGGAATTGAACTCAGGATCTTGAGCTTGCCTGGCAGGTGCTTATACCACTGAGCTTTATCCCCGGCCAGGAATAATTCTGTCAGTGACCCAGGGGAATAGGCCTTGGGTAACAATAGAATGAATGGAAGTTAAACTCTACTCTTGGCCTGCAGGGGCTGTAAATCAGCACTGCCTTGGGATAACTGGAGTGCCCTCCAACTGGAGGTTTTTCCTTGTTTATTCTGCTGCTGTGGGTGACAGGGTATCATCCATTTGGGTGGGGAGGCTCAGCAGTGGCCCCTGTGCCCCCAGGGCTGCCAGCCATGGAGGTCCGCATCAACGTCTCGAGGCAGCAAGTTGAGAAGGTGTTCGGGCTGGAGGAATACTGGTGCCAGTGCGTGGCGTGGAGCTCCTCAGGCACCACCAAGAGTCAAAAGGCCTACATCCGCATTGCCTGTGAGTCCTAGCCCACTCCCCCAGGGTGTCACCAGGGGAGAATGAGGCAGACTTCCCAGAAGAAGGGGTGTGGTCAGAAAACCCCATTGTCCTGCCTGTACTGGGTGGAGGAAATCTGTAGGGATGTTACTAAAGTCCCCCTGAAACTCCTGGGCACTTGATACTTCTTCCTGCCATGTACCATGGCCCTGTAGGACCATGAAATAGAGCTGACCAGGCTGAGCAAGCAGTCAGGTGAGAAGACACTATTGTTCTTCCAGATTTGCGCAAGAACTTTGAGCAGGAACCGCTGGCCAAGGAGGTATCCTTGGAGCAGGGTATTGTACTGCCTTGCCGCCCCCCAGAAGGCATCCCCCCAGCTGAGGTGAGAGGGGCTCCCATGCCCACTCCAGGTGGGCAAAGCTCCCAGTTCTCTGGTTTATCTGCCTGGACTCCACCCTGCCACCTACTCCTCTCCCCAGGGGCCACTCTGTGCTCTGGGCAGGGCCAGCATGGGCTGGCCATGCAGTCTTGTGGCTCCTCCCCCAGGTGGAATGGCTTCGCAACGAGGACCTGGTGGATCCATCCCTGGACCCCAATGTGTACATTACGCGAGAACACAGCCTGGTTGTACGGCAGGCTCGGCTGGCTGACACAGCCAACTACACCTGTGTGGCCAAGAACATTGTGGCTCGTCGCCGTAGTGCCTCCGCTGCTGTCATCGTTTACGGTGGGTCCCAAGGCTCCCTACTGGTGGCACTGTGGTGCCACTGTGGGAGTGATGTGTGACTGGCACAGTAGAGAAAGTCGTGGAGCTAAGACCAGGCAGACCTATCAGTGGCCTGGCCAGGGTTCATACAGTGCTTGGTGATGCCAGGGATATGACTGGGTAAGAGGAGTAGGACAGGTTTTTAGTCATCTGTAGGAAAGAAGCATCATGCAGGAGATAAAAAGATAGGATGGGGATCTAGGGAAGGCAGCAAATCATCCCCTGTGCTCCTGAGTCCCCAGAATGGGAAGGAGAGCCAAGTGGTCCTGGGCACACCAGGAGCAGGCAGAGTAGGATGTGGGAGCTGCTCTGAGAGGTCGGAGTCTGGTGAGCACAGTCCTGTTAGCTGCCCTAGCACCTGCCAGGAAAAGGGTAGGTCCTGCAGGGGACTCTGTCAGCCCCTGGGACAGAAGGCACAGGCTCGGCCCTCCCTTTAGGGCTTCTCTCCCAGTGCAGGCACAGTCCACCATTTCCAACTCACAGCCCCTGTGCTCACTCCCGTCCCCTGGGCCAGCGTGTTTGAGAAAGCCCCCGCTCCCTGACCCCAGTCCTTCTCTGTCCGGCCAGTGAACGGTGGGTGGTCGACGTGGACCGAGTGGTCCGTCTGCAGTGCCAGCTGTGGGCGCGGCTGGCAGAAAAGGAGCCGGAGCTGCACCAACCCGGCGCCTCTCAACGGGGGCGCCTTCTGTGAGGGGCAGAATGTCCAGAAAACAGCCTGCGCCACCCTGTGCCCAGGTACCAGCGCCCACGGCCTCCCACATCGTTCTCACCACGTCATCTCCGTGCCCTGGCTCCATCGCGCCCACCAGCCTGCCCCCCCATGGCTCCATCCCACCCGCCCGCCATGCAGGGCCAGGCTAAGTCTGAGGCAGGGCTATTGATGCAGTATGTCTTCAGAGTCAGAGGTCAGTCACTGTCCAGACTTGTGGTTCAACACAGGCTCTAAGTCACAGAGTATAAGTTTAATCTAGGACAGGGTCTGGAGCTCAGCCTGGGGCCACAGAATCTACCTGTGCTTGGGATCGGAAGGGTCATCATTTGACTGAGAGCCTTTTACTAGCCCAGAACTAAGACAGCCTGCCTGGGGTGGGGAGAGCCAAGCAGCCCCTGGCGTCATCCACGCCTCCACGTCATTAGCATGTGTCATCAAAGCCAGCTGGACACTGGAGGGCGTGCAGATTGATGGGCCTGGCCCTGGGAGCATGGCCAGGTCCTGGGCAGCTCGTCCTGCCTGATCCAGATGCCTAGGGGGGCTACACTGGACTGGCTTCCCAGGCTGACTGCCCCGTCTCCTCTCTGCCTGTCTCTCATCTAGTGGATGGCAGCTGGAGCCCGTGGAGCAAGTGGTCAGCCTGTGGGCTCGACTGCACACACTGGCGGAGCCGTGAGTGCTCCGACCCAGCACCCCGAAATGGGGGCGAGGAATGCAGGGGCACTGACCTGGACACCCGCAACTGTACCAGCGACCTCTGTGTGCACAGTGAGTCTTTACTGGGGAAGTGGTGGCTAAGGCAGTCGTTCCCCTGCCACAGTTTGCATCCTTCTCCAAAGCAGGACTCCGGGAGCCGCCCTTAGCCCTAACACAGCCACACACACCCACGCATGCGCACCACCTCTCAAGCCTCCTGAAGCAGGCATGAATTTCAACCTTGACTTGTGTGCACCCATCTGTTCACCCAAACACCCCTCCTACAGCCTCACATCCGCCCCAACCCCCAGGTGCACACACAAATCCCATGGGGACGCCAGGCTTGTGAGTCCTGTTAATTACAAGGCCATAACTAACAATTAAAGATCTCTGTTGGATTTTTTTTCTCTAGAACACACCCTCCCCCGTTCTTTCAATTAAAAATCTAATTATCTGTGTCAATTCCTTTCTGATGGACATTTCTTCCATTATGCAAAACTCTTCAAAAATCAATATAGCTTCCCCCAAGCAGTCAATTCCCTGTCCCCAGCCCAGCTCCAGGTCTGGGAGAGACAGACAAGGAGAAAGGCCTAGGGACTGACCAGGAACCACACAGGAAGTGGATCCCATGCATATTTGTTTTCCATTACTATGTGAAATACCTGAAGCTTGTAAACAAAAGAGTTTATTTGGCACATAGTTTTGGAAGTAAAACCTCCAAATAGCATGGCAGTGCTTCTGGCAAGGCTCCCCTTACCTGCATGAATTAATGGTGAGCAGCATCAAGGTGGGAGCTCACGCAAGAGGGAGAGATCACATAGTGTGACAAGAACCCAGAGAGAGAGATCAGCAAGGACCTAGTCTTACCCTTTTACAACCCTCTCACAAGAGCCTACAAGGGTCCCACAAAAAATACCTTAACCCCTTCTAAGGACAGCACCCCTTAACCTAAAGACTTCCAGTTGAGCTTATTGTCTTAAAAGTCACACCACCTCATACCATCACACTGAGGACCAGATTTCTAATATAAGCACCCTGGAAATAGCATCCTGCCTTGGCAATCCCAGAGGCTCACTCCTGCCCCAGCTACCTGGGGCAGTGATCAGTAGTAGGTTTAGGAGAGAGCAGGTTTAACCTAGTATACAGGCACCAGGCTGCCCACTTTGGGACAGAGCTCCTCTCCGCCTCTATTCTGGCAGCCGCCTTAGCCTGAATCTCATGCCTAAGAGAAATGTGAGTTACTCAGAATCACAAGCAAGGTAGTGGCAGGTACAGAACTAGAGAGTACACAGGCCAGCTTCATGCTCCTTGCCCGAAGTGTCCACTGCCCAGCCAGTGCCGATGCTCCTTTGGAGGCCTCATCCTCCTGGCTGTTGCCCACTGACCTCTGCTTCCAAGTCCCACACCCCTGCCTCTCCCACGGCCGTGCTCTCTTCTGCAGCTGCTTCCGGCCCCGAGGATGTGGCCCTCTACGTGGGCCTCATTGCTGTGGCTGTATGCCTCGTCTTGCTGCTGCTCGTCCTCATCCTTGTTTATTGCCGTAAGAAGGAGGGGCTGGACTCAGATGTGGCCGACTCATCTATCCTCACCTCAGGTTTCCAGCCTGTCAGTATCAAGCCCAGCAAAGCAGGTGAGATGGCCCCTGCCCCCAGCACTTATGCCCAGGCCTCTATACCAATTACCCTGAGGAGAGGCAGCCCTCGGCGCCATTCCCTGAGCCTGTCTTTATCCCTGCAGACAATCCCCATCTGCTTACCATCCAGCCAGACCTCAGCACCACCACTACCACCTACCAGGGCAGCCTGTGTCCCCGGCAAGATGGGCCCAGCCCCAAGTTCCAGCTCACCAACGGGCACCTGCTCAGCCCTCTGGGTAGTGGTCGCCACACGCTGCACCACAGCTCGCCCACCTCGGAGGCCGAGGACTTCGTTTCCCGCCTCTCCACTCAGAACTACTTCCGCTCCCTACCCCGCGGCACCAGCAACATGGCGTATGGGACCTTCAACTTCCTCGGGGGCCGGCTGATGATCCCTAATACAGGTAGGAAGGGCCTGGTACCCCAGGCAGCCCAAGAGGCAAGACTAGCCTCTGCTTCCCGCCGGGAGCACAAGAACAGCCCAGATGTTCCTCCTGGGCAGCTCATTCACCCTAGAGTGACAGAGCTGAGCCACCAAGCAAGGCTTAGAGTTGTGGAGAGAACTCAGTGGGGGCTGGCAGGAGCACTGGCACTGGGGCTATGGCCACAGCTGCCTCCTTTCTGTTGCCTGTGGACTTGAGACTGTTGTCCATTCATTTACACAGACTGCCTGCATGTGCTGGGCTCTACGCTGAGCCCTGGGCTCAGGTGGGACATGTACCAGCCCCAGGGGACTTACAAATAGGCAAAGAGATGGCAGAGACAAATGCAGACCAGCCCCCCTGTCTCCTGGCTTCCATCCTGCACTTCACAGTAATCTCTC
Organism: Cavia porcellus; assembly: GCF_034190915.1. NCBI lineage: Eukaryota > Metazoa > Chordata > Mammalia > Rodentia > Caviidae > Cavia > Cavia porcellus. The sequence continues at coordinate 30,700,225 of NW_026947502.1, forward strand.
TGACAGGGTCTCTGAAACCCCCTACTAGGGAATCCAGGGACACTCTTGTGGCCATCTTGGGAGAATCGCAGCCTTTGGTGAGGCTAAATTCTGTATTCCCTTAGTATAGGTGACCCAGCGTGCCCTGGCTTCCTCGCCCCTCCCTGGCTGCTCCTGGTGGCTGAACCTAAGTATTCCTCGGAGCCCACTTCAGCACCCTTCTCTTCCTGTGACCTCCCTTCTTCACAGCTTTAGTCACCATGTCTGTGCCAATCGCTCCCACTCCTCCAGCCCCAGCCCACCACCCCTGGGTGCCAGAACTGCACACCCAGCTGTCTCCTGGGCAGCTCCATCTGGATGTCTCCCAGCACCTCAGATTCCTTGTGCCTAAACCGAAGCTGCCTCCCACCTTCCCCCAGTGTGTCCTCCTTTGCAGCTTTCCCCAGCTCACAGCAGAGTCCAGGAGTCCAGTTGCTCAAGCCAGAAACCAGCTGAGGGTCACATGACCTCTTGCTCTTCCTCACTTGTCCCCTAAACTCCGTGCCTGCTTCAGTGACACACCAGCTCCTGTGTGTCCTCCCATTTCCGTAGCTCTTACCCCACCAGCCTCTTATCTTACCCTAATGCTTCTCCCAGCTAGAGCCGCCACATCCTTTATCTCATTTCCAGCCCCCAAACGTTTATCCAATGAATCCAGAGTTCATTATATCCCTCCCCTCCTGGAGCTCCCTGCTGGGGAGGTGCCAAGGCTGCTGGACCTCTTCCTTCCCACGTGTTCTTCTCCGATATATGGCAGCCACATAACACTCTCCGCACCCCAAAACACCCTGCTTCCATTTGTACCCAAGAGTCCCTGTGCCCCTTCCACTGGCTCCTCTGCATCCTAATGCTCTAGTGCTCTATGCCTCAGTCCCGTCCAGATAGAGAATGCTCATAAGCCTCTCAGAGGACTATTAGAGGTGGCAAGGTAGTTCCTGTCAGTGCTAACAAAGAGGCAGGCAAACAGGAGATGTTCGGTGGCCACCAGCCCCCATTTCCCTGGTAGAGAAGGGATGCCACCTGTCCCACATCCTTTCTGAAGTTTACTTTTCTTTCTTCCTAGTGGGCTAAGCTTCATGAAAGCAGGTCTGTTGTTTCTCTGGCCTTCTTGAATGTCCCGTATTAGTATTCTTGGAATGTACACAAGGATGTGTACCTCCCCATCAAGAGGATTCACACCAGGATGTCTGGGATGGGCACCAACACCAGCCCCTAAGTACTAGAGGGCAGCATGTGTTAGGGAAGGGAGCAATCACTGTAAATATGCCCTCAATGTCTCTATTTGCTGGACCCCAGTTTTCTATAAAGTATAGTCATGCATCACGCAATGATGGGAATGTGTTCTGAGAAATGCACCCGTAGGCAAGTTCATCATTGTGTAGACATCACAGAGTGGGATTATGAAAACCTAGTTAGTAGTTGGGCGTGGTGGTATAACTCCTGTAATCCCAGCACTCCGGAGGCTGAGGCAGGTGAATCATTGCAAGTTCAAGACCAGCTGGGGTTACAAAGTGAGCCCAAGGCCAGCCTGAACCTCATAGTAAGACCCTGTCCCAAAACGACAAAAGAAAAAAAAGAAAGCCCGGTTAGCTCTGGTGTCACTTGGTGATAGAATCTCATGCAGCCATCGTCACATAGGCAGTTTGTCATCAATGGAAATATGTGGAGCATGACTTGTGCCATTGCAGCTTGGCCCACCTCAGAGCTACCCACTCTAGAAAGTATGTTTGCTTTTGGGATTAAAGTCACAGATTATCTGTCTTGCTTTTCCCCTGTGCTGAGCCAGGGGCTCCTTTCTGACATAGGGGCTCTCTGTTCTAGGTGGAGGAGAGCTACTTGCACCCTGAAGTAAATTCCAGGGCCTGTCCTTGACATACCCTGTCCTATTCCCTCTCTCAAGCCTTTTTCTCCACAGATGCTCTGATCCTTCTCCTACAAGACACTGGGGCAGAGGCACACAGAGCAGCCAGACCTAGGAAGTCCTTCTGTGCCAGTACCCAAATCTAGGAGGGCTAACAAAGCCCATGGAGTTGTTTAACCTGCCAACACCTGCAAAGACAGAGACAGGGGCAGGCAGTGGCCAGGGCCCAGAGGGGCCTGGGCCAATGAAGAGGGGAGAAGCTGGAGCAGGGTAGTGGTTCCAGAACCTCTAAGTATGGAGCATGGGTGGGCTGGAGACGCTGCTGGAAAGACATTGGGACCATGAAGCTGGACCATAAGTTAGGGAAAGTTTTAAGCAGGAAATGTCCTAGTCCTAGCCAATGACTTTTGGGTGATACAGAAGGTAGGGACAGCAGACCTGGTCCCAGAGTTTTGTGGCCAAGCTAACTATGCATGCTTTCCCACCCCAGCTGTTCTTTAGCTGTCCCCGGACTGACTCAGCTTCATCCCTATGTGAGGGGTTGGACAGCATGGCAGTCCTTGCAGCCCTTGTGATCTCAAGCCAAGCTGGGACTGGCCAATGTCCAGCACAAGACTTACAGAAGGGCTAGCTGGTGTGGTGTTGGGTATCTGCACCAAGTAAGCTTGGGCTTCTTCCTGCTCCATTACAGGAATCAGCCTCCTCATTCCCCCAGACGCCATCCCCCGAGGAAAGATCTATGAGATCTACCTCACACTACACAAGCCAGAGGACGTGAGGTGTGGACTTGGGCCCTGCTTCTGGGGGTGGTAGAGTCCCTGGGATCTCACTTGCCTACTGTGCACCCTGTTGGGTCTGGCAGGCTTGAGGGAGGGAAGGGGAAGAGCCCAGCAGCTCTTAGCCTCTCAACCTAGGGTGACATTTCCCTGACAGACTACTGACACCTTTCTCCTTCCACCCATGTTTCCCCACTTGAGGTTGCCCCTAGCTGGCTGTCAGACCCTGCTGAGTCCCATCGTTAGCTGTGGTCCCCCTGGAGTCCTGCTCACCCGGCCAGTCATCCTTGCCATGGACCATTGTGGGGAGCCCAATCCTGAAAGCTGGAGCCTGTGCCTCAAAAAACAATCATGCGAGGGCAGCTGGGAGGTAAGTAGGAGATAGCCCTAAGCTTGCCCACCCAAGCACTGGCCTTAGCGTGGGATGTGGTCTGCACACTCTCCCTGGGCTCTCAGTAGCTATGTGGCTCAGTACCATGTCCCGACCCCCCTCGGTCTCTAGTTGCATCTCAGAGCAGAGGTGGCTGGAGGGCTCTGAGACTGGTGGAACTCACCCTTTGGGCTCTGCCTGCAGGATGTGCTGCACCTGGGTGAGGAGGCACCCTCCCACCTCTACTACTGCCAGCTAGAGGCCAGTGCCTGCTACATCTTCACTGAGCAGCTGGGACGCTTCGCCCTCGTAGGAGAGGCTCTCAGCGTGGCTGCCGCCAAGCGCCTCAAGCTGCTTCTATTCGCCCCTGTGGCCTGCACCTCCCTTGAGTATAACATCCGTGTCTACTGCTTGCATGACACCCATGATGCACTGAAGGTACCAACGACCCCTTCCCTGTCCCCAAGCCCTAGGCATGGAGGCCTCTTGCCTCAGGGGCAATAGGGAGGGGACCTCACAGGCCCCAGGCTCTGCTGACCACCTGGGCCCTGCAGGAAGTGGTGCAGCTGGAGAAGCAGCTGGGTGGACAGCTGATTCAGGAGCCTCGAGTTCTGCACTTCAAGGACAGTTACCACAACCTGCGCCTGTCCATCCATGACGTGCCCAGCTCCCTGTGGAAGAGCAAGCTGCTTGTCAGCTACCAGGTATTGGCAGAGCCCACCACCAGCACCCAAGGGGCTGGAACTGGGCACACCTGACATCTCCTCTGCACTCCCCAGGAGATCCCCTTCTATCACATCTGGAATGGCACGCAGCAATACCTGCACTGCACCTTCACCTTGGAGCGCGTCAGCTCCAGCACCAGTGACCTGGCCTGCAAGGTGTGGGTGTGGCAGGTGGAGGGCGATGGGCAGAGCTTCAACATCAACTTCAATATCACCAAGGTGGGCAGGAGAGTTACATGATCTCACTAGAAATATTCTCCTCGGATCAATTCTGCTCCACCCTGCCACAAGCCCCTTCTCCCTTCCTTATACCTTCTCCTTCTAGAAGCCCCTTGACACCTCCTTCCAAGTGTCCTGGGATAAGAGGTGCAGATGCAAATGGAACCTGGGCCAAATGGTGGGGGAACAGGAGGGCTGGCAGGAGCCCTAAAGAGCTTCCCTGAGGAGGGCTTTGCACTGATCCCACAGTGAGGAGGGCTTTGCACTGATCCCACAGTGAGCAGGGCTTTGACAGGCATCAGTGTGGGAAGGACATTTGTGGCAGCATGAATGGAGTGGGGAGGACAAAGGCCCTGAGAGCAGAGAGTGCTAAATGGTCAGCAGAGGCTGGCAGGCAAAACTAAGGGTGAGGGTCGAAATGGAGGGGAATGAGACCAGGGGCCTCTTTTGCTCCTGGCTGTGATTTTGGACAGATCGAGCTCTTCTAAGCCCTAGGCTCAGAGTAGGGCCTGACACATGACAGAGAGGCACCTGGGAAGCCCTAGTGCCCTTGCTGTCCCCAGCTCTGGAGTGGTCTGGGAACTCCGCCAGCAGGAGGCAGCAGTGGCCAGGCTCTCACAGGTACCTCCTCCCTGTCTCTCCCCACCTAGGACACGAGGTTTGCTGAGCTGCTTGCTCTGGAGAGTGAAGGGGGGGTCCCAGCCCTAGTGGGCCCCAGTGCCTTCAAGATCCCCTTCCTCATTCGGCAGAAGATCATTACCAGCCTGGATCCGCCATGCAGCCGGGGTGCCGACTGGCGGACTCTAGCCCAGAAACTCCACCTAGACAGGTGGGTGGAAATGGGTGGGAAGGTGCTGCAAAGGCCACCCACAGTCTATCTGAGGCAGGTGGGTTGGCTGGGGTGGACCGGAGCCCCAGCACGTCTGTGCCACGTCCTCTAGTGTCTGGACAGTCAGTGCATGTGGCTGAGGGGGGAGCCCTGTCCCTTGCCTAGGTGGGAGACAGGAGGTGGCCGGCTGGGGTGAGGCCCGGCCATTGATAGGCTCTCTCCTTTCCACAGCCATCTCAGCTTCTTTGCCTCCAAGCCCAGCCCCACAGCCATGATCCTCAACCTATGGGAGGCGCGACACTTTCCCAATGGCAACCTCAGCCAGCTGGCGGCAGCAGTGGCTGGACTGGGCCAGCCAGATGCTGGCCTCTTCACAGTGTCAGAGGCCGAGTGCTGAGGTCAACCAGGCCAAAATGCCTACACTCTCACCAGCTTTGGCACCCGCCAGGGACAGGCAGAAGCCGGACAGGGGCCCTACCCCACACTGGGGAGAGCTGCTTGGACAGGCCCCCTCCTGGCCAATGTTGTCCCTTCACGCTGGTCCTTCAGAACCTGCCTGAACTCCAGTTCCTCCGTGGCCTGCCTAGCCAGGCAGGCACAGCCACCTGCTCACTCTGTCCTAGCCCTGGGTCTCTGGGGGGACAGTGCCTGGAACCTGGGCGGGGCCCAGCCCATCTGTGTGTGTATATGTGCGTGTGATGCTACCTCTCCTTCTGTCCCTCGCCAAGGGCCCCGCATACACACGGCATGCATGCACACACTGGGCTCGGACATGGCCCGGGAGCTCCTGCCAGAGCTGGGCCTTATGCAAACATTTCTGTGCCTGCTGGGGAAGGGCACAGCTCCAGGCCTGCGGGACTGAGAGCCCAGCCAGAGAGGGGGCTGCCCCTGGATTCAGGCACACAACCACCACACAGGCATGTGCCCACGCATGCCTTGTGTGTTCATCTGACACACACCCACTCCTGGGTCATGCAGACCCCACCGCCACCACCACACACATCTCCCGCTGTCACCCAGAGGCCGCTCACGTCTCTCACGCCCGGTGTTGGTACACATCTGCCTCTCACATGCTGCCCTCTTCCACCCACCCAGGGACACCCGACGGCTCCTCCCTGATCCTACCCCCTGTCCCCAGCCTCGAGGTGTCCTGCCTGGCGGGGCGTGTGAATATGCAATGGGAGTCCCGGGCTGTACAATGGCGAGTGTGTGTGCCATGGTGTGCCCGTTCCTGGGGCTGGCCAGTGCCCCTGCGTGGGGCCTGTCGTGTGAAGCTTGTGTCCTGACTCTGTCTTAAGTGCTTTTGTGCACTTACACTTGGCCTTATGTACACAGCCTTGCCCGGCCGCCGGGGCACGTAGGGATTTTAGCGGACGTGAATGTAAATAAATTATATATATATTGCTAACCCTTGTGCTACTTCTCTTGGTGAAAACCAACGAGTTGGGCAGATGGCCACAGAGAGGTCACATAGAGGTTGTTTCAGGAGTCCTGGGTACCTAGGCCCAGCCCTGGTCCAACAAGGCGGGGGCTGAGATACTGTGATTCCTGGAGATTTCCTTAGACACGGGCAAGGCGACAGGCAACAGCAGTGACCAAAGCTGCACCTTTCCCAGACCCATCTTCTGACTGCAAGAAGGTGACCACACAGCGAGGGGCCAGCTCCCGTACTGTGGCAGCCACAAGACTGGCAAAGCTGTGAGGGAGAGGGACTGAGGTTAGCGCAGGCCAAGACACTGACCCTGGCCCCACCTACCCATGCTGCCCTGCTTGGCCCCTTCATCCAGACTCACTGAGGATGCACCTTGTAGAGGGTCCCATCCACTCCCACAGACACTGTCAGCTCCTCCAGGCCCCGGTTCTCCCGTATCTTCTCCACAACAGCAGCCACACCTGCCCCACAGAGTTGGGCAGCCCGCCGGGACACAGCCTGGCACACCTCCAGGACTATCAGGGCATCATCTGAGGTCAGGGACAACCCCAGATCCTCCAGGATGGCTCGGACCTGCCGCAGGGCCAGGCTGTCGCTGAAGGCCAGGAAGGAACAGAACACAGAAAGATACAGTCCTGTGTTAGTTCCCCTGCACCCCATCTTCAAGACTCCTTCCACTCTGTCCGCCAGGTTAGACCCCACACACCAGCCACCAGCATTCTCCTAGTGGGAAGACAGATTCCTTTGGGAGGTGGGGAGTCAATTCAGGCCTCAGGTACCTTTCAATCTCAGAGAGAAACTTGGTCTTGAAGATGTCCCTGGTCTGAAGGCGCTGGGTTTGCTGGCCCCGGAAGAGAACCCCAAGGCTGGTCAAATGTAAGAGAATGTGGCGGACAATCTCTCCCAGGTACATGCCACTGATCATCTTCTCGAATCTACAAGAATGTGTGTATACATGTCTACCTATGGCAGGAGACCCCACCAGCTACATCACCAGTGCCAGCCAATGGCAGCTACCCCTGCCCAGGCCCAGGCCACACCTCTGCTTGCCAGGATTGATGGATGCCTGGTCCACCATCTCATCAAAACAGGTGCTGAGCATGCCCAAAGAGCCATCATCCCCAAAGGCACCCCACTCCATGTTGATGCACATGTGACCTGAGTCCCCAGGCACACCTGCCACATTCCGGAGCTCCTCCATGTAGCAGGCATTGGTGCCAGTTCCTGCAGAGGCCAGACAAAGTGTATTCATTTACTGATACAGACAAGGCACGTCTGAGCACATACCACACCAAAATGATAAAATTTGGGTCCTTGCTTCATCTTCTGTACTCAAAACTTGTCCCTGGTCCTGTTCCTCTCTCCTTCCTGAAGTCCCTAATGAGACTCTGCTAGCACTAAGGCTTTGAAGCCTCCATGGATTCCCCTACCAGCACCACCACCAGTGTATCTACCTTGTTACCCTAAAGTGCTCCCACAACACCCCCCAGATATGTCACTGCTCTGGGAGATGTGCAACAGCCCCACTATCTAACTGGTGGTAAAAGTCCAAAGCTCTCAAGAGTTCTAAGCCTTTAGTCAAACTAATTGCTAGTGGGTCAGTTGCTGAGACATAGGAATCCAACACAAGGCAATGCAAACTGGCCAAAGGTGGTCAATGAACGGTCAGTTCTAGCAATGTGTCTGTGAGCCCTGATAGAAGCCAAAGGACAGCCTATGGGAGCCCTGGAACACAAAGTGGGTCTTGCTGCCTAAAGTCAGAAGAGCTATAGGCAATAAGTGATGTTTGAGTTGGGCTTTGAACCCAAGAGGTATAAGGAGAAGAAAAAGACATTTCAGGCAGCAGGCACAGCCTGCATAAAGGCATTTCCTCCATTGCCTATAGATTTCCAGTTTGGGGCAAGTAGACTCCTGCTGGCCCCACCTAAATTCCTCTGTTCCATAGCTTATGCACACGGCAACATGGATATGCCTTTCCCAAGCACCTACCCATGCTGGGCTCTGTGTTCAAGAAGTTCCCATCCATGGGTGGCCACCATGTACCTTATCCTCTTAAGAGACCAGTGCTCAAGCAGCTTGAAAGTCCTCTTCCAATACCCAGCAAATCTTCTCTTCAGAGCTTTTATTTCAAACCCTACTTTCTCAGGATCTGTTCTTTTTTGATTTTGGCCTTTTTGCCTTCTGTATGTGGAGTCAGCCAGCTCTTTTCTTGGCCAGTGCTGTTCTTGGCCCAAGCTCTGCTGGATGGTCAGTTCTGAGAAGGCAGATTTTCCCTTCTTTTATATGTTTTCTTGTCCCTTTTTCTAGATAGCAGCTGGCTACAGAGTAGAGGCTTAACAGACTTGAAATCTTAGGCTGCTGAAGGACTCTCTAGCTCATCACTCTCCAACACCCAGCCCGGTTTCAAACACTGAGTATGAACCATGAGCTAGTACTGTGCCACACTGGCCTCTCTCTCATTGCATCTTCATGATGCCTTGAGACAGGCATTGTTATTATCTACATCTTAAGATGAGGAAACTTAAGCTCTAGTGACTTGCCCAAGGTCATATAGGTAGAAATGTCAGAGCTTGTATTTCTACTCAAATCCATATGACTACAAAGCAGAGATTCATTTGCCAGATGGGCAAACTGAGACTCAGAAAGATTCAGTGACTGTGAATCTGTAACTGAGTTGGATTAAAGGGCTTGGTCCCAGACTCCCAGCCCAACTTAGTGTTTGAAGTCCTAGTAGGTCAGATAAGTATAATCCCACATCCCCAAAGCCCAACCTGAAGAACTGACAGGAAACAGCAAATTATGAGGAAGTAAGTTATGAAAGGGCAGGGCCCTCCTCACCAACAATAAGGCCCATCTCGCATCGGGGATCCTCATAGCCACAGGACATCATGGTCCCTACTGTGTCGTTGACAATGGCAACCACATTCAACTCCATTGCCTGCACACAAAAGGATGCTGCTAGTTACTGGGCAACAGCAGTCGTCACGGCAACCAGTGCTGGACCCAGAGGTATCTATTGCAGAGGGCCCCCCTTTCGGGAAGCAGAAGACCCTTTCGTCTCCTCAAGACCTGCCATGGTCCCAAAGCATCCCTGGAGGCAGGCTCCTACCTGTTTACGCCTGATGGCTTCCCGCAGCAGATACACTACGTCTTGGCCCTCACAGCCTGATGCATTGAAACCCTTAGTCCAGTTCAGGAGGATGCCCTAGAGGGAACCAAGAGGGGCCAGAAAGCGGAATGATCCCTTTAAATCTCAGTCTGCCTCCTCAAAGCCTACGTTTCCCCAGAAGCACATGATTCCTGTCTCTGCCTCAAGCAGGATTCCTTGCCCACTTTGCCCTGCAGTTGAAGACCTTGCCTCCAACTCCCTCCCAACTCCCCAGGAGGTTTTCAATGTGAAGAGACCTATTAATAATAATTTGACCTACGTCTTCCATTATTAGTTCTAGGATGCTCGGATGGTCTGAGGGACTGGCCATTTTAAGACATTTGCCCAGAAGGAATGGCCCTTTTTAATTGGGTTGGGAATGAACAGATTTGGCAAAGTGAATGTTATATGTAAGAAAGAGAAGGACAGAGAAAGCACAAAGGCCCAAACACCAGCAGAATGCACACTTTCTGAGAGAAATTGCAAGAATCACTTGAAAGAAAGGAGTAAGGGATGGAGCTGTGTCAATGTGAAATTCATTCCTTTGTTCCAGTTATGGGTGAAAGACAAATAGAAAAGCCAGACTCTGTGCAGGATGGGAGGGGGCCGGGCAGACACAATTTTATTGTGAGCAATTGGATTTAGAATAGTGACAGAGGGCTTGACTGTACCTGAAAAGGATTGTCCTTTTCTTAGCATGCTTTTCTGAAGAGGCAGAGAGAATGGAAATGAGACTATACCTGCCAGGGAAATGACTACTCTGTCCGAGGCAGAAGCACCAAGATCAGGTCTGAAAACCTCTGAGGCAGGAGACTTTTTTTTAAAGTATTAAGGACTGCACCCAGGACTTTTCACGAAGCTACATTCCCAGCCCTCTTATTTTATTTTAACTATTTTTTTTTTTTAATTTTGAGGCAGGTCTTGCTGAATCATTAAGTTATTCTGACTGGGCTCAAACTGCCATTCTCCAGCTGCTTCAGCCTCCCAGAGTGCTGGGATTACAGGCATGGCTCACCACTCCTGGCTGTCTTTGTTTGTTGAGACAGAGGTCTCACTGTGTTGGCCTCAAATTCCTAGGCTCCTGCAATCCTCCTGACTCAGTCTCCAAAGGGACTACCTGGGTGTGCTGCTGTGGCCAGCTGGGGAGGGAGATTTGAGAGATAGTAAGTCAACCTTTTCCCCCTAATGTATTTCCTTCAATCTCTTTCCCATTGTATAGCAACTAGGGTGTTCTATGGTCATTATCTCAAAAACAGAAATGAGAGGAGAGACAGAGACAAACAGGCAGAGGAAAAGAGAAGAGAAGGAGGAAGAGAAAGACAAAGAGGAGAAAGAAGAGAAAGAGGAGGAGGAAGAAGAAAAAGCAGTTTGAGACAGCCCAGATGATGTGTAATAGCTGAATTTCCCTGCTCCCAAATGAGACAGACTCTCTGTTCTGGGGAAGGGGAAGCAGAGCAGAAATCATACCCAGATCCAGGTTTTTAGTGGATTCCTGAGAAAGGTGTCCTATGCCCTCCTTCCTGGGCTAAACTGCTCTGGAAGTGGGTATGAAGAGAGAAACAGAAGAGATCCGAGCAATCCGCAAGCAGAAGAGATCACTATCCTTCTTCCATAGGTATCAAGGAAAGTACCGGGGAGGTATCAAGATTGGAGATGAACTGACAGAGGAGGGCACCCAGAGAGCCAGGGCCTGGGCATGTCTCAGATTTGCTCCTTTGTCTGAACAGAAAGGATGCTGTGGAGCTGAGAGGAGTCCCTACACCAGGAAAAGGACTCCCTCCAGCAATTAACATTAAACATTTACCTCTCAGAAGAATGAGGACTCTCCAAGTCCAGCGGCTCACACCTGTAAACCCAGCACTCTGGGAGGCTGAGAAAAGAGCTGCAAGTTTGAGCACAGTCTGGACAACTTAGCAAGAGCCTGTCTCCAAAAAAAAATTGGGGGTTGGGTAGCTCAGTGCAAAGATCCTGGGTTTGATCCCCAGTATTGAGGAGGGTGGGGGAAGAATGTGGGCTCAAAGGCTCAACACAGGAATTAAATTTAGTTACGGACAGGTAATCAGACTGGGTTTCTTGCATGCCTGGAGCTGCACACCGAGTGACACCTCCTCTCCCTCCTTGCAAGGAATAATGGAAAGAAGCAAGAACGCTTAGCTGGACACACCAGCAGAGGGAAGGTGGCAACTGTGCCATCCAAAGGGACTTTAGTGAGAAAGAAGAAAGGGAAGGAGTGGAGTGTTGAAGAGAGATCAGACAGGAAGAAAGGATGAAAACTGCACACGCAGGCTGATGGGGAAGGAGGTAGAGCTTCATTTCCCACAGGTGTCTAAGAATGCAACAGACACCAACAAACAAACAAAAAAGGAGTGCAGTCTCTTACCCCTTCCAGAAAAAGGAATAAATATAGCTTCATGCAGACCACTAGTGCCATGGCTTCAACGGGCACTCTCCTCTGATCAGCATTGATCTAGGCATGTGCTGCCCCCAAATGTCCTGACCCTAACCATAGGCACATGATATCTAGGGACTCTGACAGGCCCAGCCCAGCAATGCTCCCCCACCACCATGAGTCAGGGTTATTCCCTGGCCATGAAGGATATGTGGGTGGGAGCCCCGCAGAGGGGTCGCTTTTTCTGGCCTTCCTTCCCTTACCTGGTCCAGGCCAAGCTGCTTGCATGGGAAGGAAAAGGTGAAACCTAAGGGGAGGCTCTGTCCCCTCAGGCCTTGCTTCTCCTGAAAGTCCACGATGCAGTCCACAATGTGGTCGAAAAGCTGTAGGTGGGGCAAGTCAGACAGTGGGCTCCATCCTGGCCCTTCCCTACCTCTGACATCAGCCCGAGCAGTGAGTACCTTCTGCCCGGATCCCTGAGCCACACTCTCAGGAATGGAGTAGATCTGGTTGATGATCTGCACACCTCCCTCAGTCACACGCACCAGGAGGACCCGAAAGTTGGTGCCCCCGAGGTCCAGAGCCAGGAAGTCCCCTCGTTCTGTGGGGCAGAGACCCTCAGTGTCAGGGTACAGCTCGTACCTCCAGTTTTAGCATATGTTATTACGCTCCACCTCCCACCCCGAGCCCATATCTCAGTGCTGCACTCAGGCTAGGTCCTCACCACTGCCATCAGGTGTGGCCCGTATGTATGTGGGCAGCATTCGGAGGGAGGAAGGCTCCCCTCGTAGCCCCTTGGCCATGGCATCCCGCATCTGTGTCCGCACTGCTGCCAGCTGCTCACACCTCAACCGGAATGGCGCTAGGGTCTTCTCCAGCAGACGTCGGTGGTAGGCCAGGCGGGCAGCCACAGCTGTCACCATTGCCACACCCCGGCCACCACCATCCACAGAAGGGACGAAGGAGACATCACATTCTGAGGCCAAGAGCGTCACTGTCTCCTGTAGGATGCTTTGGAACCTACACAGATATACACCAGGTAGACCCAACTTGGCATTTGAGCCCCGGGACTTGATTTAAAGTCCTACCAGTTTAAATCAATTCAATCTTGAATCTTTTCTATGAACTAATCATACATCCCATTCCTGGATGACCCCCTCTCAGGTACACACACAAAAGTAGCCTCTTTCTCTCTTTGGATGTCTCCTGCACCCACAGCCCAGTCTGGCCCTTGCCATTGGTATCCACTGGCTTTGCACGCATGATTATACAGTGCCCTCTGAGTGTGTATCACAAACACACATTTATAGATCACGGTGTCACAGTACCTGGGGTGCCGCTCAAGCACTCGGCCTCCAGTGGCCACAGCAACCTGGAGTGTCTGCTGTTCCCGGCTGTGCTGGAGGTGGGACAGGATGGCGACCAGGGCAGCAGCACAGAGCTGGGCAGCCCGTGAGCACACAGCTGCACAGACGCGCTGCACAAGTTCAGCATCTGAGGTCTCCGGGCTCAGGCCCAGGTCCTGTAGGATCGCATGGACACGGGCTACTCCAGTGGAGGGGCTGGGAATAGGGGACAGAGTGCTGGTTTGGGACTCAGACAGCCCAGTAGTTCCCTATCCCACCAAAGCCTCACAGCCACCTCAGGGACAGAATATCCTCCCTTCTCCCAAGCTGAGAATCCCCTTGTTTAAGCTGCTTGCTTCCCCAACTCACTCCTCCATCTCAGTCACATGTTCCAGGAGGATGCTGCCTTGGCTCAGCAAAGCAGGAGAGGTGTAGCCACCAAACAAGACTCTGTTCTGGGCCAAGTGGACCAGCACCAACCGTACCAGTTCCCCCAGATACAAGCCCCCAATCATCTTCTCAAACCTGCAGGGAGGAACAGGAGCTAAGACCTGAGCTGCCCTGGCTCCACTTCTGGAAGCTCCCAGCGAGAAATCATTTGCTTCAAGATCCCCAGACTAGAGGATCCAGAACCAAATGGCTTCCCACAGGAGAGGTAGATGTTTGTCTACCACCATTCTTGACGTAGGCTAGATTCAGGGGTCTTTGGAGGGGCAACAGGAACCTGGGAAGGTAGAGTCACTATTCTCAACCCCCAACCTTTGTCAAGAATAAGGCAGGGCCAAGAGCTGAAACCTTGAGGCCTTTCTTCTTTGCACCTGGCCAGAGTCTCCCAGGAGGCAATCTGGAGACATCTATGGGCCTGATGCAGGGTCAGCAGAGGTGTGGGCCAGAGCAGGGATAGAGCCTAGAACAGAATCAGATTCCCCCCTGCCAAGCCACCTCTGGGCACCAGGATTCAGGGATGCATGGTCCAGGGCATGATCAAAGGTGGTCAGCACTGGGCCCAGGGCCCTATCATCGTTGAAGGAGCCCCATTCAATGCTGATGCAGGTGCGGCCCCGGTCCTCATCCAGCACTGCCACGTGCCGTGCCTCCTCCATGTAACACGCATTGGTGCCAGTGTCTAGTAGGAATGATATCCATTAGGGCCTGCCAATGGGCAGCTGTATCCCCACTCCTCATCACAAACAGCCTGTGGCTCACCTACAACAAGGCCGATTTCACATGGCCCAACAGCTGGCTCACAGCCCATCATTGTGCCCACTGTATCGTTCACCACGGCAACCACCTCAATGCTGTAGCCCTGGGCAAAAGAGAGGGCAGGGGTCAGGGCCAACCTGAATGGCCAAAGTGGAGAATTGGGTAATAGGCTGGCCTGGGGCCCTGGCTTTGATGGACATCCAGTCAATGAAACACATGGCTGCATGCTCCACACACACTCCAGGCTCCCATAGGTGGCTGTCCTCCCATCCCACCCCGACTCCTCCCTCTACTAATCTAGACCCCCAGGGTTACAGGGGCTCCCACCCTCAGCCATACCTCCAGTGCACCTCACAGAAATAGGGGTGAGGGTTGCAAGACTGAACATACCCTTGAAGATTGTTCCTCCCTTGCCTTCCTGGCATCCTGACCTGGATCCCCAAGCTGCTGCTCTCAGCCTGACCTCTAGCCTCTACAGGGGGTACCTCAAGGTCAGGCAAACAGATTTGCCTTTCTCCAGTACCCAGGCATGGCAGATGCCCTTCTCTGGAACTAGATCTTCCTCTCCAGCTCATCTTAAGCACCAGGCAAACTGCTCCTTTAAGTCCTGTGTCCCCAGCCCCTGTGCTGCCAAAGTCATCCAAACACAGGGACCGCCTTTCATTAGAATGTATTCTCCCACTAGACTATGAGGACAGAGTCCTCAAGGACAGGGTCAAAGCCTTTTCATGTTTTTTTCTCCTCTCCCACAGTCCCCAACCTTTATTTTAGTCTTTTTAACCTCAGTTTCCTTGCCTATAAAATGGGAATGGTAGCAATGTTTCACCCCAGGGTTAAACTGGATAATGGCTATGAACAGGAGAAAAAAGCAGGATCTACCAGCAGAGCACACACAGCCTACAGAAACCAAGCCCAGGCCAGCAAGAGCAGCCCTCCCACCCGCCCTCTACTTCCGCACTCACCCCCTGCCTCTGAATGGCCTCTCTCAGCAGCTGGACCACATCCTGGCCTTCTACACCACTGCACCTAAAACCTTTGGTCCAGGAAATGAGAGTACTCTGAAGGCAAAAAAGCTGGGTTACTCCTCCAAAGGCCTTCCCAGGGGTTCCTTTCCACCCACTGTCCCCATCCTCCTCCACCTCACCCGGTCCAGGCTTGTCTGGTGACAAGGGAAGGAGAAGTTGAACCCAAGCTGCAGACCCTGGCTTCCCACAGAATGTGCGTCCAGGAACTCAGACAGACAGCGAGCAGCAAAGTCAAAGAGCTGTGGGACAGCAGGTTCTTACTCTAACTCACTGGGCCCAGTCACCCAACCCTGCCTCCCAATCTGGACCGTGAACGCTCACCTGCTGGCCAGTGCCCAGTACCACCTCCTGGGGAATCACAAACTCCTGGCTTTTGGGCTCCACTCTCTGCCCCTTGATGCCCGTCAGAGTCACCCACAAGACACGCAGTGATGCTCCTGAAGCCCCCAGCTCCAGCACCACAAAGTTTCCTTGCTCTAGGGGCAAGCGGGTCAAAGAAAGGTATGTAACTAGCTAGCACCTTCTGCCTCCCAGGGAAACTCCCAAGGCCTCAGAATCTAGTTAAAGGGCCTTAGAGATGGGCACAAGCCTCACCCATCTTATTCTGTGCCACCCACCATTGCCATGTGGGGTAGACCCCACATATGTAGGCAGCATCCGGACACCAGAGGCAGGGCTGGCCCCTCCCGTCAGGGCCTGCTCCATGGAGCCCAGGAGACTGGCTTGGATCTGCTGCAGCTGTGTCTTTGTCACCTTGAATTGCTGCAGGCACTCCCATACCTGGAGAAAAACAAGCCAATATCTGGAAAGGAGCCTACTGGGCTCAGCATACCCCCCAATTCCAAGTAGGGCAGAGCCCGCCCCACTCAGCTCACATCCAGCCTCCCAGCCCTCAGCTTCCCCAGGGGCTGCACCTAACACCTGCATAAGTCACACCCACTCTGTTGCTCACAGCCTGCACTTCATTCTTGTGTTTTCAGGAGACAGAAGCCGTCATGTTCCTCTTCCTGCTGTGTGTCTTGATGGCTTCTCCACTCCTGCCTCATCTACCTTGCCCCTCCACTTTTTTGATTTCAGTGTTTGGCAAGGCTCTCCTCCCGTCACTATGACTGGTTACTCTCCAGCACCCCAGTAAACAGAACAAAAAACTTCGCAACAAGTTGTTGAATGAATAAATGTGTGAACAAACCTCAAGTTCAAGTGTTTGTCGCTCTGATCCACTCTCAAATCCAAGGCTGAACAAGCCCAGCCCAGAAGCTTGGAAAAGACAAGGAAGGTGGTTTCTGACACATTGACCAAGCTTTTACCACACCCCAGCACTATGCTAAGTAGCATAACTGAGTCCTGCTCTTATAAAGCTCTGATTCCAGTGTGGGAGACAGAAAATAGGCAAATGAACATATAATATGATTCTGGTAATAAAGGTGACTACAAAAAGAAAGGGATTTAGACATTAGAAAAGGATGTAGGAAGAAAGAACTATCTTTAGACATGAGTCCAGAAAGGCCTCCCTGAGGAGGTGACCTAAATGAAAGAAATGAGCAAACTGTCTGGGGGAAGAGCATAAAAGGATCTTCTCTGGGCAAGGGATGGGTTTAGGGGAAGACTGCTCGGGAAGTGGAGCAGAGGTAGAAGAAAGAGCCGAGAAGGTGGGAGAAGGCAGGGGGTGTAACCACCCAGATTCTTACTCCACCAGAAGCCCAGGTGCTAACAAGCCCTGTGGACCTCACCTCTGCGTGCAGACCCCACTGTGGACACCCCTTTGTCCATCTGTCAAAGCCCCAGGAGCCTCCCTGGATCCACTGTCATAGTACAGCAGCCCACTCCATAGTTCATGGTTTCCAAAAGCCAGTCTCCTGTCACATAGGAATTCCAAGGACCCTAGCCCAAACTGAACCCATATCTATGAAAAACTAACCCAGGCACCTGAATAACAATAAATCCCCTCTAAGGAGAGCCTGGGAGGAGGGGCTTCCACTGAGGGAGATGGGAGGACTCAGTTACACGCCCTATTTTAGGAAGATGTTGGAAAACATCCCCTTAGGGAGGCCCACAATCCTAACGCGAGTGTCAGACATTCCATTATGTGGTTCATGCTTCCAGCAACCATGCACACTAAGAGTGGTTATGTGCATGTTACAAATGAGGAAAGGGAGGCTTGGAGGAAGCAAAATCACTGCCTTGCCCAACAAACCACTACTGCAAGGAGCAGGGTATGGATTGTGAACCCAGAGCAGTATGATGCAGATGTTTCCCACCTCAACCTAAAGTCTTGTAAAAACTAGCTAGCTTCTTTGAAAAGAATCCAATGCTGATGGAAATTGCAGGAGGAAAATCCCAAATCACCTGGCAAGAGAAAATTTACATCAAAATCCTCACCCAGGGCTGGGGATTTAGCTCAGCGGCATAAGCACCTGCCTGGCAAGTGCAAGGTCCTGATCCCTCACCCTCTTTCTGGTTGTGTGCTCCTGGAAAAGTCACACCTCTCTCTAAACCTCAGTCACCTCTTATGCAAAACTGAGAAAATAATACTATTCAGAAGTCCTACAAGGCCAGAGGCCCCATCGTGTTTGCATCCCCCTGACCTTGTTGAACAGCTGGCTCCACGCAGGCTCTCTGGAGCTGTTGATTGAATGGTGACATAAGGGTTAAAGAGGATAATGGATGTGAAAGTGAAAAATGCTGTTCACAAGCAAGGAGTGTTTTAGTATTGCTAAATGAAACCAGCTGAGTTATGCAAAAGTTGATGGTTTTTCTTCCCTTTCCTTCTGACTACAATCAGAGGTTCAAGAGGAGAGAACTAAACTAAAGCCATGAGAAAGACAGAACTTCTCTAGTAGATTCTGGTAGGGTCTTCACCAGCCAGGAAAATCTAGCAGAACTGTCCTCTTCCCTCACAGTAAGAGTGGGGAGACCTCAGTCAAGAGAGCAAGGAGCGCGGCATTAGGGAGTGTGTGAAGTCCAATTTGGCTTCCACACTGTCTTCCTTAATTAATCTGCTGTCAGTCAGTCTGGACCCCTTACTTCTCCTCTGTGAGCAAGTTACCTCTTCTATCAAGGGGGTCAGTAATAGTGCTCATCTCAAAGATGCCCTGAACACTGAGAAGACACTAGATGTAAAGCATTGAAATAGTGTCTGACACAAAGGAACTGCATGATGAAATTTAGGGGTTTCCTTTCTTCTGCTCATAAAGCACAATTGGCTTAGAAGGATTTGATTCTGCACCCTCTCTGGTGACAAAAAAAAAAAAAAGAGTTGGGGGAAAGGTCCAAGAAGAGACTATGAGAATGGCTGGACACTGATAACATGTGATTAATCTTTCTTTTAACCTAAGACTGCAGGAAAGGAGCCAGTAGTGAGCCCTGGAGTGTTGAGGTGGTGTGCAAGACCATAAAAAATTTGGCATCCCTATAAGGTATTCCAAATCCAAAGGAAAAAAAATTTTAATGTGGTAATGGGAATGAACCTAAGACCTTATGCAGGCTGGGTAAGTATTCTGCCGCTCAGTTACATCTCCAGAGCCCTTTTTTAAAAATTTGTTTGAAGCAGTCTCACTAAGTTGCCTAAGTTGGCCTTGATTCTCCTGCCTTAGCCTCCAGAGGAGCTGCGATTATAGATATGTGTCAGTATACCTCGCCCGAAGAGAAGTCTTTAAACTATGGCGCATGTAATGGAGATAGTGGAGATAGGTGTATCTGCACAAAAGGAAAGATGGTCAAGAAGTGAGAAGGGAGATGATGACAGGCCTCAGAACAAACCACAGAGAGCAGCTATTGCTCATGCCTGCGGCCCAGCTATGGCTGAACACAGAGGAAATGTTAACAGCAGGGTCTGGGCACAGGTTGGGCAAGCTTGAAATACCATAAAGTTCCACAACTAGAAAAGCCTCACTAAGCTAAGCAGATGCTAGAACTAGCCAGAAACTGCAAGGAAATGACTCAGGAACCATTTCCCAAGTGCCTCTCCTCTGGACAGGTCTTTTATCCCCATGTGTTTATTTAACCCTCCGAGGGAAGGGAGTATTCAACTATATTTTCCCTTGTGTGGAAACACAGAGACCAAGAGATATTGAAATGACTTACACAAGCATTTCCTGCTTGAGGATATGGCAGCCAAGGCTTCCACACTACATAATAACTTTCAACACAAGTTCGGCACCATAGTCCTCTCGGGGTGCCTGACTGCAGTGGCCATGCGAGGTCAGGGACATGTCCAGGAGGGACTGGAAAAGTGGGAAAGGGGCTTAAGAACACAACTTTTTTGCAATAAAATCCTAGGAGGGCCCATTCTGGACACACCAGCCCACTTAGGGCAGGGGAGGTGTGTTACCAGGTGGAAAACTGTTATGTCAGAGCTGACACACCTCAGCTCCAGCTTCTGTCGACCTTAAACCCAAGTCACTGCACCTCTCCAGACCCTGCACTAATTCCCACCTTCCAGTTGTTTGGAACCTGAGAGAGGTATCAGATGAAAGGAACGGCTTAGTAAACTGGAAAGAAACTGTGCAAATGTGAGTGTTGGGGCACAGCATCTCCAGTCATCCTTCTCTTGGCAGCCTTGAATAAGCAGAAAATAGGCCCCAGTGCTGAGCTTACCAGCTCTGAGCTGTCGGAGGGCTGGAGTAAGCCCTTCTGGGGACAGCTTGGGGCTCCTTCCCCAGGCTTCAAATCAGCAGGCTCAGTGGAGTCCATGTAGGTCCGCAATGGAGTCTGGCCACCTATAGGAGAAAGGGGATAGCCAGGGTCAGCTACTTAACCTATAGGCCCCAAAAGGCTGTTACAGAGAGACATTCAACTTCCTTCTTTCTGAAGGGGACCAGGAAGTGGGCAGAATTTAGAACCTCTGACCATCAAAGATTCTTTAGTAATGACCTGAAAGCAGTTATTTTCCAGAAGCTCGGATGAGAGCTGTGGGAAGGCTGATTTCAAGTTCAAATGTCATTCATTCATTTATCTGTCAGTCATTCATTCTCATCCACTACTTCCTGATGATGCCTAATGTGCTGGACGTTGGGCTATAGATGAACCAACAATTGTAGCAGGTCTGGCAAAGGCAGCGATAGAGGTGGACACATGTAATAGATAAGCTGTGGCCGGGAGGCCAGGAATGTCCTAGCAGCTATAAGGCGTAATAAGGGAACAAAGATCCATCACAGAAGCAGGCAAGCTGGCCTACACACAGCCTTTATGTCAGCGTAAGGTATATAAATTTCATCCTGAGGATGACAGGGAGACATAGCAAGGGGTCTGTGCTTTGGAAATCAAATCTGCTATAAGAAAGGATTCCACTAATGGCATGACTTTGGAGGAGCCATTTATGACTTTGAATTTCAGTTTCATCATCTGTAAAGCAGGAGGAAATAATACCTTCAGCAGGCTGTCGTGAACACTAAACGGAGTAAAGCCTGGGGAGATGCTTTATGAAATGCAATGCTCAGCTCATGGGTTTTACAAAGTGCAGTGATGCAGAGTGGAAAAAGCTGCGCTCAGAGGCCAGGCCCAGCTCTCACAAGGCAGCTATACCCGGACTCCCAACCTCAAGGTCTTCATCTGTGAAATGGGATGCGTGGGGCAAATGAGACAATGACAGCAAAAGAATCTTGCTCAGAGTGCACACTCTGATTGATTCAGGCGCTTTTCAGGAGACAAGGAAAGCACAGAGGCAGGCTAAAG
This sequence comes from Cavia porcellus, assembly GCF_034190915.1. NCBI lineage: Eukaryota > Metazoa > Chordata > Mammalia > Rodentia > Caviidae > Cavia > Cavia porcellus. The sequence goes on from NW_026947502.1 coordinate 30,721,239, forward strand.
ATGGACACAAAGGCATTTGTCCTCTGAGCATTCTGCCTGTCCTTGCCAACTTCTGGAAATATAGTCCTTCCTGTCCATGTGGCCCCCACAAGAAATCAATTTCTGATAAATCTCCCCCCAAAATCATGTGTAACTCAAATCTGTTTCCAGAGCTGTCAAATGGGAATGCTGAATATCCATTCCATAAATGTCATGATCTGCTTCAAGGATGAAATGAGGTAAGTGAGGCAATTGCCTTTGGAAAAGGCTAGTACATACATGACTCTCTCCATTCAAGGACCAGCTAGCTCCATCACTCACTCATCCCTTCAGCCATCTGATATTTATTCAGCATATTCTAGCTTGTGAAGTTTCCTCTAAGTCACCCCAGCATTTAAACGCCAGGTCAGTGTATTCAGGTCTGTCTCTTCCAGCTAAGGGCTACTGTAAGGAGGGACTCATTTCCTTCATTGTTCTATCTCCTGAGCCCAGATCAGAGTTTACACACACTGGAACTAAGGGCTACCTGGTGTCCCTCGGCTGAACCAGCTACGTGGAGTGTGCCTTCCTTCTGAAAATACCCCAGAAATTCCTGCTGAAGGATCAGTGCATTGGTCCTTCAGCCTCTATTTTCCTCTGCTGTGAGCAAAGTGAGAAGGGAAAGTCCAAGAAGGCTGGGAATGGAGCAGGCAAGTTGACGGAAGGAAGCGCTTACCTGGGAGACGCACTGTTAGTCACGCTCAGGTCTGAGCTCTTCCCTCTCAATCAAGCTGAGGCACCACAGTGACATTAGAGAAACTCAGACGTGACTGGAGTATAACCTCTCCAAGCTCCTCCCTCTTCCTCAGTCACTGCTTACCAGACACCCACTAATTCATAAGAATGCACTTCCTACTAACTGTGAGACGAGGGTAGGCAGAGCCATGGTGCAAAATTAAGCAAGATAGCCACAAGTCAGTGCTGAACTGAGTCGGGGATTACAGAACATTGCCTTTGCAATGCCGAGAGCTCTGTTCCTTCTACAAACACTTGAAGTCCAGGTTTTGAGATGGTAGCTCATCCCTGGAAAAGCAGGAAGACCCTAGCTCCGGAAGTACGCCGTGTAATAGACAACTTTGCAAAATGTGCTAAGTATTAATGAGCAAGAAGTAATATGGACTGACTGTGCAGAGAGTGGGCAGGGAAAGTTGTGGAAGCTGAGCCTTGAGGAGCAGCATGCGGACAGAGGAGGGCAGGTCAACACGGTCACGGTCAACACACCCGTGGGGTATTGTTGCAACAGGTCACACTACTAGGGCCCACAGAGGACACATGTAGGTGGGATGTATGGTGGGAAAGAAGGTTAACAGTCAGACTGAGAAGTCCAACCTTTAGTTTCTGGTGTATCACCCCAAGTGGTGTGATAAGGTTTACACTGGGACTTCTCTACTGGAAGAAAGAAGGAGACTCAAGCTTCTGTGGAGTTGCTGGCCACCAAACTATTTTCTCACTGAATTACGTCTCCTTGAAAGTACAAAACCACTGTAGATCAGACACTCTGCAACCATACAGGCACTTAGGGAAGTGAAGCGTGGTGCTGTGGAAGGAAAGCAGAGTGGTTTCCACCCACAACAAAGCACTCCGCCTAGCCTAGGGGACTAATCTCTCAGCTTCTGTTTAGTTGGGGGAAAGACTATGAAACTGAATACAAAAAGCCTTGTGATTCATGCAGCAACATCTGTATTCTCTTGGGCCACAGGGAGGATATGATTCTGAAAAGCATTGCAGGGTCATCTTGTGACTGTCTTGGAAGTGCTACGTAGATTCATCACTAGGAATTGGGTATCCTGACCCCTAGTCACACTGTCAGTAAAGGTTTGGCTCAAGATTGGTAAAGGGAGGCTGGCCTTGGTGGCACACACCCGTAATTCCAGTACTCAGGAAGCTGAGGCAGGAGGATCATCATGAGTTCGAGGGCAATCTGGGCTACATAAGCAAGTTCAAGGCAATTTTCACTACATAGTGACACTGTCTCAAAAAAGAAAGAAAGAGGAAGAAAGGAAAAAAGGAAGGCAGGCAGGCAGAGAAAGCTGAAAGGATTTTGCCCTAGGTAGGATACTACAGCAGTGGGAGGCCAAACCAAGGGGCTTTATCCTGAGGTCATCTTCCCTGCCCCTAGGCAATTTACCTGTGGCTCGAAATGGGTTCCAGTTGGCTGCTGACACATCAGTAATGCCCCTTTAGGTACCACCCCAGACCAAAGCTGTATGTGTTCCCCCATACCACGTGTCTGACAGAGAAAGCCAGGCCCCAGTGGTCATGGAACTTCTCTCTGCATCTTTAAAATAAAGGCCACTTTACTTTATATTCTGTCTTCTAACCGTGCCGAAAATCCTTTCATAATGGTGCCGTGACTCGGATGGCAGGGTGAGTGGCTCCTGGGAATCCCTCCCAGTTTGAGTCCCACTGCCTAAGAACCACCTTTTTCTTCCTCCAGGACTGCTTCCTTGCCGCCGCTAATCTGCATGCAACAGGGACTTTCCTTACTCCACACAGGTGAGCTGCCATCAGGGTTTTTTGTTTCCATCCCTTAGCAAGCTTGTGACAAAAAACCCATCCTGCGATCCCCAAACAGGGGTACCAGTTTTCACACTCTTTAGGCTGCACGGCTTGAGACAAGACTGGCATTTTTGTTCACTGGGATCCGCCCCGTACCCTTCGGTGACCAGGCCAAAGAGAACGGGTGTGAATGTTCAGTGTCAAGCTTACAAGACAGGTGACGACCTCTTTTGTTATGTGACCCAGAACAGCTTCCAGGCTCCTTGGGGGGAGACATTACTTCCCAAGGCTAAGTTGGTCTCTCAGCTCACTTATAATTCAGTCATGGGGACCACTTCTTGTCCCCCAAAAAACACACCTGTGGGGTGCCTGGTTCAAAAGGCTACCAAAAACCAAAAAGTTGACCTTTTATTTATGCTTTTATCACAATGGCGGCAAGTTGGCAGAAACGCTCCATCTTTAGGCCTTTGTTTTGAGGATGTGTCCTTTTCTCACTCTGCTCCTCCAGGATCCCTCCCCTTCCCCACACTTAGGAGGCTCCTTTCTTTACAACTTCTCCCCCATGTCGCACACACCAAATCCCGCAGCTTTCCCAGGCAAAGGCTGGGACCCTTACATCATCCTCTCCACCCGCTTCACCCACTTCTCCCCTGCTGTACGCCAGCCTGCCTCTCCCGAGCACGTGCAGCCAGGATGGGGGGATCTGTGCGCGGACAGTGGTGGGCTGCGCGTAAGCAGGGCACAGTGTGCACGGACTGGCCCAGCGGGCTGCTCTGGGCTCTCACACCACACGCTGGCTCCGCACCCCTACTGCCGGCTCCGCATGCCTCCCAGGAGACTCCATCCCCTGAGTGTGACTTGACTCAGGCCAGACCCTGCAGTGAAGGAGGCGTCAGGATGTGGCGGAGGAAAAGGCGCCATGGCTGCCCGGCGAGGAGGCAAGGCGGGGGCACCTGGCCATTCCTTCTTAACTCTCTCCGCTAACTAGGTTCCTTTCTGGTACTCTTATTTAAAGAGATCTCTATTAACTGATCTACATAAAAGTTTCATACTAGTCTTATTTATTATAGTTCAAATTGGCCAAATATATTTGAGTGCACTTTAATTTTATAAGATGATCGTCAGTCTATATATCTGTGGTCTGTTTGTTCAGTCCATTTATAATGTACAGAACATCTGTCCATGTTTGTCCATTTGCCTGCTCTGTAAACAGCTGCTCCTTTTTATTTTAGCTCAACAATCATTTTTCCTTTTTTTACATTTTCAAACCACTTAATCAAGGTTTATTTCCATTACAGATTTAAAAAACATGCTTCCACCTAGTTTGCCAGCTGATCAAAATGGTGCTAACATTGGTTAAACAAAATCTCTTGGGGTGAGGAGACATTGGACAAGACTTCAATTAATAAACAGGAAAAGTGGCCACCTGGTAATTTTATCAGCTCTTGTTTATTAATTGAAACCTCCAATAATCTCCATAGCCTTATGGGAGACACCTCAACTAAAGTTCATAGGACTAAGACAATTCATTGTTGCTGATCTGATGATATATTCATGCCTTCAAATATAAAATTGGGATTATTTCTACTGCCTTTTTCTTGTGTTCCAGCTAAGAGATTCAGATCAAACCAACATGAGGTCACCAGTCAAATAATAACTTTTAAACAAAAATTTATGTAATGTATAATGACAAGTGTTTTCTTTCCGATCCAGACGTATGCTTAGAGATGCTTCACAAATTTCTTCAGCGCTCAAATGTTAAAACACCCATGGTTAATAGCCACTTAATGTTCTATGTTAAGCTACTGTTATCAATCTTCTGGATGTTCAACAACTGAAATTAAGAGATAATTATAAATTCCTTTTGGACTTCTTTTGCTGGGATCCACCAGATCTTTTCCAGAAAAAAGGTTATATGATACACACAGAACAACGAGAGCAGCACTGGGGCAGAGGCCAGGTTTGAGCCTTTCCCAGCCTGTCTGCCGGCCCTGGCTCAGCCCTCTGCCAAGCCATAATTAACTATACTCAACTGGCGTTAAATGACACCATAGCTGATCTTTCTCCTAAATAAAAAGGTAAAATTAATAAAACAGGCCATCCTCCAAAAATCAGATGGCTTTACACATTCTAACAGCATAAAGAGGTACTTATATATGACAAATAAATGACATGTCAGTTCCTAAAATTCCCTGGACCTTATCTTCTTATGGGAAGCCATTACTAAAGTTATGATCATAAATACCCTGTTGATTATATTACTTGACTCCTGCATACTTAATTGATTCTATAGATATCTTCTACTGTGGGCCAGATCCCAAGACAAAAGGCTAAAGTTGGCCCTCAAACCCCACAAGGAGACCTTCTTAATATAGCTTTTTGTGTTTTCAACAACAGAGTTAAAAAATTACAATCTGATCTTTTAGCAGTGACACTTGGAGCTCTGAGACAGGTAAACCAACACAAGGTGGAGCTGCCTTAGCCCCTCCTGGACCATGCTTCAAATGCAGCAAAAAGGAATGTTGGGCAAGAGAATGCCCCAATCTTGGAGTTCCTTTTCCCAGGGCCATTAAAAGAGCAACTGTCCTAGCCACCAGGGTTGGCAAGCCATCCTCTTAACTTCTAGCCCTCACAGGAAACACCATCACTGCCAGATTCATCGCTGACTGCGTGGACTTGCTGCTGAAGACTGACAGGGCTCAGGGCCCAAGGCTCCATTAAGGTGTCCTTCTCGGAGCCCCAAGTCCAACTAGAGGTTTCAGGTAAGACATTCTCTATACTTGTGGACATAGAGGCCATGTATAGGGTTCTTCCTGAATTTTCAGGCCACTATGTTAAGTCCTCAGTCTCTATAGACGGTGTTGATGGCCATCCTATGCAGCCTTTATAGACAGGGCCTATTTCATGCAGGTTCCAGACTTGCTTCTCCTCTGTTGATACCATAGTTTGAGATACCTCCAATCCCACCTACGCTACCCATGCCATCCCTATTTTAATTTGTCTCAGGGATTTTTCAATTTTTCCTTGTGTTCCCCAATATCCCATAGCTCCCAAACATTTATAGGGACTTAAACCTATAATTAGGTGCCCTTTAGACAATGGTTTTCTTAAGCCTACCCATTCACCCTATAATACTCCCATTCTCCTGGTACTCAAGCCTGATGGGTTTTACCTTCTAATACAAGACCTTAGGGTACTCAATAGTGCTGTTACCCCAATCCACCCAGTGGTGCCAAACCCTTATACCATGCTCTCCCATATCCCTTCCTCCACCACTCACTTTACAGTCTTAGATCTTCAAAATGCCTTTTTATTCCTTTGGTTTATGCAGACTGACCCAGACACTCAGAGGTCTCAACAGCTTACACCTGCTATGTCTAGTAAATGCTCTCCTCAGGGATACTTAGCACCCCCTTTCTTTCCTATTCATCAGTTTCTCAGACACAACCCTGGTCAAGACTGACAGATAAGTTTTATACACATGTTTTGACACAAAACTCTCAAATATCTTCCCACCTCTGTTTGTACTTTTTCAGGGTAGGTTAAAGCCTTTCCCACAACCAAGGAGACTGCTGATATACTTACTAAAGTCCTGTTAGAGCAAATCATCCCAAGGACTAAAACCAAGGTGGAGCAGCCCATACCTGGTCTTCTTGGCAACCCCAACAGCGGTCAAAGTTGCCAGACTGCCATCCTGGTTCCACATCACTCAAGTGGTGCTCTCCCAGCCCTAAATCTAACCATCTTTTTTGCCCACTCATTTCTGCCTCACCAAGGCCTCACAGCCACAACTCTCAGGCTAAGTCATGTTTTTTGTTATCCAATTTGGTTCCTAATTTCTTACATTCTATTAATTATCCTTTTTATAGCAGGACTCTCAGCAGTCTTTCCTAAAGACTCCCCCATCATGTGTAAGATCGTCTACATACTGTTCTACGTGACAACTGCCTTAGTTCTCTCTACCCTCAGCTGTTTGGTCAAACGTGACATCCCTAAAAGCCTAGGCTCTTATCTTCCTTCTAGTGACCACAGCACGGCCATCCCACCCCTCCTATTTCCAGCTCAATTCCTAGACCAGAGACAAGCCCTACCTACCTACCCTCTTAACTTTTACCCTTTCAGATGGGGAAATAATCACCTCTCATAACTTCACTCCTCTTAACCCCACACTTATTTTTCAGAATTCTACCTCACCCTGGTAATGATTTTACATATCTAAATCAAAGGCACCTTTTCTTCTTCCTCATTTGGGTCTTTAAATATGATAGTGGCCTGCCTCCTCATGACACCTTGTCTCTTTGTTTTTCCAATCTAACTTGCAGGCATTCATCAATGATAAAATTGTCCTGGCTAAACACCCGACACCAGCTTCTGCATGGGCATCAATTGTCATCCCGTCAACCTTCCTAAACCGCAATATGGTGCCCCGCCTCTCAGCAGGAAGTAGTAAGAGAGAAAAAACTTCACCCTTTTCCTAACAATAAAAAGATGGGAATGAAAGGATTTTGCCCTAGATAGGATACTACAGCAGTGGGAGGCCAAACCAAGGGGCTTTATCTTGAGGTCATCTTCCCCGCCCCTAAGCAATTTACCTGTGGTGCAGAATGGATTCCAATCAGCTGCAGGCACATCAGTAATGCCCCTCTAGGCACCACCCCAGACCAAAACTATATGTATGCCCCCCACACCACATGTCTGACAGAAAGCCAGGCCCTGGCAGTCATGGAGCTTCTCTCTGCACCTTTAAAATAAAGGCCACTTTACTTTATATTCTGTCTTCTGTGCCAAAAACTCTTTCAAAAGCAAAGCAAAGTAAAGAAAGAAAAAATTAAAAAACAAAGATTAGTAAAAGGAGGAGGCTGGCTGGACTTGGTCTTGGGGGAGTGAGGGAACTGGGACAGACCCAGGCATAGCAGAGGCACAGAGCTGCCAGCAGTAGTCAGGCACACACCAGATGGCCACTGATCAACAAGGGGAAGGACAATCAAGACAAAGTTCCCTCATCGTTTCTTAGTGCAATCTTCAGCAGTCCAGAACAATGGAATGGGAAAAGGTACGCACAGCAGTGTAAGGCACCACTGCTGAGCTGGGAGCCCAGGCCCTGCCTGTCAGGAGTGTGCCCTTCTCTACGCAGGTCCTGCAGGCAGGCACAGGGCTCTCAGCAACACCCCCCCCCCCACACACACACACATTACGGCACCCTTTATATTCAGCTTTATACTGAGCTGCTTGTTCTGTTTTTGTTCATGCTAATTTGTCTAGAAAGATTCTCTCTTTGACCTCTCCAAGTTTTTCACCTAATTTTCCCTCTATTAAATTACAGCTCAGTCGTCAGTAACAGTGGGAAGCCCTTCCCTGACAAGCTCCTCTAGGCCTTGATCCCAGCTGGGAGCCTGAATACTGATTCCTTAGTACTTTGGATTTGCTAGTTATCATTGTACTTACAAATTTATTAAAATCATGTATTTATGTGTTCTTATCATGTGCACAGGTGAGTCCTAGATAATGTTTCTTATTCACCTTTGGAGCCCCAATACAGAATAGACACAAGTAATTTTTGTTGACTGTGAAGCACTACCATATCACAACCACTTCAGTAGTTCAGGACTTTTGAAATGGAAAGGTAGTAAGTAATCTCCTGCTTTCTTGGTGCACATGGTTTCATCAGTCTTTACGCCCGGGTGACCATATTCTTCCATCTTTCCCTACCAACCCTCCCATCTGTTTATTCTGTGTCTTCTACTCTAAATTCCCACTTGGCATCAAAGCTGCCCTGCCTCATAGGCCAGAATGAGTCCATCTACACCTAAACTTTCCATGGAGTTTTGTGACTCAAATAGGAGGCTGAAGGAGTGGGTTTAGCACACACAGTATCTGCTCTAGTATCAGATCTGGGTTCAAATTCCAGCCCATTTACCAGCTTTGTGACCAAATTCTTCGTAACTCTGAGCTTCATATCTCTGCAGTTTTCAATGCAGATTTGTGTTAAGTTGAATCTCCTAGAAGCAGCTCTAACTTGAATACATATATGTGGGAAGGATCCAGGACAGCACCAGAATCAGAGTGGAGCAAGTGAGATGTTTAGGATGCAGAATTCTCTCAGATACACTCAAGTGCTAATTGTAAACTTTCATGAACCCAACAAAAAAGGAGGCCCCTTACCTAGTTCTGGTGCTAACAGGGAAACTGGATTCAAGTAGCAAGGGAAAGAAGCCAACAGAGTGTTTACAATTAAACTATTGCTGGCAGCTATTGTGTTTCAATCCCACAGGGAATCCTGAGAGAAGGATACAATGTGCCTCACTTATTCTACCTGAGGGGTAGTAAGGAAGATGAACTTACCTTCCAAATTCCTTCACTGGCTAAGTGTTACCCTAGGACATTTCTTCCCTGGCACTTCAGTGTCTTTGCCAACATTACCCAATTTCTCAGGCAGTCACAGGTATTTGCAATAAGTCCAGGTAGACATGGCCAAGAATGAACGACTAAGTGAAATAAGCTAGGCACGGCCTCTGCTGCAGGGTTATTATAAAGATGAAACGAAATAATAACACAACTGCCACACCGAACACAAGTCCCCATATCTCACCCAATCTATAGCAATACACTATAAAGTTCATGGAGCTTCCCAACTTTCCATGAGTTAACAATACCAGCACACACCTCCTCGGGGCCTTCAGAGAGCTCTAAATGTCTAGGATCGAAACTTCCTGGGGACGGTCCACAAGGTTAGGGTAGATACTTTTAAATGTTAACTCAAAAGGACTGTCTCCTCTTGCACCTGGTACTTCACCTTTCTGGCCCTCACTGCAATCAATACTACTTATGACTCATCAGACTAGCATCATATTAGTAACCACTCCTGCCACTAATTTACCATCTTCTATGTGAGAGATATTGTGCTACAGCCATTATACACATTATGTTAGTTCTTAGGAGCCCATAAGGTTGAGTAACTTCCATCAGACACAGTGCAGACTTGGGTAGCTCTGACACACTTTCTACTTCATATTCATTCTTTCACTAATGCTCCAGGTCCACAGCATGGGGAGCATAAGACTGGACAAACAAGTAGCCTTTACCAAAAAACAACAAAAAACAAAAAACAACGGGTGAGCTAGAAAGGAAGTGCTGTTCCCTTAACTCACATTAGCTAATAATTAAGACTGTAGTTTCTGGTCTGGCTGATTCATACGATGGGCCCCTGATCCACATTGTATAGACTGTTCAATGCTAAGCCAAATAATTCACCTTGCAGAAATAGCGTTTTCCTTTTTCTTATCTTCAGTTGGACAGATAAACACACTGTTTATAGAGCTCCCTGTTTATAGAGCTCTTTCTCTAATAAATTGCCATTTAATAAGAGAGGAGGTGAGCCAGGGTTAAGCTGATGGGACATAACTGATAAACTACTTTCCCTTAGAAAGCAAAACAGGAAAATAATCAATACTAAGAGTCAAAATATAGCATTTCCTGTGTAAAGAACAATGTGGTCCTTAGAAAGGAAAACAGGAAAAAAATAATATTAAGAGTCAAAATATAGCATTTCCTGTGAAAGAACAATGTGGTCTTGCTGCCATGGACAAACAGTGGCTTTATTTGTACCTCTAGTCTTTTGTTTCCTCATTTAAAATTAGTTGTAATACTTATGCAGGCATTTCACTGCCTACAATATATAGCTACTATTTAAAAAAAAAAAAAAGGCTACTACACAAGTGATGCTAAACTGGGTGTGGTAGCTTACACCTATAAACCCAGCACTTGGGAGGTTAGACAGGAGGATCACTTTGAGTTCAAGACCAGCCTGGGCTACCAAGTGAGCTCAAAGCCAACCTGAACTGTACAGTGAGACCCTGTCTTAAAAAGACAAACAAACAAACAAAAAAGTGATGCTGGCTGTAATTATCAGTGTCATACAACAGCAAAACATCTATGCAAGAAACAGACAGTGAGCCTGGGAGCGTAGGTCCTAGGCAGGACCCAGAGTGCCAAGAGTGCCCTAGTGTCTTTCCTGGGTGTTCTACCCTGTCCTGTGAACTCCTCAGACTCACACATACCTCATTTTCAATTTAAAATCAAGGAATAGGTAACTCTGGACATGAAAGATCAGAAATTAGGATAATCTGAGTTGTGTGGGAATTTATTCTGGCCTAAGATCCTCTCCCGTCAATAGGCACCTCCCACACACTTTTGCTACATCTTCAAATCAGCTAGCTCTTTTAACACTTTTATTTGGTCATCTCCTTCAGTTATTCATTCCCTTCTCCCATTTGACCACCCCTCAGCTTTGGAATCTTCCCATGTGCTGAGGACAGACCACCCTGCATGCTCCCAGGTGACACAGTGTAGAAAGTGTACTGCTCTGGTAATGTTACTGAAATAGAAGCTGCTGCTGTGGCTATGACCTTTGGCATCAAGAGAACCAACCTTGGTTTCAACAGATGATTACGCATAGCACCCCAACTGGCTAATCTACAGTATTCTGAAAATAATAATTACATAGACACTTATATCCAGACTGGTCATTTACAAATCTTGGGGAGAATGGTAGGATACATCTCGCAAAGGTCCTATGCTCTGCTTGAAAATTTTTCTTCAGGACAACAAAATGAAGTAACAGGTCACTGAATGAAAGAAATAGAATAAGTAGTGAGAATCAACATCCCAGAACCTTCCAGAATAATGTAAGGAACAGTGATGGGAGTAACTGCACAGTGTTCAGAACTGTAACTATAGACTAAGTGAATATAGGTGCTGTGTCAAAGATTAGTAATGAAAGTCCATCAGAACCATGAGTCTAAGAACTTTCTCTACAATTAAAATATTCCCACTCCAAATTCCATGACACACAGAAAATAAAAATCTCCATTAATTGAAATAAGATTTCATACATAGATAAATATATTTAAACTTTCTTTTTAACTGTAAGTAAACAGAATGTTACAAAACACAATACTGTTGTCTGTACAGATCACAGAAAACAAAGAACAGGATGACTGATGAGTGGGTACTGGTGACAAAAATGGTACAATCAAAACTTGCTCAATAATTAACTGGAGGATGCTATGGCTTTATGAACATGGCCTGCCCTTATTATTAACGGTTTTGTCAATGCTTGGATCCAAAAAGTCAGTATTTTCTCCTTCTTCCTCTGCTTGCTTTGGTCCGTGTCCGCCCACCTGGCCGGACTGTAAGCTGCTTTTTGAAGTCTACTAAGCAATCTTTAGCTTCTGAAATGGAAACAAAAGACTTGATGGGCGATTCATTTAAGTTGAGACGTATGAGGGAACTCTGCATCTCTCTGCTGCAGCCTGCCTCTTCCTCTGAAAGTAACCTAGAAGGCAAAACCCAGGTTCAATATATGCACTAAGAACATATTATGCACTAAACCAGGACTTTAACATAATCTTTACAGTAATCCAACCACATAAGTACTATCATTTTGCTTTTACAGACAAAGACACTGGGTAAATCACATAACCTAAAGCCACATGAGGGTTGAGAGAATGAAGATTCACACTTAAATTCCTGATCTGTCTGTAATCTAGGTCAGAAGATCAGGGTTGGATGGTGACAGAGGTACAGAGGAGAAAGGCATAGCTTCTGCTCTACTTGTTTTTAACACCGGAGTAAATGGAGCTATCCATATTAAAAGTACAGGAACACTAGAGAGGAACACTGGAAAGGGAGAGGGGGGAGACAACGGAGTGGGCGGGACAGAGGAGGAGGGAAAAGAATAAATAAACAGACTGCTCATTTACAAATTTCTAGGAAGAATGGAAGGACAGATCTCTCAAAGGTGCTACACTCTGGTTGAAAACTCTAACTGGCTGAGAATGCTCCTTACCTAAGACCATTGCCTGTGGAGAATAGACTGTGGAGAGAAAAGAATACAGGGAAGAGGAGGGAGAAGAGAAGAGATAGTAAGGAAAAGGGAAGAGCAGGAGAGGAAAAGTTATCTTTATATGAACAGTTTTTAAAGTATTACATTACACACAGAATCCAGGACCAAGCCTAAAAGAACTACACTTCAGTGCACACCCCACTCACCTGAAGGTTCCTATTTCTGAAGACTTGGTTTTTATCTCTGCATCTGTGACAAGACAGAAAGTAACAATGGTAATCACACCATACTTTTCTGGTGCTTCCTATGTCCTAGGCACTGCTTTCTATCAGGCCTATTCAAGTAACTCAAATCTTCAATTGTCAGATCAGTGGAATGTGAGTACTAGCATACAACAGATTCAGGTGCTATGAGGTGAACACTTCTGAGTAAAACACTTCTGAATAAATCTGCAAATCTGGACATGAGCAATAAGTACTTGACAATGGGAAATCTGCCACCTGCAGAAGTTCACAACCTGGTGATCTACAGGCAGAAGATTATGCATGGACAGGCTGTTGCCTTTTCATAATTAGGAGAAGACACAACAGATTTGTTTTGTGGGAATAAACTATTAGAACTAGACAGTAAGCAAATCTCATTGCACTCAAGCAAAAGCTCCCTTTCTATAGTCATCTGGTGAATATTAACAGCAACTAGTAACAACAGCAATAATAGCCAATAACATTTATCATGAGCTTACTTATATCAGGGAATAGTTTTTGAGTTTTACTAGATATAACTCTTGTAGTCCGTAAAGTTGGTATTACTAACTCTCAATGTTCTCAATCCACTCTTAACGCTATTTAGAAATAACAGGCACAAGGAGGAGTTACTTTCTCCAACTCCTCAGGAACATACGCTGGAACACTAAACTAAAAGCTGATAATAAAGAAACATCAGGAGGAGATAGTAATGTTTGAATGTCTGCTTTTCCACTCCTGTTCCTTCAGAAAGTCTCCCTGGGGCTTGTATCATTCCCTTGTGATTTAGAAATGTTTTTTCGCAGTTCAACAGGCAGTCCCAATCCCAGGTTTATAAAGCCTGAAATAAAACACATGATGAATAAGGCAGGGTTATGTCTCATCTTCTTTAGGGAATGATGACCTAGATGAGTCTCAAAAGCTGGCCAACTGGGTCAAAAACATACTTACATAACCCTAATAAAGAAGGATTGACAGTGGGTATCTCCACTGGAAGACCTTACACAGAAGCCTAGAAAATCCATCATGGGAGTCTCACCTGTGGTCTTACGCTCAGACTGCTCCAAAAGACTAAGGAGTCGGCCTTCATTGTGGCCTTTTTCCTGTATTCAAAAAAAATAGATGAAAAAGTTACTTACGGCAGAGTCTAAAATATAACTGCCCTTTCTCAGATCACATCTTTTTCCAGAAGAGAAGAGGTGTGGTAGCACAGTTCTAGAGAAGTTTTTCAGTTTCTAATAAATGAAGGTAGACAATCCCAAAAAAGCAAACTATAATGCAGATAATTATATCCCTATGCCAAGACTACATTCCAAGAATATATAGCAGCATCAAGCCAAAACAGTTCACCAAAATCATGTCAAAGAACAGCAGCTTCTAATCTATGACAGATTGGTGGAGATTTAAAATACAGAATAACAGTTTGAGACAGCTTCTTCAGACAGTGACACCAGAAGAACAAACTGCCTCTTTGGTATAAGTAAGCACACACTGATAAACACCAACTCCACATCACCACCTCAAAATCCTCTCATTCACTGAGAAGTCCCCCTTTTCTGGCATGACAGAGGATGGTGTCCTATCTTAGTGCATGCAGTGATTGCTACATTAGTAATCCTAACATGGAATTGCTGGTTTATTTTTCATCTCTAAACCAAGACTTAGTTTTTCTGTTCTCTAATCACAAGGCCCATCTTCCAAATGACAAGGGCCCATACTCTGCAGTTTCCTAAGGCTGGGGACACAAGAAATTCAACAGAATTGATTTCACATGTGTTCCTAGCAGTGTGGGTATGAATTTAATATCCTTTTGGGAAAGAAACTTGGCAGTAATTCCAAAAGATTTTAAAACATTTATATTCATTGGCCTAACAGTTCCACTTCAGGAAATCTAGTCTAAGGAAATAACTGCTGGTAGCAAGTTGACTAATGCTTGCTTGTTTGGTACTGGGAGTCAAACCCAAGACCTTATGCTTGCCAGACAAGCGCTGTGCTACTGAGCTACATCCCCAGCCTGACTGATGTTTTAAATAATCCTATGATACAGAAATATGGTAGAAAAAAACCTGTATCTTAAATACTATTATAATGATTAAGTTACAGTCTATGTGATACAAACAGTAATTTTTGAAAAGGTCTAAAACTAAAACCAGAAAGATGTTTATACTAATAGTAAAATTTTATAAACCCAAGATGGAAAATTATACAAGTACAGTTCATATAGTATGTACTGTGTATGTATGTTAGAGAGAGAGACAGAGAGAGAGAGAGGGAGAGAGAGTATAAAGATAGCACGAGGAAAGAAAGAAAAAGTCTGTGAGAAAGATACAGAGAAAATGAATTACATTAAAATGCATAGGAAAAGGCTGGAAGAAAATAGGCCAAATATTAAAAGCTATTATCTTTGAGTAGCTAAACTATGGGCAATGATTTCCCCTGGTTCTTCAGATTTTTGAAAAATTTTCCTTTTTTGTTTTTTACAATGAACATATATTGCCTTTTAAAATAAAGAGGAAGAAGGCTGAAAGGGAGGGGAAAAACAAAAGCCCAGAATAGAACTTTGGTCTCTTAAATGAAGACAGTTAAGTAGCCTTTTCTCCAAATAACACATACCTTTGGATTCTTCAGCCTCTTCCCTTTCACAGTTGGATATGCTTTGCCACTCCCTTCAGGCCCATCTCCTTGGTCACCTCTTGCAAGCTGGAGACAGGAGTCAACATGACATTGATACTCTCCAAATGGGACCAGGGATTTACAGAGGTAACACTTCTCAAGCCTAGCCAATCAGAAGGGAGAAAAAGCAGTTTTAAAATTTGCTTTTGCCTCTGGGCTCCTGAACATGCCTTAAATTGCCTTTCTACATCTCGAAGTCATTCTAAGGAGGAGACATGTCAACCAATGCAGATTCACTCAGCAGGATCACCAATAAAACTAACCCAACGCCAATCAAAAGGACTGAGTGATTAGCAGTTTCCCTGGCTGTTTCTCTGTACCCTGCTGTTGCAGCAGTGGGATGGTAATGAAATCAGCTCTTCTAACTATCTCAAACAATGCCTACTGCTCCTCAGACATAAAATATTCTGTCAAACTTCTAAAATTAAGTGTAATAGTTTTTTCAAAGGGAAGTTAAAATTTCAACTGAAAAGAGAATACAAAGAGCATTTAGCCAAAATGACACTTCTACTGGGATGGATGAAACTGTATGATTAGTAAATCAAGCCTATCTATATGCTAACTTCTTACAACAACTAGGTGGTTACTAAAAGCGTTGTGTCTGCCACAGACTTTTACATAGTTTCACTAGAGTTATTTTTGCTGTTTTACAACACACAGTTTTGGGAAAGAAGGTGTGTCCTTGAAGTGAGGTTTATTGAGTATTAGTGAAAACAAAATTTTGGGGGCAAAAGAAAAAAAACTGACACTAAGTGTTCACTTTCTCTATGGTCAGTATATGTGTAAGGCCTTTTGAACATAATTTATCAATTAATTCTTCAACACTATTAATAAAGAACTATTTTCCCTAAAATACTTTAGCTATGAATTATCAGAATCTACACATACTTGACTAGTAAGATCATGACTATATTAAACACCTACAGAAAACTTTCTGAAGCATGCCATCTTAGCCATCACTATTCACTAACTACAGCAAGATAGCACTAAGGAAGAATTTCTCTGGAGGTCTTTAAAATAAGAGAAACAAGCCACTCAAGTACTTAATTATCTGGAAGAATGCAACCAAATTCTGCCTTATGAGAAAAGCAACGTAAGTATCCTTCTTCATGTTTTATTAATGAATGCAAAAGGCATTTATTGATTCCTACTACTTGAGAGACAAAGAGAAAAAATTTTAGCCAGTCAGGCTTTGCCACTTTGGTCCACATGATCTTAAAACAGTTAAACATAATTTATCTTTATTTCTTGAAAAAAGAAGAGGAGGAGGGAAGAGGGGAGGAGGAGGAGGAAGAAGAGGAGGAGGAAGCAGGAATAGCTGGGCATAGTGGTGCAATGCCTATCATCCCACCTAAGGAGGATGAAGCAGGAGAATCACAAGTTTGAAGGCAGCTTGGACAATTTTGCGAGACATTGCAAGGATGGAGAGGACAGGGACAGGCACAGGGATGGGACAGATCAGACCAAACCAGATCAGACCAGGTGACAAAATGAGGATATGATTTGCAGTCCCAGTATTGTAAAACTACATAAATTTAAATAAATAGCTAAACTGCTATTGTTGTCTCACACATTTTATTAGATACAGAAGATATAAACATGAATGAAGGCAAATGCATGCCTACAAATAATTCACAGCCTAGTCAGGGATACAAAAATGTTAAAAACAAACAAATCTGCACACAGTCCTAAAAGAGTGTTTACAATACAGTAGAATTCCAAAGAAAGAAGTGATAAGTTCTGCACAACTGGATTAGGGATGACAACTCTGTAATTTAGGGTCTAAGGTCTTTGTTTCAAATATAAAAGTTTCTAGAATATCTGCAAACTATATATGATAAAAGGCTCAAAATTCAACAGCAAAAAGACAAAAAATTTGATTAAAAATTGGGTAATAAGCCCCATTAGACATTTGTCACAAGACATATAAAGCAAGGTCTGATGGCGTATGATGGTAATCTCAGTGCTGAGGAGGCTGAAGCAGGGGGATCACCCTGAATTCAAGGCCAGCCTGGGCTACATAGTGAGTTTAAAGCCATAGCAAGACCCTTCCTCAAAAAACAAAGGCATACAAATGGCCAACGAAGTACATGAAAATATATTCAATGTTACTAATAATCAAGAAAACGCAAATGTATAAACATGAAGAGATACTACTTCACTCTAGTAAGGATGGCATTATCAAAAAGATAAAAGATGATAAATGCTGGAAAGGATATGGAGAAAAACAGAACCCTTGCTCATTTTTTTTTTTTCCTGTCTTTTTCCTTTTTATCGGTACCGAACTCACAATTGCCTGCTTGCAAGGCAGGCACTTATGCGGCTGAGCTAAATCCCCAGCCAGAACCCTTGCTCACTGCTGGTGGGAAAGCAAATTAGTAAATACCATTATGGAAAAGAGTATGGCGGTTCCTCAAAAAAACAAAAATAAACTTCCATATGATCCAGCAATTGTACTTCTGGGTATATGGTTAAGGAAATAAAATCAGTATGGCAAAAAGACATCATTCAGTATGGCACTCTCAGGTTTACTACAGCATTATTTATAATAGCTAAGAAATGTAAATGACCTAAGAATTCAGCAAAGAATGAATGGACAAAGAAAATGTGGTGTATATACACAGTAGCATACTATTCAGTCATAAAAAATAAAATCCTGTCTTTCATGACAACATAAACAGAACTGGAGAGCATTGTATTAAGTGAAATAAGACAAGTCCAGGGGCGAGAAATACAGCTCAGCAATACAGTGCCTGCCAGCCAAATGTGAAGCCCTGAGTTCAATTCCCAGTACTCAAAATAAAATAAGATGAGACAAAGCCCAGAAAAACAAACATATAATAAACTTAGAATACAAAAAAGTTGATCTCATACAAGTTGAGAACAGAACAGTGGTTACCACAACCTGGGGAGAGTAGGCAGTGGAAGGATGAGAGAAGTTGATCGATGGTCACTAAATAATAGGAGTAGGAAGTTCTAGTACACTATTGCACAGTAGCTGACTACAGATAATGCACTACACATTTCAAAAAACTAGAAGAAAGGAAATTAAATGTGTTCACTAAAAAAGAAATGAACATTTGAGGAAATATGTTTATTTGACTTCAACATTTTACAATGTATATATGTATCAAAATACCACGTTTTCATTTATCAATTTTGAAAAATGAAAAAAACTGAAAGTTTCCGCTCTAATATACTATTGATAAAATCTTTGCTTTTAGGAAGCACAACCTACATCTGATCCTTTCCTTAGAAAGGGTTTTCTTAAGTCAAGCTGTAACCAGCAGCCCAAGGAAGTCTGTGTTGCCCAACCTTTCACAACTCAACTTCTGCACCATTGCACAATACGTTCACTGCTTCCCCAAAGCACTAAAAACCAATTTACAAGTTTAACAAAAACAGAAACTTGAGGGCAATGTGGAACTCGAGTAGGTGGCAGGATCATTTTTAGTATTTTAGTTTCATTTTTAGAGAAAAGGGTTACAGACATGAACTATGCTGCCATAAACTGGGAAGGAGAAAAAGAAATTCAGGCATCCACGCAATGCAGCGAATGGCAGGCCAAAGAAATACACGATGAGATAGGCAGTGGGGTCTTTATTTGGTTCAAGCAATGACATGTTAAACAAGAGTTCAGTGAAGGCAGCACAATTACTTACTTGTCAATGTCTAGGGAAGTCTGTGCAGATGTCCCTTTGTCAGTCTTGCTCCTAGCCTCTCTTTGTCTCCGAGTCAACACTTTAAAAAAATACATATTTATATATATTGTTAGCCAGGAAGAGACTCTGAATATAAAAGACAAAAATGTATAGGAAAAAGCAAAGTTAAAGCGTTATTCTGTGAGAAGATGCACACTGCCTGCAAAGCCTCAATCTTTCAGTATTTGAGGATAATACCTGTAATACCTATACTGAAATTGCCAAACACAAGACATTCTCCTATTTGCTAAGCCTTGAGATCTAAATATCTCGTTCACTCCAAGAAAGGATTTTGTGTACTACCTCAACCTGCAGCAATCAAAGGAAAGATCTGTACTTTTCCAAGCAGTATTCTACTTGGTATGACACAATGCAATGAAGTACTCTACAAGATACAGTAATGCTAGCTACATCTGAGTACCTACATAAACTCCAATCTACAAAATTCTGACAAGTGCTCCATTTGTAAGTGAGAAAACTGCCCTATGGAAGGGCAGTTTAACACTACCAGTCTCTTTGACTATACTAATCCAACCTTCTACTTCTAGCAGATACAGATGGCTTTAGCCCAGATAATACACAAATACTTTGTCTTCCACCAAACAATACCTATTTATAAAATCAATTCCTTAAGGGATCTTGAAATTTATTTAATCAATTGTTTTCCAAGATTTATTCCTTGCCATAACAAGGAAACTGATCATTTCACTTGAAATCCAGGTATGTTATCCCCCTAATATGTGAAATGCCCACAACAGAGAACTTAGAAAGGCACCAGTTCACAGAATAACTTAGGCTGTGAATTATTTAGCTAGTCATGGATACAGCAAACTTTTTCTGTGGGTCCACATGGCAAATATTTTATGCTCAGAAAGTCTCTATTACAACTATTCAATTCTACATGGCAATGGGAAGTACTGACTTGGAGACAATGGGTGTGACTGCATTCCAGTCAAGATTTATTTACTTATTGATTGTCTTTTTCAGACAGGGTCTCCATATGCAGCTCAAACTGGCTCAGGCTTGTCTTGAACTTGTAATGATCCTCTTGCCTCAGCCTCCTGAATGTGCCACCATGCCTGGTTCAGACTTTATTTATAATAACCAGTCTCTGGCTGGGTTTGGCTCATGGCCGGTCATAGCTTTTTAGTCATAGAAAAAATACATTTTATAAATATCCCTGACAAACAATCACATAGTCTAATCTTGAGTATGAAGGAAATTCACTTTCTCCTAGGACAGTGGTGGAGAATCTATGGCACATGTATTTTCTTTTAAGACAAACATGTTTAACGTATTTAGTTTTTTTTTTTTTAAACTAAAACTTCAGTATGAATACTGAAGGTTTAGTAGCAGTGATGGCACTTTGTGATAAATAAGTGGGTTTTGAGTTGCACTTTCAATATCTGTCTCTGAAAAGTTCACCATCACTGTTTTAGGGAAGCCCAGTATATTACTATATGGCAATCTGGTTCATTATGCATTTACTGGGGGATGTATCAATAAATTTACTACCTTTTCCATAAGTTACAAGTTTCATTATAATCTTGAATTTACTCAGTTGTCTGATCCTCTAAAATGTAACCTCTTGCAGAGATGAGACTGTATCTAATCCCTATTAAAATTTGAACTATAGAACCTTAAATTGCCTGTGTTGGCTCTAATCCTTACAATGATCCTCCAATTGGTATTACTACTTATGCTAAGGGATGGAAACAAAATGAAAAGGCTGACTTTCTCAAGCATTCACAAATGTTAAGTAGTAAAACCAGAACAGAACCTATATTCATGCTTTCCTTTCTTAAATTATCTTGACATACGCAAATTTTTCCATTTTTCTCTGAAAGTGTACCCAAACTGAACCCAATACTCAACAAGGAGTCTGACTAGTAAGGAGAACAGAAGAGCCATAAGCTACCCATCTGGATTCACATTCTACTAACCCAGTCACAGCTCTGCTTGCTTTACTGACAATCCTAGTATTCTATTAGCTTTAACTGAATTTAAAGATAATTAAAATCCATTCACTACCCTTCTAAATCATCTTCAAAAAAGTGTTAGCAAGAGAGCTTAGTTCTAGAGGTAACTAAGCTGCTAGGTATTTTTATTATATTAAATACAGTACTATGTATTTGTCCCTATTCTTTTCAGCATATGATCATCTGCATTGAGATTAGTTCTTTTCCAGCTTTGTGTCAACTGCATACATGATAAACATGCTTTCTACATCTTCATCTATCACTGGGAAAAAATGATTGTAAAGAATACAGTCAAAGGACTGGGGATTTAGCTCAGTGGCATAAGCGCCTGCCTAGCAAGTGCAAGATCCTAAGTTCAATCCCCGGTACTGCAAAAAAAAAAAAAAAAAAAAAAAAAAAAAAAAAAAAAAAGAATACAGTCAAGGACAGAAAACTATGGCATGTTATAAGAGAAGCCTGTCTTCTCTCTGGTGTAAATTTCCTTTCTGCAATGAATCTTCAATGTGCAAGTAATTTGGGGAGGTATAGAAAAACTGAAGCGGGGCCCTTCCTTTCAAGGAGCTTACAGTTTACTGAAGATAGTACGTACACTCAAATAACTATAACATATATAAACAATAGGCACAATAAGCACAAATATGAGATATACATGATAAATAAATATTACACATAAAAGTAGTTAATGTTTATGCTACTGGGAAGAATGACAGGAACACTTGGGGATTAGAAGAGGAAGAAACATTTTTACTTTGTACTCTTTGTACTGTTGAATTAAAAATTAAAAGGGGAAAGACAGTATTAAGCACAGGTTAGAGTATGGGATCTATTTCTAAGGTTCTTTCCAATTCACAAATTTTATAAGAAAAATTAAAGTACTACAAGAAAAAAACATCCATAACACAGATGTAGAACCAGCTTCAAATCCATCTTCTATCAGCCAGCCTATACTTCTCTATGATATGTGTAAGAAATTCATGAGAGATTCATCAAGTGCTTTCCTGAAACCAATTCTTAAAAGCCTGGCATATGAAAGATTACTGAATCTCTTAAGGACTTTCTCCTTGCCCCTTTATATTTGTCCTCCATCTTTACTACCAAGTATTAAAAACAAAATTGGAAACTACAGACAGGGCTGGAGAAAGAAATAATTGCTTTTAGCACCTTACATATTCCTCCATTGCACTTAGCACATTTCTGTTCTTACTCACTCACATGTCATTCTCCCTTCTTACACCATGCCATTTCTGAATTCAGAGATGCTGTTTTTGTTAAAACGAAAAGTATGTGATCAGTGTCCTCTCAGCAGAGGCTAGGCCAGATTAGATGCTAATAAATACTTGCCCAATTAAATTGTATCAATAAAGTCTAGAGAAAAAAGTTCATTTTATGAAGACCTACCCCATGCCAGAGAATTAGAAACGTAAGCTCTAATCTTTACAACAAATCCCAGCATTTCTATTTTATGAATTATAAAATATTAAATAACTTGATCAAGGTCACAAAGCTAAAAACAACTAACAAGCACAGGGAATGTTACACAAGTCTGACTGGAAAAAAGATATTCTACCACAGTGGGCTGCCTCTTCTGGGAAAGAAGGTAAAGGATGGGAAAAGAAAAAGTGGTAAATGGTAAGTGACTAGTCAAGTAGAAAAGAATCTGCCAGGACAGGCTTGGCAGATGGCTAGGAACTACACAGCAACTGTTATTAAATGTTATGATTCAGAATAGCCTGGACCAGTCTTTGCAGTACTATTCCTTTGAAATTGTTTCTTCAAAACTGAAAAAAAAATTAGCTGTTCTAAAGGAGCCACCTACTGTGGTTTCTGAAGGCTGAGATAGACATGTCATATAGATGTATGCAGAGAATTCAGTATGAAATCTAGTCAGGCACTGTTAAGAGAGATTGGGCAGAATGACGGTGGTTAAACTCATCCTCAACCTCAAAACCACCTCAGAAGAAAACAACAAGAAGCATATTCTAGCAAGGGGGAGTATTTTAAGAGGGGTTAATGGTAATGTTCCTTTTATTATAACAAAACTTGAAATTTTAACATTCACTGTATTTTTGGAATAGTCTTCATATTTTATCATAGATGGTAATAAAGTTTTAGTGAAAAAAAAAAGGTAACAAGTAGCTACAGAGTTGTGTGTGTTCCTACAATGACCACTGCTCCTCCAGCATAGCACTTCCTCTGTGGGACAGAGGGAAGAAGGGTAAGTGCCCATCACCAGTACCTACTGAGGCACTTAACTCCCTCCCTGCCCCTCCTTCCTATACAGTCTACAGAGACTAGTTTCAACACAAAGGCTATTAAGAGAGGTAATTATCCACCACTCCTTTAGCATGTGGCTACTTTAATCCCAATTAGAATTAAATATAATTTAAAACTGAACTACTCAGTCCCATGAGCCACATTTCAAGTACTCAACAGCCACAGGTAGCTACCTTATTTGACAGCATAGATACAGAAATTTTCTATCATTGCAAAAGTCCTACTATAGTGTTTCTCCTTTAAGAGATAACTAGTACTAATCTTAGCATGCCTTAAAGCCATTTACTTTGGTTACTACAAGAAATCCGAGATATTTTTGACATACCCTCATTATCTGAATACTTAAGAGTTCATTTTGTTCTAGTGGACCTTTTATGATTTACCACAATCATTTGACTGAGTTTCTGTCTTTCAAATATGTATGTTTTGGGGGCTGGGGTTTTAGCTCAGCGGCATAAGCGCCTGCCTTGCAAGCAAGCAGTTGTGAGTTTGATCCCCGGTACCAATAAAAAGGAAAAAGAAAAAAAAAATGTATGTTTTTATGTCATTTTTTCCAAATTGTTCTATCTACAATCTCCAGTGCCATGTTGAACAGAAATTCCAAGAAAGGACAACCTTATCCTATTCCTGATCTTATGAAAAGCTTTTAGTCTTTCACCATTAAATACAATAAGAGCGTGAGTTGTTCACAGATGTTCTCTATCAAGTTAAGAAGTTCCTATACAGTTCTACTTTACTGAGTATTTTATCACAAAGATATGTGTAATCTATCAAATATCTTTTCTGTGTCCATTTACTTGATCACCGGGGATTCTGTCCCTTATTTTATGATACAGTGTATTATATTAACTGACTTCCAATATTAAACCACCTTTTCAGACATTTTTGATAACAAAAAGAGAAATACTTTGGAAAACTTCTATATCATTCCACTACCTGAACTATTAATCTACCTGAATGTATTCCCATATACTCTATCTTCTCTCCTTTTCATAAGATGAACTGCCCACAAGGGTATTTAAGGCCCCAACTTTTCCACTTGACCCTGGCTCCTAATACCTCTTGCTTTGTTAAAGATACCTTTCTTGCTATCTATCTTACTTTTCTTGTTGCTGGGAAAAAACCCAACACCCAAAGTTAAAGGAGGAAATGTTTATTTGGTCAGTTTGTAGAGGTTTCAGTCCATAAGTGACTGGCTCCAACGTAGAGTGTCATAGCAGACAGAACTCACAGAGGACAAACAGTTCACAGCAGGTAGAAGGTAGCCAAACAAGAGATGACCATAGCTCTTTCCCTTCCTTATATGTTATCCAGGCTGCTTAGAGGAGGTACCACTCACACCCTTAATCCTAGTGCCCTTGATCCAAGCACTGCACCATGAATTAATCCCATCATCACAAATCCAGCCACCTCTGAAATGTTCCACCTATGACTGCATGAAGCTTGGGGGTACATGTAGACACAAACCATATCATCATCTCTCCTGAAACATTAATTGCTCCATTTTTTGTTTTTAGTAATTCCCATTAGCATACAAAGATGCACCAATATTTCTCACTTGGTTATTTCTAGACTTGTATATCACTATTCAATATCGCTAGTCATTCATTACAGCATACTAAACTGATGCATGAAACCAAAATTTTAATTTCTTCCTCCAAACCTGATACTGCCCCAGTATTCCCAGTCTCAGGAAATGAAAACATAATAATCCAGTTCCTTAGGGGTAAAACCTCAATTTTACCTAAGTCATCTCTTTTTCTCATATTCCATGGATTTTACAACGTATCAGCCTTTAAAATGTTCCCAATCTTCAACTCACAGTTACTACCATGAACAAGCAAACATCAGATCTTGTCAGGAATAATGCAACCCACCCCTGCTGGGTCTCTCCAATTCTATTTCTGATCCTGTTTCTCTAGACTATTTTCCATACATTTACCAGAGTTAGATTACATCACTCTTATTTGCAACCTCAAGAGGGCTTTTCATCACATTTAGAATAAAGTACAAAAGTGCCACATGATCTGACCACTGCTTATCGCTTCTTTTTTACCTGTTGCCCTTTCTAATTCAGTCACTGTGGCTTCCCAGCAGCTCTGAAAAACATGCAAAACATTGCTTTAGGACTTTTATATTTATTCTTTTTTTACCTAGAATGACTTGATTTAAATGTCACCTTTTCATCCTTGAGTTTCTACTTAAAATAGTCCCCCCAGCCTCCGGTCAGCTCTAGCCATTCTCTATCCTCTGTGCTGGCTTCATTTTTCTTAATTTTATTATCTGCTTTCCTCACAAGAATATAAGCTTCATGACACAACAAACTTCTCTTTTGTTGAAGAAATTCTCAGTTTATACAACAGCATCTGGGTCTCCCTGTTTTTACTCTCAACCCCTCAAATCTACCCTTTCATACTGCTCCATAAATAATCTGGGGCTAGCATACCACAGATAGTACCAGAAAGGCTTCTCTAACCAAAGAAGTCCTCAATTTCTATATTTGATAGGACCCCATGTGCACATCTCACACAATGTAATAATTATTGCTTTACTTGTTTATCTCTTCTCGCAGACTATCTTTTCTTTTTTGTCTTTTTCGTTTTTATCTGTACCAGGGATCGAACTCACAACCACACACTTGCAAGGAAGACACTTATGTGAAGGAAGACACTTTAGCTCACTTACGCTGAGCTAAATCCCCAGCCCTCAGACTATCTTTTCAATATTCTACATATCTGGGCATAAAACTGGTAATGAATATAAATATATATTTAATTAATCAATTGGTCAAGGTAACTTCTTATTCACAAATCTGCTGGAGTATGTCCTTGGTTTTAAGAGCAACAGAATATTTTTATAACTTAGATGAAAATGCCTCTAGAGCTCAATCTAAAATAGAAAGATCCTATTTGCCTCAATCCATTCAAAAAATAAATTCTTGTTGTTCTTTCAGGTACTAGACTAGATAGTCTTATTCTACTAGAGAGAGATTTTAACTTGGGAATCTGATATAACTATATTGAATTTCTAAATATAAATGCTTACTGCAAAGCCAAATTGTATTCTTTGCTGCAGGGAATCTATCTAAGCTATCCCTCCATAAATTATAACAATTCCCTTTCAAATTTAGATGGGTTTGTGTTATGGTTTGTGTCTAGATGTCCCCCAAAGCCACATGCAGTCATAAGGGTTTTTTGGAGGTGGCTGAATCAAGAATGTGTGATTGATCTGTATTGCAACTCTGGGATTAAGGGTGCTGGGATGAAGGATGGGTGACTGCTGGATCAGTCCGCTGGACTGGCACCACCCTAATCCTGGTAGACAGGATACAACATAAGAAACAGCAAAAGGGCTGGGGATTTAGCTCAGTGGTTCAAGCTCTTGCTTGGTAAGCAAGCATAAGGTCACGAGTTTGATCTCTGCTACAAAAAAAAAAAAAAAAAAAGAACAAGAATAAAAGCTTGTCTTTTCTCCCTCTCTTGTTGCTTTTGCTGGAACTAATTATCTACTACATGGTTACTTAAATTTAAATCTCAGTAAGAATCAAATAAACCTGAATAAAGCTTTTGAGATCCAGCCATGGTGGGGCTTAGGCAGCTTATTCTTCTGCCCTCTTGGTAAGTACCCTCACCAGGAGGAGAACCAGCGCTCCAAGATCCAGCCATGGTGGGACTTAGGCAGCTTATTCTTCTACCCTCTTGGTAAGTGCTCCAGCCTGGGCCAGGAGGAGAACCCGTGGCTCCGAGAAGCCTACCAGCACGTGGGTTGAGAATCAAATACACTCCCCCACCCCACCCCACAGCTACTGGGGATAGATGTCTCAGCATCTCTTGGGAGGATGACCACATGCAATACAGCAAATATGGAGGATTTCCTTCTATCTTCTGTTTGAAGGCAAAGGTTGTTTTCACTGTTTTGTTTTGCTGTTTCTTTTGCTCTATTCAATACTCTCAATTGGTTTTATAATGTTCTGGGTTTTTTAAACTTTGCTATAACTAATTGACTGGACAACTATTGTGAAGATAATGATATACCAAAGTACCTATTACTACCATCCCAGTATCCTACTGTGACGTTCTGTACCAATTTCACTGCATTGTCTTGACTGGCTTTGTTCTGTCTTGTTCTGTTGTATTTTTACTACTTTCAAAATAAAACTTTAAAAGAAACCTAAATAAAATAAAACCACTGGAAAATAAAACTGATAATCAGACTACCTTAACACTTTTGTTCATGAGGTATAATTAGGAAAACAGACAAGTAAAGCACCATATCTGAGTATTTGTATAATATATAGTTAACAAAACTAATTGGTACTCAGGCTCTATGAGGAAATCCTGTCTCAATAATAAGTCAATCGATTTAAAAACACAAAACATCTGAATACTCTGCAAAAAATATACAAATAAATCAATAATCACATGAAAAACTGCTCAATTTTATTAGTCAAATTAAGACAATTAAAATTATGGTGTGGAAACCCAGCAAATACCAAATGTCAGCAGAGAGTTCTATAATTCTCACATACTGTTTGTGGGAAGTTATGTAAAAAATGTCATGCTAAATGGAAGAAGCATTACACAAAAGAATATGCACTGACCCTCATTTCTCACCAGTTACAAAAATCAAGTAAACATGCAGTTTAGACTTAAGCGCAAGACCTGAAACAATGAAAACTTTTAGAGGAAAATGTAAGGGAGATGCTTCAGTACCTTGGAAAAAGTAAGGATTTAAATGGCAATACTCTAAAAGCATAGGAAACAAAAGCAAACACAGACAAATGGGATTACGTCAAACAAAAAGGCTCCCGCACAGCAAATAAAATAAGCATACAAATGTGGAAACATACTACAGAATGGAAGATATTTTGCAAACAGAGAAAAAGAGGTTAACAATTCAGAATGTATAGGGAACTCACCATAACAGCAACAACAACTATTCTAATAATAATTTGATTAAAAACAGAGCTATATATCGTAAGTAGACATTTCTTTTAAAAAAAGACATACAAATAGTCAATAAGTACATGAAATATGTTCAATGTCAGTAATAATCAGAGAAACGTAAATCAAAACTACAAAGTGCTATCACTTTATTCTAGTTAAAAATGGCTATTATCAAAAAGACAAACAACAACAAGTGTTGGCAAAGATTTGGAGAAAAGAATCCTTGCTCACTGTTGATGGGAATATAAATTAATAAAGCCATTACAAAAAACAGGATGGAGATTTCTCAAAAATTAAAAAATACATCTACTGTGTGATTCAGGGATCTTACTCCTGGGTATATGGTCAAAGGAAATATGAGGCATGACTAAAAAATAGAGTATGTCTAAATTTTAAAAAATTATTAGTAGGGGCTGGGGATTTAGCTCAGCGGCATAAGCACCTGCCTTGCAAGCAGGAGGTCGTGAGTTCGATCCCTGGTACCGATGATTAAAAAAAATAATAATAAAATAAAAAAAAATAAATAAAAAATTATTAGTAGAAGATAGTTGCTATGAATCCCCTTCAAAATACTCTTCCTTGCTTTGGTCACACTTATCCCATCATTCTTGCCACTTCCTAAAGATGTTCTGAAAGTTCTTTCTTACAAATGAAGTTCTTCCTTAAAGTTCTTTCTTTAGTTGTACTGTATTGACAGTCTTGATGTCCTGAATTGATTCAAAATATTTACCTTCCATGGTCATTTTGACTTTGGAGAAGAGCCAGAAGTCACACAGTGCCAAATCTAGTGAATAAGGTGGTTAAGTACATATCACATTTTCAGGAGCCTGTCTTTCTTTGCATAACACTCAGCAGAAGTATTCACCATATTTTTTTTATCAGTTTTACCTTTAAAGACACACACAAAATAGGACTTCCAGAACTGCCTCAGACAGTGGCAAGAATGACGGGATAAGTGTGTTGGAAGTTAGGAGGATTAATAACAACATGTCTTTAACTGCAATAAGTTTTTAATTTAAACATTCACCATAATTTTTTTATCACTTCTTGTAAAATTAGTATGTCAAAGACACATCTATATTCACTGCAGTACTATTCCTAACAACTTAGAAATGGAAACAGTCTAGTATTCATCAAAGGATGAATGGATAAAGAAAATGTGGTACATATTCATAGTGGAATACTATTCAGCCATAAAAATAAAATCCTGTTCTTTCTGACAATGGGAATGGAACTGGAGATTATTATGTTAAGTGAAATAAATCAGACACAGAAAAATATATAATACACATACTTGACATATTAAAAAAAAAGCTTACCTCATACAAGTTGAGGGGTAGAACAGTAGTTATCAAAGACCAGTGAGAATAGTAAAGAGGAAGGGTTGGGAGAGGTTCGACAATGGGCACTAAGTGATAATTAAGATGGCAGTAAAAAAAAGTTCTTTGTGCTATTGCATAGTAAGGTGACCACAGACAATGTATTTTTAAAGATTACATGATAATTTCATTTTTATTATAGAGAAATAATAAATATTTAAGGAAATAGGTAATTTAAATCTGATAGAAGTGTTACACAATGTATACATGCATCAAAACATGGTGGGGGGAACAGAAGTATATTTCTGTGGTAGAATCCTTGCCCAACATGAGCAAGACTCTAGGTCTTATTCCCAACACTCAAAGACAAAACAAAGATACCTCATACTTGATTAGTATATATAATTTTTATGTTTGTATGCATCAGTTAAATTAAATCTTAAAAGAATATAAGGATACAAATCCATTTTTGTGAAATTCTAGAATAGATAAAAACTAGAATTTTTATAGAAACAAAACAGAACAATGGTTGCCTTTGGGTGAAGGAAGAGATGAAGAATATCTAGGAATAGGTCTGAGAGAACCTTCTGGGGGTGATACTAATATTCTATTATGTTTTGCAAATACTTGGGCAAATTTGTATTTAATGCATTTCACAGAAATATTGTTCATGATTTTCATGCTTAAGTAGTTCAGGGAAAATGAACTGCTATTTATAATTAATTCTCAAAATCACCAAAACATAACCCAGATTAAAGGAGGGCTATAGACAGATAGACATAGATGTGATAAAATATTAATGACAGGCTCTAAAACAGTTACTGTACAACTTTATTGAATAGTCAAAATGTTTAAAAATAAAATATTAAGAAAAATATCTGAAGAACCTTCTAAAGATGACTAAAATAGTATGATGACTAAGTGAAATGATCCTAAAGTAGATACCTAAGAAAAACAGTAAAAGGTATTTTGAAGATAATCAAGAAAATATGAACTTAAGATGTACCTTAGATAGCAGTATTATATTAACATTAAATTCCTTGAATAACGATATTATGATTTTGTGGGGAAACAATCTTGCTATTAAGTGACACATGCTAATTAAAGTATTTAGAGGTAAAGTGTCATAATGTCTACAACCACTATCATAAAGGAAAAAAAATGTATAAAAACGTACTACACAAAAAAGAGAACAGGAATAAAATATTCTACTATTGTTTCCTGTACTTTTGAAATTTGAAAAATTTCAAAATAAAGAGAAAATACAGGCCCCAAATAAAACAGTTTAAAGTCCTAATTCCTACTTTACCTTACTAGCTTAGTGATTTTGAGCAAGTTACTTATTTGTCCCTCAGGATAGCAAGGCTAACTTGTAAGCTTGCTGCAAAGATACATGAGATAGTGTATGGTACAAAGCAATAGTAAGAGTAGTAACTGTTATTATAAAGACTAGGTCTGTATCATAAATCCATAAATTTCAACTTTAAAAAATAAGGAGTACTGTTTTTAAATAAAATCTCATATAAATGGCAATACCCTATATATAAAATAGTAAAAGGCTGAGTGTTCACTGTGGTGGACAGTGATGCTGGAATGTTATGCTAGTACTCATTCTGCCCACTCTCCCTCCCTTTCCCTTAACTTCTCAGAAGCCTAGTGATACATAGAACACATTCTGAAAACCATGCTGTACAACAAGGATAGTCAAACTACAGGCTGGCTTCTTGTTTTCCTAAGTAAACGTTCATTGGACATATTGTCTGACTCACAAATCATCTATCATGCTTTCATATTACTAAGGCAAAACTGAATAGATGTGTGCAGAGACTTAAACAGTTATGACAGAGATCATAAATATGGAAAGCCCAAACTATTTACTATCCATTCTTTTGAGGATAAGCTTTGATCACCCTGTACTGGGAACTGATCCCAGGGCTTCACATTGAGCTACATCCCCAGCCCTTTTAAAATTTATTTTAATTTTTTTTTTCAATGGAGGGTCCTAAGTTACTAAGTTACTTAAACTTGTGATCCTCTTGCCTTGGACCCCAAGAGTGCTGGTATTACATGCCTGCACCACCAATATTCAGGATAACAACTGTTTTAAAGTGTACTAGTTTTGGAGTCTTACCTGCATAGTGTGGAATCAGATGCTTTAGAGGGAATAAAAAATTATGACAATTTCTGCTAACAATAAAATTAAAAACTTACGTGTGAATGGTTCAGTCTTAAAAACTTGAAGTTTGATTCTTCCATAAATTAAGGAGCCTGACATTTTAGCATCAAAGTTTATGAAATGTGTGACTTCATTTGGATCCTGATTTCAACAAACCAATTATAAAAATAATTAGGAGACTCGAGGAGATATAAACAGACTGGATAGTAGATAATATTAAGGAAATAATCATCAGTTCTTTAGGTATAATAATGGCATTATGGTTAGTTTTTCTTTTTTTTAAAGATTTTATCTTTTTGGGATACAAAGTAAAATAATAAAATGATTATCTGGGATGTGATTTGAAGTAATCAGGGGAGGTTCTAGATGGAGTGTACTGTAGGTAAACGACAGTGGCTAGGAACATGCCGGTTCAAGATGCTACAATCCTCTCAATTTTAGTGTTCAGGATTTCTGTAATTAAAACATTTCTTCCATGTAACTAAAAAAGCTGACAAGGTCAATTCTGAGAGATCAGATCTCATATCTGTGCTCAGAAGTAAAAGATTCTACTACTCTGCCTCCCTGAAATTAAGGGAGGCTTCTGTAACTTCACAAACTTTTCCTATGTGGGTTTACCTCTATATAAGGGTAGCAGAACAATGAACTGCTATGAAAAAGAACGCCAGTTATGAAGTTAGGCAAGCTAGGCTTGGGCCCCAACTTTACCCCCTATTAAGTTCTAGGCAAGTAGTAAACCTCTCTGATAGTAGTTTCATCACTGTTAATCAGGATAATAATACTTATTTTACTAAGAAATCATAGCCCTTTCTGTGGCTCTAAGATAGTTCAATTCACATCACTGATCTAATAGTAATTCCTTGAACTTTGCTGTTTCTTAAAATGCTCTAAATGCCTGAATTAAAAAGTGTGACTAGATCCTAAAATGAGAGAACTCTTCTAAAATGGTTTTCAACTGTTGGTACTCCTTCACCACATAATGCTTTGGTATTAATTCAGGTGTTAAAAAGAACTACTTTATTTTTCAAGAAAGGAATACAAACATCTGGCAGCAGAAAACTGCTAAAAGAATTTTAAGCCTGCGTCTCTGACACAGGCACAAAGAGCAGAAGTTAAAAGGAACAGAGAGGAAGAGCAAATACACTGAAAACTCAAGCAGGTACCAGCAGCAGGCAGTCTACCATTTCATATCCTACACCACACACTATTTCATTAATGCAGCATAGTGGAGCTAACATGAGGAAATATTCACTAAAAGGTTGAAAGCTGTCAGAAGATAAATGAGACCATAGTGAGGGTGCTGCAGTTCTACACTCAATCCACGTTACATGTGTAACACATGTGTGGGCTGGAAGTACTGGTTTAAAGTTTATCCAGTAATTTAGCTATGAGTGAGGATATATTTCTATGTCCAATAGCATGGACATTCAAATATGATGTCTCTCTAGAAAACAATGAATAGGTCTGAGGTGAAGCCTGTTAGAAAGTAATGTACTTTATAGCTGATAAGACAGCCTAGGCTGTATTCCAAACATCCTTTTCTTAAATGTCCTTTGTTTTATCTGCTGCTCCTGCCTTGGGACAATAATGTGAATTGAAATAAACCAGATACACAAGGTTAAATATCAAATGGTTTCTCTTCTATGAGAAATCCAAAGTATAAATAATGTAAAGATCAAAATAAAAGACAGATAATAAGAAACAGGAAGATAGATATTTTGTAACTGGGAAGAGGACCAAGAGATGGAAGGGGCAGAAGGGGAGGAGAAGGTGAAGTAAAAGGAAGTAAAATGTGTTATGTACATGCACGAATTCTCCAAAATGAATGTAGTCATTATGCACTGTAAACATGTACTAAAGGGCCAGGCTTGGCAGCATATGTCTGCAATCCCAGCACCCAAGAGGCTGAGACAGGAGGACTGCCATGAGTTCCAAGCCAGTCTGGGCTACACGGTGAACTCAAGGCCAAGCCTGAACTACACAGCAAGACCTTATCTCAAAAAAAAAATTATTTTTAGAAAACTGCTTGTCATTTTGTTTTTCTCTGTCAAAAATATAATGAATTAAGTGCATTTATATAAAGTTAAAAATCATAAATAAGCTTATGAACATAAAGGATTTCTAACCAAATGAGACACTTGATAAATGTTTATGATACTGGGATTGGGAGGAACCAAATGTAAAACCAGAACACACAAACATACTAGTATCCCTTTTCCAGAATGCTCTGAACCAGAAATATTTACGATTTGGTATTTTTTCAACTTTTGGAACATGTACATCTTAGGCAAAGAAGCAAAATTCATTTATGTTTTATATACACCTTATGTACTGAGCCTGACACCTTATTACCCAGCCTAAGTCATTTTATATAGTTTTAGTGTGCCTATGGTTAGACTGTAACCTGTTACATCATGTCAGGTGTGTAATTTTGTACCTGTGGCATCATGTTGGTGTTCAAAAAGTTTCAAATTTTGGAGCCATTTCAGGTTTTGGAGTTTTGAATTAGGAATAGCTAACTATGTGTGTGGGGGTGCTTGCTCCAAGTGCCCTCAAAATAAATAAATATACCAAAATATGTATGGTGGTATCAGTAGCTGGTTTTCTTTCTTTTACTTTTATGTTTGGGAGCGGGGCATGTGTTTTTAAATCTCCAGTTGCTCTAGAGATACAGTATGTCCCAATTCCCTTAAATATACCACTTCAGACATGCAACTCTCACTGACCTCTGGACTAGCCCACCTCTTCTTACTTCTCCAGCTTCCTCATTTCATCATCAGTGGCAATGAAGTCTATTCTTTTTACTTACTGCCCACACAGTATCTCCTTAATTCTACATGATTCTAGTGCTCTTTCCCCCATATCACTGCCATTTTTGTTCACAATGTTTAGATTTTTTTCCAGGATCAGCACTGCTTCTGCTTCAAGAATAAAAACTTTGACAGTGTTCCCTAAAGCAGGCACAATGGTACACGCCTGTGATCCTCCTGAGGCAAGAGGATTAAAAATTCAAGACCAGACTGGGCAACTCAGTGAAACCTAGTCTCAAAAAGGTCTGGGGATATAGCACCGTGATAAGAGTGCTTGTCTAGCATGCGTAAGGCCATGGGTTCCATCCCCAGGTTTGTTTCCCCACCCTACCCCCCAAAAAAAGAGGAGGAAGGGATGATTATTGATTGCTGTCTATTCTCGGCTGTATAAATCGAGAAACTTGGTAAGTAAGTAGAAAAAACCTGGAAAGCATCTTTGAGGCAAAAAGTAAATAATTAAAAAGAATTTATACACACTGGTAAGGACTATATTCAGATCCCAAGAAATGCTAGGGCAAACTTCAGAGAATACAGCTATCTTGGATGTTTACCTTTTTTTATCGGTACTGGGGATTAAATTCATAACCACCTGCTTGCAAGGCAGGTGCTTATGCCGCTGAGCTAAATTCCCAGCCCGGATGTTTACTTTTAATACAAAATGTTAAAAAGTATATGCCCATTATTAGGGAACAACTAATTAAGAAACTCTTATCATAGTAATTGGAATTAAACTCTAATATTGTAGGTGGTCATCACCTTTTTTTTTTTTTCTTTTTTTGCGGTACCGGGGATCAGACTCACGACCTCACGCGTGCCAGAGAGGCACTTATGCTACTGAGCTAAATCTATGGTCCCATCACTTCTATTTTAGTATATCAACCAAACTGTATTATACTTAATCGTGCCCATGTCTGTCTCCTCATTGGACTGTAAATTCCCTGAGTATAAATTTAAGATCCCATGAATCACATTCCTACTACTTTTGACACCCTCATTCCCAGCATCTATCACAAGACTGAAGCAGGAATGTTGGATAATGCTAGCTGTGAAAAGAGGTGTGACAAGATCCTGAGGGACACATACAGAGCAATTCTCAGGATCCTGCATGGTCTTCTTGCAAGAACTTGACAGGACAGCCTGGATGTTGTATCCATGTGGGAAATACACAAAAACGATTAAGCACTCACTATCATACCTCTTCATGTCAGCCCATCCTACACTATTGGCTGTATTTTTATTTTTTTTTTTCTTCCCTTTTTACTTGGCTCAAAGTCCCTCTGCAGAGCCAGTTTTTCCCTATCTTTCTGGTTTTCTCCTACCTGTAATAAATATGAAAATGCGGCACTATTTATGTTTGCTTTGTATAATTCTTTGTCCCGGACAGAAATAACCTAAAAGCCTGGTACCTATCTACTGAGGGGTTAACAATCGTGTAGGATAGATTTAATAGAAATAACATGGATTTTGGAGACAGGCTGACCTGTCAGGGGATATATAAATCAAAGGAAACTGCAGCACCCCAAAACTTAGGAACAATATTTCACTAAAAGAAGTATTTAAGAAAAATTTTAAGTTGAATCACTTGTAAAAAGTGACTTCAGAGACAATATAGTTTCACAGACAAAAAAGACATAAATATATCTAAATAATAGGAACAAACATTAAATTTAGAACTGACTCAATTCAACCATAATTTAGAATAAGCCAAATTCCATGAGATTGCAAGGAATAAAAAACAGATCAAAGTAGTCAGAATCAGCAGTCATATCCTATAGGATTTCTCCTTTCTGCCCAGAACACAGATATGACGGCTAGAGATCCTGCAGGTCATCTTGAAACCATACAGTCTCAAATTCAGGACTGGGAAGCCAAAGGGCAAAAACCTAACTAGATCACTGAGCCACTACCTCTTTTCAGACTTCCTATGTAAGAAAAAAGAAATCCCATGTATCAAACCCATTGTTAATGTTTTCTGTTATTGTGACTACTGATAGAATTTTCTAATATTGTAATACTAAAGAATTTCAAATAGTTTTTACTTGTTTTGACTCATAAATGACACCTATCTATCAACTTGGTTTATAGTGCCTAGCCCAGGAGTAGATAAGTACATCAGGTAAGGTGTGTCACATTCTTCTCCTACCAGTGGTAGTGAAACCTATGATGCATGTTGGTTTTTCTTTTTAGGATAAAGGATGTTAACGTATGAGTTATTTTTTTTTAAACTAAAACCCCAGTATTCAGGTTTAAGGTTTAATGGCAGTATTGGCACAATTTGTAATAAATAAATGGGTTTTGGGTTGCAATTTGGGCATTCCTCTCTAAAGGGTTCACCATCACTGCTCTACACTCACCTATGGCCTTAGGGAAAAAGAATTCCTACTTTCCACTAAAAGCAAAAAGTCTGTAGCTGGTAGCATACATTTTAGTTGCTCTTCAAAAAAGCCTAATAGTGACAAAAGTAGTCAAAAGATAGAGATATCACCTAAAATCCAGCATTACATAAACCTAAACAAGGTTTCTCAGTTATGCAAACTAAATTATGACACATACAAAAGTTCTGTAAACAACAGTGGGTAAAACACAAATAATTCTCTTAAGAGTTAAAAAAAAGTGCCCTATACTAACAAATATAATTACATTTGTCATTCTTTAATTACCTACTCTTTCCTTTCACAATGCTTACACTACAATCACACTGAATTGCTACATACCACATTTTTCGATATATGTGATTTTTGCCTACTGTCCTTTTACACTGATATCCTTCTCTCTCAATCTTTAATCACATTTTCTCTGAAACAACACAGATTTTATTTGTATATGCTTTAGTAGTTTTGACCTTGTTTTATAAGTATTCATGTGCATGTCTTATCTACCCAACCAAACTATAATCTCAATTATATCAGAGCCTGTATTTGATTTAAATATTCCCTGACAGGGTAGCCTGTCTCCAAAACCCACGTTATTTCTATTAAATCTATCCTACTTCATGACTTTAACCTCTCAATAGACTGGCACCAACAGCAATCTCTTACTCTTACTCTAATCATCTTGGTTACCATAAAAGCCACAATAATACAAGTGAGAAAACTGAATAGTATACAAACTGCAATCAGTTAGGCAAATACACATACTATATACACATACTGTATATAAAACAGGAAAGGTCACTGCTTTGAGAAGTAAGTCTTACTTACAAATGTTCAGGCCCTACACATTTTTGCTGAGTCACCAAAGTCAAATCTATGCTAGACCTTAGTCCTCTCTGTTACCTCCCAGGCATGTCTATAAGAAGGATCTCTACCTCCCCAAACCAATCCAGCCTCCCATCATTACTTTTCTGGAGATAACCCTGAAGAATCAATCCATTCCTCTCCTAGCAATATCTGAACTCTAAGGTACAACCCTCTACGTAGGCCTGAAGCATATACAGTTAAAGTATTCAGCTTCCCTAGCTCTTCTATGATCTATTTCTCACTAACTTTTTTTACTGCTTTCACTCTTATGCACTGCATTTCATCTTCCTCTTAGATCTACCTAGCTGATGGCTTACTTTTATGTACTAGCAGACAAAAACACAAACCTTACAAAACTATATGGATAGTTTTAAATAGTCAATAATAACAGCTACCATTTATTATTTAGGCACAGTACAAAGTATTTTATAAAATATCTTGAATTATTATGGCTTTCTTGATACTGTCAGATAAATTTTATTAATGAGGAAACTAATCCTCAAAGAGATAAGATAATCTGTTGAATATTACTCAGTTAGTAAACAGTATAGGTGAAATTTAAGTCCAGATCTACCTACATTCAAA
Source organism: Cavia porcellus (assembly GCF_034190915.1). Taxonomy (NCBI): domain Eukaryota; kingdom Metazoa; phylum Chordata; class Mammalia; order Rodentia; family Caviidae; genus Cavia; species Cavia porcellus. The sequence continues at coordinate 30,759,544 of NW_026947502.1, forward strand.
GCCCACATTTTTCCTACTCTATCATATTGCCAAAAATTAAGTGTTAACTTTGTTCTCCCAGCTTTCACCCTTGTCCTCTACCTCAATATTCTACTTTCCATACATCCAGAATGATTCTTTGCTTGCATACGCATTCTCTGTTCAAATCTCTCCAATAGTTACTCTTCCCTAACAGTCCTGTGCTCTGTTCACCACCTGTCCCTTACCCAGTTATCTCTGGAATCACCGTTCATTTTCCCCACATTTCCTTCAACCATATTCAAATCTGTTCATAGCTCAGGGTCCTTGAATTTACTGTATTACTCTCTGCTTACATTACTTTCTCATTTTCACTGAAATTCTCTAACTTCCTGCAGGTCCCTGCCCAAATGCTATCTCCTAAATGGAACCTTCCTGACAATCTATTTTAAACTGCTATCTCCTAAACTCAGTGCTCCTATACCCCTCGTTATTATATTTTTTCTTCTAAATTATTTATTACTACTTGATGCATTGTGTATTTATTTTTTTCACTATTTGTCTCCCACTACTAGAACTTAATTTAAACCCCATGAAAACAAGGACTCTGTATATTCTGTTCACTGTATCTGGTATACAGCAAGTATTAATAAATATTTATTGAATGAATAAATCAGAAGTTTTATTTTTATAGGTATTTAAATAAAAATAATCTCAAATATACTTTACAGAAAACAAGGCAACTTTCCTTTGTTCCAGTTTAGAACAACTTAGTGACTCTTATCCCTTCAAACACTACCTTTTTATTTTTGGTATCGAGGACTGAACATATATAACTTTGCACTTGCCAGGCAGGTGTTTACCCCACTGAGCTAAATTCCAGGCCCCTCAAACACCTATCATTAAACAATATTTCCTCAGCCAGGCGTGGTGGCTCATGCCTGTAATCCCAGCACTCGGAAGGCTGAGGCAGGAGGATTGTTGTGAGTTCGAGACCAGCCTGGGCTACAAAGTGATCTCAAGGCCAGCCTGAATTGCATAGTGAGACCCTGTCTCAAAAAGACAAAAAATAAAAAATATTTCCTCTGTTTTTTCCTAGTTCTGGACACCTGTGTCATCAAGCAAACTGAGCAGATAAGCCAACTTAACCAGACTGTAGTATTATGATCAAATAAAACTTACAGCAAAATCAAGCAGACACATAATTAATTATATGCATAACTGATATTGTACTATATGATAACTAGGCATAAATAGTACACATTTCATGTAAATGACTCTAATTACTATTTCTTTTACACAGCCAAACCAAGCATGTCTACAATCAGCTTCAGGGGGAAAACAGGAACGAGAGGACCTAACTTAGAGATAAGTCTGTTGTAATCAGGGGTTGTACACAAAGAATAATTAGGATCAAGACATGGAGTTTATAATATTATTTTTATAATGGTCACCGGGACTTAACACAGGAAAACGTAGGAAATCTATCCCCAACACCAAAGACATAGAATATTTAGTCAAGAGCCTAAATCCCACAGCAATGTCCCATATGAGTCCAGATAAAAACCCAGAGCTCAGGACAGTGCCTCCCATGAGTCCAACTGGAGGTCCAGAGCCCACAAGAAGGACTCATGCCAGTCTCTTTTACGGATTCGTGCGGGGAAGACCCAAGGATCAGCGGTGGAAGCCAGAAAGTCCATGCCAGCAGGATGAAGGAGCTGTGCTAGTGGGATGAGGGTTCTACGCTGGAGCTGAGAAGTCACACTCACAACAAAGACCAGGGCTATCCTGAAAGGCACCACAGCCATACTCAGCGACACAGAGGCCCCGAGCTCCTCCGACGACAAGTACAGTCGGGTACATGCAAGGAAGCAGCGTGACGAGTTCATCCTGGAGACCAAGCGACACACGTCTTCGCCTCCGGAGCCATGAAGCAATGCTCGATGTAAGAACCAAAGCTTCTCCAGAAGAACCAACAGCTCAAACAGCAACTCATAGGAGAACCCACAATGCCTCCACACAACAATGCATTAACGCCTCAACCCTCAACACCTCCCTTCTTCTCTACCTATTTATCCTGGCAACTTTCCTCAGGCGGAGCATCTTCGCTCAATGCCATGCTGTGTAATCCAGCTGGTGTTAAGTTGACCACCAGTTTTTAATACATAACAAAGTCCTCCTTTATTCTACCCCCTAGGAATTGGGCCAATGGTCTCCTAGCCTAGGTTATGTGTCTTCAAAAACAAAAACAATTCCCTTCTGCAAAAGGAGAGATTTCCTTTAACCTAAGATTCAGAAATGAGGGTGGGGGCCTGGCCTCTATTTCCAGTCATAAAAAGTAAAAGGAACAAGAAACAGTCTCTAATTTGTATTTCTGGCAAGGAAGATGAGGGCAGCTAAGCTGATGTTATGTCCCCCTAAAAGCCTCATGCACTCATAGGTGGAGCTTTAGAAAGGTGATCAAATCACAGGGGCACTATAGTTAAATGTGATCTAAGAAGAGTTGGCTCATTGAGGTCATGACCTAGAAGGATATTTCTCCCTCCCAATTTCTTTGCCCTCTGCTTCCTGGTTGTGATGATTTAAGCCACTTTCCTCTGCCCAGGCCCTTTCACTACCTGCTGAACTTTCTAGGACTGAAACTTCTGAAACATAAGCTCAAGTAAACCTCTTCTCCTTTAAGTTGTGTTAAGTATTGTGTCTCGATGATATGGAAAGTGACTAAGACAGAAGTCAAATTTACTAAGGACATACTATATGCCACACACACTAATAGATACCTCATATACTAATAAATGCCTCACTCAAACTCTATTCCCAAGAAAGTAAAAGATTAAGAAGACCAGGAGAGGGAAAGAAGGAAAAGAGGATGAAAAAGGAATTAAGCATTATGTACCTAATCCAACTTCCCACAAGGCATGTAAACATGTGCTATGCCCATGTACTAATAAACTACAATTTTCAAAATTTTTTTAACTCTAAATTTTTTTAAAAAGAAAAAAAAAAAGACTAAGCAGACATTGGAGTCAAGGATTCGCTGTGGACCTAAAATGTTACCAAGACAGTTATTGAGAATAGGAGAAACTTACTGATTAATGGTTGTTTCCCTGATGTCTATCTTTTTGAAACCCACAGGAGGATAAAGGGACTACTTGCCTTCCTACGCATTTATCCAATCCTACCAAGTTTTCATAGTCTAGACTACACTCACCGTATCTCTGGGTCATCATCCCAATTCACTGTACTATTTTCTCTCCTACTATATTTACTGTTGGGACACACACTTGGGTATAAACCATTTGTATGATACATATATCATACTGCAATCAATTTCTTAGATAAATGTTTATTTCCCCCAATGAGATCACAAGCCCCATAAATCTTACCTAACTTAAACGTCTTTAGTAAGTCACGTAACGCCCATCACCATTAAAAACAAAAGATAATACATAAGTATCTGGATACATTCAAGGAATATAAGAATAAGTAGTAGAAACGAATCACATTTCTCATTCAATAAAGCCTTGTGTTTGCAAACAATTTAGTTTGCAAATGTAATTGTTTAGCAAAATTTGTTTTGTTTACAAACTGCATTGGATGACAAACACAACTGTGGCCATCTTTCCCACACAAATATGGTCATATTTTTTTTAAAAAATCATAAAACAAATTAAGTTTGTGAACTGAGGTACCACTGTTACCTGTGGGAAATAACCCCAGAATAACTATTCTTGTTAAATAATCCCAAAATAGGGGGATTTTGGGCTGTCAGTGGAGAGCTGAGTTCCAGCACACTGGTGATGGGCCAAGGAGAGTTTAAGATCATCGCTCCCTGTGGTTAAGAACCCACCCAGCTTGGAGCCACACTAGACTGGGCTCTGCAGGTTTCAAGCCTGCCTGGGCCACGCACAGTAAAATTCTTTCAATCCTGGGAACTATGCTGCCAGCAGTGAGTTTCTGCACCCCAGCAAGGGGGTGGAGTTTAAGATCATCACTCCCAGTGGTCAAGGACCCGCCCAACTTCCAGCCACACTAGACTGGGCTCTACAGGTTTCTCTGCCTGGCTGGGCCATGTCCAGTGACCTCCTTTCAATCCAGGAAACTGGGCTACCAGAGCAAGAGAAAAGAAGCATATCACCTATAAAGGAAAGCTCATCAGAATCATAGCAGACTTCTCAACACAGACCCTCAAATCAAGGAAAGCTTGGAGTGAGGTTTCTCAAGCCCTAAAGAAAAACAGTCTTCAACCCACAATGACATACTCTGCAAAACCGTCTTTCAAAATTGATAGAGATAAGCCGGGCATAGTGGTTCACACCTGTAATCCCAGCACTCGGAAGGCTGAAGCAGGAGGATCGTTGTAAATTCAAGACCAGTCTCAGCTACAAAGTGAGCTCAAGGCCAGCCTGAACTGCATAGAGAGACCCTGTCTTGACAAGACAAAAAAAAAAAAAAAAAAAAAATTGATAGAGATATAAGAAACTTCCATGACAAAAAACAACTGAAAAAATTTATGGCCACTGTAATTGCTCAACCTAATTCTTGGAGAGACATATTAGTAGGAGAAAACAAGGACCACAAACACATGAACCCCAATACAAAGAAGCTACTATGCAATCAAAGCAGTTAAACAGAAGAAAAACAGGGAACAAACAACAGGAAATCAACATGAAACAGAAAAGCTAATACATATCAGTTATAATCATCAGCAGAAATAGTCTCAACTCACCAACTGAAAGAAGCAGACTAGCAGAATAGACCAAGAAGCAAGATCCAACAATATGCTGCACTCAAGAAACACATTTAACCCCTGAAGAAATTCGTAGATTAAAAGTCAAAGGATGAAGAACAACACTCCATGCCACAGGGACCCAGAAAAAAGTAGGGATAACCATCACATTTGCTTGATGCAACAAATCATCAAGATTATACATCCTTATCAAGTAGGATCCATCCAGGGATGCAAGGATCATTCAACGTATTACAAATCAGTAAATATAAAACACCATATTAACAAAACCAAAGACAAAAATCAAATGATCACATCAATAGATGCAGAAAAAGCATTTGAAAAAACTCCAACACTCATGCATGATAAAAAAAAAAACCTACAGAAAATCAGAATAGATAGTATTGACCTAAATCATATAAAAATTCATCTATGACAAAGCAACAAATAACATTATATTAAATGGTCAAAAAATAAAACATTTAACTGTAAAATCAGGAACAATAGAGGATGTCCCTTATCATCATTCCTATTCAATATAGTTCTGGAAACTTCAGCCAGAGCAATTAGATAAGAGAATACAAATGAAGTAAAGATATGAAAGGAAGAAGTCAAATTATCATTATTTGCAGGTGCCATGACACTCTATAAAGAAGATCTCTCAAAAATTCACCAAAATAACTCCTAGATTTAATATCCAAATTCAGTAGTATAGAGGGATATAAAGTCAATACTCAAAAATCAATAGCATTATTGTACATAAGCAACCAAGTCACAGAGACAGAAATTAGGGAAGGCATACCCTCCTTCATGGTAGCATCTAAACAAATGAAATACACTTTGGAATCTATTTAACAAAGGATATGAAAGATTTCTATACTGAAAATTACAGTAACCCAGTTTCTCTTATTATACTGAAAAGAAAGGTTTGTGTTAATATTTTTGGACAGATATTTTGCCTATGTCTTGTGCTCTGAGTAACTACTATGAAGACAACAATACACAATATATTAATTATTGTAACTGTCCAACTAACCTGATTTGAAACTATTTTTTTATTTTTACCTTTTTTCTCTTTAAAATAAAATAAATTTTTAAAAATCCCCAAATACAGCAACAACTTGAGGCTCAATACCATCTAATTATATAAGGCAACATGGAAGCATTCTAACTAAATATACAACAGTTAAGTAAATGGACACAATTCATACCATAGAATATTATGCAGATATTAAAAACATTTTTATAAATAACTAGTAAGGTGAGAAAGTTTCTGTTAAAAGTTTAAAAGCATGGGGGCAGAGAGAACGATGGCTGCACCAGCAAACAAGTTCAGTCTGGGAACCTGTGCCATGCACAGGCCACCGCTGGAATGGAAACCAAGCCTTGCCCTGTGAGTCAGTGCCATTCATGGACTGGGGGGAGAGAGAACATTGGCTGTACCAGCAAAGAAGCCCAGTGTGGAAACCAGTGCCATGCACAGGCTGCCACCAGACAGGAACAGTCAGACCCCAGCCCCTTCCAGCACACAGGCTGGCAAATAAGAAGTATCAATCTCCCCACTACCTACCCCAAAAGCAACCAGCTTATCTGGAGAAACACAACCTGAGATGATAACTATTGAGGTGAAGTGCAATTGGATGCATGTGGTGCTTTGGTGTTTCATTAACATTGCAGATGTAGGGCCAGTGATCTGATCACAGGTTCAGAGGATATCGGTATGCAGTGTGACATCTAGGGGGGATTTCCTTCAGAGGGATGTAGACATTGTTGTTTCCTATGGTCTTGCCATTGTTTTATTGGGTTAGGTTTTATTCTCTTTTGTTTAGTTAAATCTAATAGTAGGAGAAGCTATTTCAAAGATAGCAAGATATATTATGGTAGCAATTTTGGATTTATTATTGGTTTGTTTTGAAGTCCTTTGCTGCTTTCATTATTTTGTTTTTATTGTTTCTATTCTATTGTGTTCTGTTTGTTTCTACTATATCTGAAGGTATCTACAACTATTTTGAAGACATTAAAAGGCATTATGATAACTGTTGTTGATTTCATAATGTTTTGAAGTTCTTTATTTCTTACACTGGTTTGTTTTGATTGATTTTATTGTTTTATCCTCTTTAAAATAAAATTTAAAATATAAATAAAAGTTTAAAAAGTAAAGTACAAAACTTGACAATTACATTTCAACTACATAAAAAACACATCTGCAATAGAAAGATCTAAAAGCATATACACACAAAAAAAAGGGCCTGGGGTTTAGCTCAGCAGTGTAAGTGCCTGCTTGGCAAACAGGAGATTGTGAGTTCAATCTCTGGTACCCAAAAAAAAAAAAAAAAAAAAAAAGAGCCATCTTTCCTGGTAAGTGGCACAAGTGAACCACAGGTGCGACAGGGACAGAACAAGTCCGCATCTTCTGAGAATCAGCCATGCTAGAACTTGGGGAACTGAGCAAGAAAGCAACGAGCCAGCCTTCCTGGTAAGTGGCGCAAGCAAGCCCGCAAGCATGCCAGGGAGAGAATAAGTCAGCGTCTCCTGTAAGCCTATTGACATGCAGGCTGAGTATCTAACATTCCGTGTTCTCCGCAACACCCACTAGCAACTGGATAGTTTCAAGGTCAGCCAGAGTTGATAGCAACTAAGGCACATAGAGCAACCAAGTGCTTGTATTGTTAGGTTGACTTTGCTGACCTGGGGCCAGAGGTCTGAGCATCTCTTGGGAGGATGACCCTATGCAATGTAGCAAATATGGAGGATTTCCTTCTGTCTTGTCTTTGAAGGCCAATATTGTTTTCACTGTTTTGCTTTGTTCTGATGAATTGTTTTGCTCTATTCAATATTCTGTTTTGATTGGTTTTATAGTGTTCTGTTTTTGTTTGATTTTGCTACACCTGATTGATTGGACAACTACTGTGAAGGTAACAAGACATACTATGGTACCCATTACTGTTATCCCGGTATCCTGCTCTGAAGTTCTGTACCAACTTCATTGCATTGTCTTGATTGGCTTTGTTTTGTTGTACTTTACTATCTTTAAAATAAAAAAGGGGGGCTAGGGATTTAGCTCAGTGGCATAAGCGCCTGCCTTGCAAGCAGGCAGTCGAGAGTTCAATCCCCGGTACCGATAAAAAGGAAAAGACAAAAAAAAAAAAAGATCTAAATGTACTTTTTAAAAAAGTGGTTTTCAGAATTTCATAGGAATATAGATATATAGGTATATATAGAGAGATAGGTGTATATAGATATAAATGTATATATATATATTGCCTGGTCCTATTTATACAAACAGTGCCTACCAGTGCCTAACTCTAATTTAATAAATGTAAGCCGCTGTTACTACAATTAACATGTACCACTTTATAATCAGAAAAATCAAACTATTAAATTATAAGTTCAGGTATTTAATAACTAAAATGTGTGTTACTTCAGAAAAATAAATAACATGTGCCTTTTGTTCTGGCAATTTTAACTTATAAAATAATTTGCAATTGTTAGGCATCTCAGCATTTGGGAAGCTGAGGCAGGGGGATCACTGAGTTTGAGGCCTGACTGAACCATACAATGAGGTCCTACCTCCAAAAAGCCCACAAAAAACCTAATAAACAAAAAACTTCACAACTATACAATTTTAAACACATCTAAACTGTGGGAACTGAGTAGCACTAAGAATGTTGCAACCCTTCCAGTTACCTAAAGGTTACATTCAGTGTGTTGGATGTAGATAGCCAGCTATGGTGATACTATTATATTTAGAAGTTAAATTCATAAACTGTACAGAAAGGCAAGATCAGGGTTTTCAATGGATATAATTAATAGGATTTTCTTACTATCTTACAATATACCAAAACTCTATTTTGTTATACTCATAGAGAAGATAAACCAATGCTCCAGGGTAATTCAGCAGACATATAGGACAAGAAAGTAAATTCATTATATTTTTCAGCTGCACACTGTTCTAGGAAAAAAGACACTTATTTTGAGTGAAAAATACACAACTCTAGAATTTAAGTCCTCAAAAGTTCTGTAAGAGTCTCAGTATTGCAAGCATATAAATTAAAAGGCAAAATCCATTGCTTTGTACTAGCTTTTAGCCTACCTATACCAAAATATAAATTAAAAAATTAAAAAAGGGAAAGACTTTCCCTTTCCTCTTTTCCTGTGGTACATGTAATAACAAGATAATATATCTACTAAAAGTAATAAAGAACATGAAAATGAAACATCAAAAAGAACATGAAATGTTCTTAAAGAACTAGAATTAGACAGAAAACAAAACTTTAATTTTGAAGAGTTGTCCGTTTCTCTGTATTATATTGCATAAACCACTAACACACACACAAAAATAGTAAGAATTTGTCTGTCATGATGAATCTTTTACCTGCATCTTGTTCCATTAGACCATTGCAGTACATAGCATGTTGCTCAATCTTTGTGGGTGGGAAGCCTTGGTCACACAGTGGACATGATACTTGGTTAGTAGATGAAAAGGTAGAAGTAGGTGTTTCCTTCTCAGCATCTTTCCTGTTACCAACCTGAAGAATACATCAAATGGCAATTGTATATGTATGTTTTTGTCCAAAAACCTGCAAAAGACTGCATCCCCCATTTCATTTACTTTCAAAGGACCTACCAATCAAAATGACAAATTCAGGACAATATTAGCACAGTTAATATTCATGTTTTCAATGCCTGCTCACTATACATATTAAGTACTATGTATATACTATACGTGTAATCCTCATAATCTTACAAAGGTACTGGTATACTCTTTTTATAGATAAAAAGTATTATCCAAAATAATAAAATAATTTGCACAAAGTCACAAACAAATAAGTGGGTAAACCTTAAATTCACACCAAGAACTATGTGGATCCAAAACACGAGGATACTGTTCTCTGCCACATTGCAAGGCACAGTCCTCATTACAAAAGTGCATCACACTTTGGTTCTCAATAGCATCTTAAAGATAATTTCTCAATCACATGCACATGCATGTATGCACATGCACACACACACAGTGATCACTGTGATTAAGATATAAAGAATTCAAAAACAAAAGAGCTCTAAGTCAAAAGGAACACAAGCAGGATTTAACTTAAGTTAGATCTGTGCTTAGACCAAGAGAAACATAACACTTCTTGTGTTTTGTGATTTTCTTTTTAAATTAAAAGCAGAAACTAAGGCCTAAATGTTTAAAAACCTAAAGAAATGTCATCAGTTAAAACAATCAATTCTATGAAGTTACTCTTAAGCTCAATGTTTTTTATATAATTTTCCCTACAACTGCTTGTGTCTCTCAGAGGCAGCTGTATTTTACCTGTACTGGTCAGTTAACGCCAAAAACTCTGCAGTGATTAATTCAACAGTATGCATGAACACTGCAGCACTGCTGCCTACTCTTGCTTCAAAGGACAGCACGTCCTATCCAATCAATGTGAAACTGCTCTGCACAGATACTGCTTCATTTAAAAGCAAAGAGCACCTAGACTATCATCACACCTTTTTTACAGTGGGAGAAAAAATTCTCTCCTGGTTAAGAACAAAACAGGACTAAAACTGCAATGGGTAGATAACTTCTAAGCCAATTAGGTTTTTGTTTGTTTTGGTCCATAAGTATAGACCATCCCTAAATCAACCACTTTTAAGTGTGAGGCAGCAGAGAGGCAAAATGGCCACAAATAACAAGTCAAACAGTTTCTACAACTGCCAGAATATATCCTATTTTTAATACATTCACTTTTTAAAAAAACTCATACTCTAACAAGAGGGAAAATAAGACTGGTTAAGTTCTTACAGCATACCAGGCTCTGCCAACCACTTTCCTCATGATACCCAACTGGACAGAAGTATCACTAGCTTTGGTGTTACAGAAGGAGAAACTGAGGCTTGGGAAGGCAAAATAAACTGCTGATCACAAAGTTAAAAAGTAAACAATCTAGACTCAAAATGGGCTTGTTTCACATCAAAATTTTCAATACTTCCATTCTATTGAGAAAGAAAATCCTTCCTTCCACTTCCATTTCAGATTCTGAAAGCTGACCTTACAGGTCCTGGGAGTCTATCTGGCTTTACTTTTCTCTAGGAGGTGAAGAGTTAAGAGGTTGGAAGGTCTAAGTGCTATTATGCCAAGCTTAGTCATAGAGTTTCTCCCAAAACCAGGTTCTTCTTATACATAGAGCTTATATGAAAAAATTTATCTTGTGTACACAAAGCTTTTTGACCAGAGGGGAGGAAATCAATATATTATCTCCCAAAATCACAAGCAGTCTTGAGTTACTGAAAGTTACGGTGACTCATTAGTTACTTATTGTCTTACTTTTCTTGTTGCTGGGACAAAATATTTGACACCCAAAGTTAGAGGACGAAAGGCTTATTTCAGCTTACAGTTTGTAGAGGTTTCAGTTCATAATCGTCTGATTCCAAGGCAGGGTGGATGGCAGAAGGGCATCGCAAAGGACAAACACTTCATGAGAGGGAGAAGACAGCAAAAGCAAGCAAGAGACAAGCAACAGGCTTTTTACTGTCCCTTACATCTTACCAGGGCAGGCAGCACTCATACCCTCAATCCTAGCACCCTTAATCTGAACACTGAACCATGAATCAATCCCAGCATCACACACTCTAGAAACAGCCACCTATGAAAAGCACCACCTATGACTGCATGAGGATTTGGGAAGACATCTAAATATAAGCCATAACACTTAAAATTTAAGATTCTCTAAGCACAGAAATATAACAAGAATGTCACCGGCGCTCACAGCAGCCATATACTCCTCTGTACTTATCACCGGCTCTATAAAATATAGAATGTACTTATAACTATTAATGTATTCAAGAAGCAGTCTTTCTGTTACCACCTTATTGTGACTATGAGATCAACCACATTCATAAAGAATCCAAAAAGTTTCTGAAAATTCTTATATTAAAAATATTTTCCTCAACATCATTAAAAAGGTCTATTTAAACATTAACTTCTACAGAAGAACCTCAAGAGGGAAAATACAAACAAAACGCCTTCTACTAGTACAAGTCAGAAATCTGGTCTCTGCAGAGCTGCTTTTTCTTTTAAAATACTATACAGTGATTCCTCAAAAGTGATAGACTCACAAATTTCTTAACCACTGAACAGTTTAACCTGAGCATCATGGGCAGCATGTTTGTTTACATACTGACTATCCTAAGTACCACTCAGGCAGGTGTCATTTCAATCATGTGATTCTTGTTTGTAGGCCATACATTTGTACATCTGCTGATTTGTAGTGTATCAACTACATTTTGCATACTTTTTTATTTAGAATACTGTATTTGCCTTTGATGTTTTTCTAGTGAAATCTAATAATAACTGCTGGTGATTTTCTTTTATTAATTCATATTTATTTTATTTGTAGAAAATAACATAATTTTGTGCTACAATCTATAAAAACTCTTATTGCAAGTACATTAGATATAATTTTTATACTTCCTCAGAAGTAAGTAATATTTTTTTATAATATAAAACGGACACATTTGGGTCATGGAGACTGAATAAGATGGAAGTGCCAAAAGATCTGCAAGAGAAAAAACTGAAAAAGAGAGAAATGTTAACACACCAGACAAAGAAAGTCTGTGCTATGAAATGGAAAGACAGGGCTGGAGATTTAGCTCAGTGGCATAAGCGCCTGCTTTGCAAGTGCATGGTCGTAAGTTCAATCCCCGGTACTGATAAAAAAAGAAATGGAAAGACAAAAAAGATGTCTTCCTTCCTGTCAACTATTTATAATACAGAAATGATAAAACTTGAAAGGAAAAAATGAAACTGAAAGAATTTCAATAGTGGTCAATGATTATAATTCCACAGCTGGTGTTGACAGAGTTGACTAACATTTAATAAGCTATCAAATAGTGAAGGAAAATATTTTAACAAAATATTTATGTACTTTCTGGACCAAAAAAAATATGGTGCTCACTTGTTATTTATTCAAAACAATGGGGTTTAAAAAGTTATTTACAATTTATATTAGGTATAATAGACCAAATAATTGAAAAATATGGGGTAGCAAAAATGCCAACCAGGACATCCATCACTGACATCACCATTTAGTTAGGTAGGGAGATAATTTATTGAAATTATACCACCCACAGAACAAAAGAAAAGACCAACATAACAGTGTAAAGTGTGTTGTTCAAATAAAGACAATGTTGCAAAAAGAGTTCAGAAAGACTCAATACTACTGTGCAGATTATAATGATTATATTGTGTATTGAATGTTTAAAATATACCATACATAGAAAAATTATTGAATAAATTTGGTAAAATTCTCATTTTTATATTTCCTGTTATCTTATAAAAATTAATGAAAAAATATGTGATTGTTGATGACCTTGTGTTTAATAACTGACTGGTGACACCAGGATCAGTCTTTACCTTCTTGCCTCGAAAGAAACCTCATCTCAAGAAACAAACCTAGTGAAAACAATACCGTGTTTCAAAAATTACCAAACCCTCTAGCCTGCCTCCATCCAGTGTATATGTAGCTAGACATTTGTTTAGAACTTTCGCCTTACTATAGTACTCAACACAATTAATTTATAACTTACTGACTAAACTCATTGCTTGACTCTGAGTAACTTTTATGAACTCTTCAAAGGACAGAATCCAGCTAACCATGTAAAAGTCTAAGGGAAACTTTCAGATATGGTATTGAAAAAAAACATTTTTTCAAAGAAAAGAATAAATTGATTACTATGGGAAGTCAAACCAAGAGGGACTACAGTTCTGCCATGATTAGCCAGGACTAGTAAACTATTCTTACTAAATAGCCACAATATGTGTAAAGCAGTAAAATAACTATTTCCACATGCATACTTTTACTTATGCTATTATGTATTTTATATTCTTTACCTAATTTAATCTGAGCAACCCAGTAAAATAAGTAATTACATATCCATTTTACATATGAAGAGCTGAAATTCAGAAGAGTTCTTTTGTGATGCTCTAATGCCAAGGAATCTACCTTGACATTTATCAAACCACATTATAATTATCTACTTAGGTGTCAGTCTTCTTCCTTTACAGAACCATGTGAGGGCAGGGACTGTGTTATCTTGGCATCCTAAAACTACAGATAGCACCAAGTATACAAATTATAAATATCTGCCTAATAAATGGATAAAACATTTGCCCAACATTACAAAGTAGAAGACTGGGATTCAAAGCCATGTCTTTTAATTCCAGTGGGCAAGTACACTACATTATGCCGTGCCATCTCCTAAGAAACAGTATTTTAAGACAAGTGACAATCCTCTTCAGACTCCATGAGTAAGGGCACACAGCCTTTTATGATACTACTTTCATACACATAAAATATTCATTTCTACCTTTCCAATAAATGACTTATAAGTAGTAAGTAGTTATTACTCAGGACTTAAATATACAATACTTCTAACTTAAAGGAAATTTGTAAGAGTACTTAAAAGAGACATCTACAGTGAACAATGATGAAAAGAGGACACCTATGTAGAAAATTCCACCTATCTGATGTGCAATAGTATAGACATGCACACTATAAATTCTAAATAGGGTTCATGTTCTTTCACTCAACAAAGAATAATATCCTTTGCAATCATGGATGGTAAGAAATCAGTCTAATTAACTAAAGCCTTTAGGGTTTCTTCATACATTAGAATGACTGTGTTAATAATACTTTGTCCTCACAATGCCATTGAGAAGGCCCTGATCCTTCTCTAGGAAAAAGGACCCAAAAGCCATTTTGACATTATCTAGCAGGATCCGTCCTCAGTGGCTTTACTGCAGGGAGTGTCATCATCTTTCCTACCACCACTGGCATCAGGAAATCCTAGTCTGTTGGTTGTGAAGGATGAGGCTCCAGGAAATCAGGGAGTATGCATGACTGCTCAAAGCAGAACTTCAACCCAGTTACCTGCAGTGCAGAGACTAGAGAGGGGACCTAACTTCTACTGCAAAAATTGTTTTCAGAAAACCTAAAGTATAAAAAGGAGTACATAAGTTTCAGGTGCTCAGATAAGATAATAAACACAAATATACCAAAATCTTATTTCAAACAGAAAAAGCTGTTTAACTCTTAAACAGTTTAAACACTTTAAAAGAATTTCTAAGCGCCTGCCTTGCAAGCGCACAGTTGTGAGTTCGATCCCTGGTACCGATAAAAAAAAAAGAAAAGAAAAAAAAAGAATTTCTGATATTTAAATTGTTTTGTTAGCCTAAACATAAAAATACACACGAATATCTTAATCAGGAGCGTGAACTTCTACCAATCAGTTTTATGGCTGTTGCCAGACATGGGGAGTTAGTTAGGAAAGATAATGATACAAATAGGGATCTGCCTGTTTTAACTTGGTTTTGTATTTAACATTTAGAAATCAGAGCTGAAAATTATGTTTGTTACATAATGATTTTTCCCCAAGTCTAAATCTCTGTTACTTATCAGTATTTAATGGAAAATGTCTTAGAAATACAGAAACAAATCTAAGTTCAACTCTATTTCTACCGCTAGTAGCAGTATGAATTATTACAAATTCGCCAGGTATAGTGGCTGATGCCTGTAATCCCAGCACTCGGGAGGCTGAGACAGGAGGATCGTTGTGAATTCAAGACCAGCCTCGGCTACAAAGTGAGCTCAAGGCCAGCCTGAACTGCATAGCGAGACCCTGTCTCAAAAAGACAAATAAAAAAAAGAATTATTACAAATTACTTCAATGTCCTCAGCCTCTGTTTCGCCATCTGTAGTAGAAATAATGATGCATATTAAGGTCAGTGCTGAACTGACCTTAACTATAAAAATTTCTCCCCAAGTGTCCCCAAAGCTAAAATCCTAAGCCATGTAAATCTTTTCAGCCAAGGTCAACACTGCATTTGAGAAGACAACCACCAGAAAAAAATGACTGAGAAAAATTATAATGGAAAATATTCACCTCTTTTTTCCCCATTATTATTTGTACTTCATCCCGAGTCTCCCCGCCACCTGAAGAGTCTTCTCTTTCAAGATCAAAAGTTTCAGGGGAACTTAACTGTGTCTCTGTAATTTCAGAAAATTAAAATATCATTAATTTTCATTTTGGGTTTCCATAATTTAAAAAAATTCTACTTTCCCCTCTAGTTGAGAGTTCTGATAGTGCTGCAAATGATAATGCTGCAATAACAATGTAGGTCTACTCAGCCTTTTTTTTTTTTTTTTTTTTTGGTACCAGAAATTGAACTCAAGGCCTCATGCTTGCCAGGAAGGTGCTATGCTATGGAGCTGTATAGGACTGGTGCTGTTTCTTCTTAAAGCACTACAGAGTTCACCACATAATTGCTTGAGTTTTTACAAATATAAACCATTTTTACATGGTACCATTTATACCATGTCACTATCACCGTAGTAACAATAAAGAAGAAATAATTTCTTGCAACTCAGAAAGTTTTTCTTGAACACTTTAGCCGCCAATCATTTGTTTTATTTTGTTTCGTTTTTTAAAATTTTATATAAAAGGAAAAAGAGAAAAGACAAAACCAAACAAAACAGTGTAAGGGTACAAGTAATACACAACTACCAAAAAAAAAAAAAAAACCAGTAAGAAATCACCAGTTAATAGATTACACAGTATCATCTTAGAGATAGTTGCTCAAGTCACAGGATCAAAGCATACAAAGTGGACAAACAGCGAGACTGCAAACAGTTGTGTTCAATGATCCAACCAAAAACGTTAATACGGTCAGCTATTTAACACCCCTAAACACACTTGCTGTTGTATCCTTTAGAGCACTTTTTTTTCCCTCTCTTTTTTACAACAAAATTTACACATTTTGGGTTTTATTACTCCATAGTTCTTATTACTTTTTTTTGGAAGACAATAAAGTCAAATATGACAAAACAAAGCTGTCAGTCAAAACCAAGGATAGACATAGTACATGATGTAAAAACAGAGTACAAGGTTATCAACAATGTGCCTCTTGCTTCCTTAAAAAGAATTGTCTATCTCATTAGGTATTATAAACTTGAACAA
The DNA here is from genome assembly GCF_034190915.1 of Cavia porcellus. Taxonomy (NCBI): domain Eukaryota; kingdom Metazoa; phylum Chordata; class Mammalia; order Rodentia; family Caviidae; genus Cavia; species Cavia porcellus. The sequence continues at coordinate 30,776,234 of NW_026947502.1, forward strand.
GGGGCTGGAGATTTAGCTCAGCGGCACAAGCACCTGCCTTGCAAGCAGGCAGTCATGAGTTCGATCCCCGGTACCGATAAAAAGGAAAAAGACAAATAAATAAATAAATAAATAAAGTTGAACAAAACAGTAGAGAACAAGACCAATAAAACCTAAACCTTGTAAACATTACAAGACTTCAAAAGAAGATAATAGTCAAACCAGAATGGGCATCATAGTGAATCTTATTGCCTTCAAAGTAGTTGCCTATACCCTCAAACTTGATACTATCATTCAGAACGGAACAGAGTCTAATCAGTCAAAACAAGATAGTGGGAGTATTACAGGACTTCAAATCAAGTTAATAGGAAATCAAAAAAGTTACTATAATATATCCTGCTAATTTTTTTGATTTTTCCCCTTAATTAAAAAATCATAAAAAATAACTGATTTTTTTTAATGAATAAGGGAGAGATTGAGATAGAAGAGGACATAACAACATAACAATGCAGGTCAAAGCATGACAGTTTCAGCAACCTAGTGCTTCACCACCAAATAACCTGACTTAATAGTAGTTACCATAGTGTCCTTTTCCTTGAAATATTTGAATATAACTTCATATACTATAGCATCAAATATATCAAGTCAGTGTAAAACCATTCAAGTGGATGAAAGCATTGTAGGGTAATTAGAACCAGCTAACAGAAAACGAACAATGGTTTCTATATTATCTCTTTGCCTATAACAATTTTTGTTTATACTATCACATATAATAAAATCCAGCAAGATACATCATTATAAAACCAATGGAGACAGGCTGGGGATTTAGCTCAGCAGCATAAGCGCCTGCCTTGCAAGCAGGCAGTCGTGAGTTCGATCCCTGGTACCGATAAAAACGAAAAAGACCAAAAAAAAAAAAAAAAAAAACCAATGGAGACAGAAGAATCAATAGTTTGGTGGGGCTTCAAAACAAGATGATAGTAAATCAGCACTAGCTATTATGATGACTTGTTTTCTTCAAAATAGCTGTTCATTTCATCACAGGCAATAATATCAAGCAGCCAGAATAAAGCCTTTCCAATTAATAAGCGAAAACTTTATAAGGCTTCAAGGCCACATAATGGGGAATCATGATTACCACACACTTTTATATATTTGAATCATTTCTTACATTGGGGAAACTATTCGGTATTCACACATGCAAGATTGATTTATTTCACTTATGAGTATGGTCTCAAGCTGCGCCCATTTATTGATAAATATCTCAATGTGATCCTTCTTTATAGCTGAGTAGTACTCCATTGTATAGAAATACCACAACTTTTTTATCCATTCCTCAGTTGATGGACACTTGGGTTGTTTCCAAGATCTGGGGATTACAAATCGTGTTGCTATAAACATAGGTGCACATATATCACTGTGTTTATGATGCTTTCAATTCTTCTGGGAATATGCCTAGAAGTGGAATAGCTGGAACAAATGGGGCTTCCAATCCCAGCTTTTTGAGAAATCTCCAGACTGACCTCCACAAAGGTTGTACCAGTCTATACTCCCACCAACAGTGTAGGAGAGTTCCTTTTTCCCCACAGCCTCTCCAGCCTTTGTTGGTGGTGGTTTTCTTGATCTTGGCCATTCTTTCAGGAGTGAGATGGAATCTCACTGTGGTTTTAATTTGCATTTCTCTAATCTCAATGATGATGAACATTTTTTCATGTATTTGTCATTTGTATTTCTTCATCTGAGAAGTGCATATTCATCTCAGATGCCCATTTTTGGATTGGATCTTTGAATTTTGGGGGTCTGAGGTTTTTTTACTTCTTTATATGTTTTAGACAAAAGTCCCTTGTCTGAGGGAGAGTTCACTAAGATCTTTTCCCAGTTTGTGGGTTTTCTTTTCACTATGCTGGAGATTTCTTTTGACATGCAGAAACTTTTTAATAAGAGGTGGTCCCAGTTATTGATTCTGGGAAATATTTCCCGTGCGGTTTGAGTCCTGTTCATGAATTCTCTACCTACTCCTATGTCTTCAAGGTTTCTACCCAATTTATCTTCCAATAGATTTAGTGTTTCTGTTTTAATATTCAGATCTTTGATCCATTTAGATTTTAATTTAGTACATGGTGATAGGCATGGGTCTAGTTTTAATTTTCGGCAAATGGAGAGCCAGTTTTTCCAACACCATTTTATTAAAGAGACTGTTGTTCTTCCAGTGAACCTGCTTGGCTCCTTTATCAAAGATAAGATGGTTGAGTGTGATTGTACTTGTGGTTGTATCTTCTAATCTATTCCATTGATCTTTGGCTCTGTTTTGATTCCAGTTCCATGTTGATTTTACTACTGTTGCTTTGTAGTATAACTTCAAGTCAGGGATTGTGATGTCTCCTGCCTTGCCTTTGAGCAGCCAATCATTCGAATCTACTTTATGCTCCTATAGTTTTACCTTTTACTTATTTATTTATTTTGGAGACATGGTCTTGCTTTGTAGTCCAGACTGGCCTCAAACTCATAGCAATCCTTCTGCCTCAGCCTCCCCAGTACTGGATTAAAGGTGTGCACCACCACATTCATCCAGTTTTATCTTTTCTTTAATGTCATCTCAATGTAATTGCACAGTGTATAGTCTTTGGTGTCCATATTCTTTCACTTTACAGATGTCATATTATCACATATTATTATATGTCATTCATATTATCAAATATATCAGTGGTTCATTTCTTTACACAAATAAGTAGTTCTCTATGATATGGATATAACATAGTTTTGTTTATCTGGTCATCAGCTGATCTAGTTGGCTTATTTCCCTGTTAGTTCTAGTTTCAAAATACATTAGTTTTGACAGAAAATAAAAACCTGCCAAAGTTAATGCTAAGGTTAAAGGGATGTTTTTAGGGAAAACAGAAACTAGGAACAGAAATAGATGTGTATTCTACACAAAGATATACTTTTTTTTTTTTTTTTAAAGATACAGTCTAACTGCATAGCCCAGGCCAGCCTCAAACTTGTAGTGATCCTCTGCCTCAGCCTCCCAAATGTTAGGATTACAGGTGTACACCATGCCCAACTTCTTCAGTATATTCTTTAAGCAGCATTACTAATTCCAAATTAATTCAACAAATATTGTATTAATTAAACAAGGCCCAAGCATTGTTCTGGCTACTGTTAATTTGGAGATATCAAATGGAGGAATTCTGTAGTCTAGTTTAGGGACCAACAAGTTATGGCCAAATCCAGCTAGCTGTCTGTTTTGTAAATAAGGTTCTACTATAACACAGTCACTTTCATTGTTTGTGGCTGCTTTTGTACTAAAATGGCAGAGATGAGTAGTTTCAAGAAACTATAACCCCAAAAGCCTAAAATACTTATTAGTCTTTTATTTGAAAGTTTAGGGGATAAGGGTTGAAAGTGGAGGGAAATAAATGAAAAAAAAATCTTTTAAAATTTGCTAACCTCTGCTCTAAGGACCTATTCCTTAATATAATAAATAAATAGTAATTATATTTCAACAATAAATCTAGAAAAGAAATGTTACAAAACTAAATGTTTGTGTCTCTCTTCCAAACTTCCAAACTTGAAATTATATGATAGCATTAGGAAGTGGGCTTTTCAGGAGAAATTTGGTCATAAAGATGGAGACCTCAAGAATGTAATTAGAATCCTTATAAAACAGACCCAGAAAAACTGTCTTGCCATCTTTCTATCATGTGAGGACCAGAGAAAAGGTACCATCTATGAACCAGGAAGGGGGTTCTCACCAGACACTGAATCTGCTGCTGCTCTGATCTTGGATTCCCCAGTCTCTAGAACTGTGAGAAATAAATTTCTGTTGTTTACAAGCCACAGTCTATGGTACATTGTATTGCAGCCGAACTAATATAAGATACTTATCTGAGAAGGCAAACCCTGTAAGTTCTGCTGTTTGACCCTGTATCTACTACATCTTTATCTGGTACTTTTGTGCTTCACAAAAACAATGAATGGAGTTCAGCAGGGCTTGGGCCTGCCTGCACCAACTTTCTGGCGGCTGTGCTTGGCCAGCTCCAGGGATTTGGATCTGCCTGAGCCCTGGGAGGAAGTTTAAGATCTTTGTTCCCACTGGCCAGGGAACTTTGCAGCTTCCTGCCACACTGGACCAGCTCAGCAAGGCTTGAGCCTACCTGCCCCACCCCCAGTTACCCTATCTCAATCCGGGGAGCTGGGTGGCCAGAATCCCAGAAGCTGAGAACATAGAAGATTTCTATGAAGGCCCAGGGGAAACCTTGGAGTAACACTTGAAACACGGAAATGTGGGAAAATGACAAAACGAAAGACCAAAATACAATCTCAAGTCTCCAGTCCATTCCAAGAAACCTTAGGAGCTATGTACATAGAAGAAAACATATGTCATATACCTGAAATAACTGAAATAATAGCAACTGAAATAAAGAAGCAACTCCGGGAAGCTTTAAAGGAATTCAAACTCAAAATAATCTCCCAGGTAAAAGAAGAAAAGATAAAAGAAATGAAAGAGATGCTGAACATATCTAAAGAAGACACAGTTAAAAAATTGGAGGAACTAAACAAAAAGATAGAATCCCTGGATGAACAATATAAGAAACAAACAGAATACATGAAGCAGGTACAAAGAGATATACAGGAAATCAAAAATTCCATTGAAAGTTGTAAAAACTGCCAATGAAAGTGAAGATAGAATTTAGACCTTGAAAACAAGATTGCAGCTAGTGAACAGGAAGGGAAAGATCTTTTAAAAATAACAAGGAATCAGGAAATAACAATTCAACAGCTGCAAGATGATACAAAGAAAAACAACGTAAGATTGATAGGGATAAATAAAAAAGAAGGGGACAACATAAAAGATGTCAAGAGGATATTTAGAGAAGTAATAGCTGAAAATTTCCCTGATATGAGGATCAGTGAAGCCTATAGAACTCCAAATAGCCATAACCAAAATAAAACTACACCCGGACATATAATAATCACCATCCCAGAAATCCAACTTAAGAATAAAATATTAAAAGCCTTCAGAGAGAAAAGACAGATCATCTATAAAGGAAAACCTATCAGAATCACAGCAGACTTCTCAGCACAAACAATAAAGTCAAGAAGAGCATGGAGTGAAGTATTTCAGATCCTAAAGAAAAATGATTTCCAACCTAGACTGATGTACCCTGTAAAACTGTCCTTCAAAATGGATGGAGAAATAAGATTCTTCCATGACAAAGATCAGCTGAAGAACTTCATGATCACCAAGTCAACCCTGCAAAGAATACTAAAAGACAGTTTAGATACACTTAGGAAAAAACCATAAGCAAAGCAAACAATTAAACGGAACAGAAAGATAAAGATGCAATAGCAGAAAGATAACATGTCAACAATAAACCAACATATAGCAGTTATAACCATTAATGTAAATGGTCTCAATGCATCAATTAAAAGAAACAGACTGGCAGAATGGATCAAGAAACAACATCCAACCATATGCTGTTTATAAGAAACCCATCTAACACAAACGGATACTCACAGACTGAAAGTCAAAGGATGGAGAACAATACTTCATGCAACAGAAACCCCAAAAAAAGCAGGGGTAGCTTTATGTTTGCAGACAAGGTGAACTTCAAACCAAGAATGATCAGAAGAGATAAAGAAGTTTATTACATACTAGTAAGGGGAAAACTTCAAGAGGAAGAGATAACAATCTTAAATATATATGCACCAAATTCCAGAGCACCCAGTTATATAAAGTAAGTATTAATAGAAATGAAAAACCAAATTAGCAATAACACAATTGTAACAGGAGACCTTAACACACCATTGACACTAAGGGACAGATCAACCAGACAGAAAATTAGCAAAGAAATAACAGAACTGAATCACACCTGTGAACAAATGGACTTCATAGACATATATAGAGTGTTCCATCCAACAACATCAGAATACACATTCTTCTCAGCAGTACATGGGTCATTCCCTAAAATAGGCCATATCCTAGCCCACAGAACATATTTAAATAAATGCAAAAGAGTTGAAATTATCCCATGCATATTATTGGATCATAGCACCATGAAACTAGAAATTAATTGATAAAAGACACTGCAAAATTCCCACAAACACATGGAAACTGAATAACACACTCTTGACTAATCATTGAGTCACAGGAGAAATTAAAGAAGAAATTAAACAATGCCTACAAGCAAACAAAAATACAAATACAACTTACCGGAATCTGTGGGATACAATGAAAGCTGTCCTCAGAGGAAAATTTATTGCACTGAGTTCCCACATCAGGAAAACAGAACAAATACAAATAAATAACCTGATGTTCCACCTCAAACATCTAGAAAAAGAAGAGCAAGTCAAGCCCAAAGCCAAAAGAAGGAAGGAAATTATAAAAATGAGAGCAGAAATTAATGCAATAGAAACTAAGAAAACAATCCAAAGAATCAATGAATCAAATAGTTGATTCTTTGAAACAATAAAAAAAATTGTTAAGCCCCTAGTCAACCTTATTTAAAAAAGGGAAGAAAAAGCTCAAATTCATGCGATAAGGAATGAAAAAGGTGAAATCACTACAGACTCTTTAGAAATACAGAAGATCATCAACACCTATTTCGAAAACCTCTACTCTCATAGTATGATAATACAGAAGAGATTGACAGATTCCTAGAAACATTTGAAGTACCAAAGCTAGATCAAGAGGATGCAAAACTGTTGAATAACCCAATTTCTATTAATGAAATTGAAAATGTAATTAAGTCCTTACCTACAAAGAAGAGCCCAGGCCCAGACAGATTCACTGCAGCATTCTACAAAAAATACAAAGAAGACCTAATGCCAACACTCCTCAAATACTTCAATGAAATTGAAAGGGAAGCAGTCTTTCCTAAGTCATTCCTGGAAGCAAATATTACTCTAGTAACAAAACCTAAGAAAGACCCCACTAAAAAACAGAACTATAGGCCAATCTCCCTAATGAACACAGACGCAAAAATCCTCAATAAAATAATGACAAATAGGATACAGCAAATCATCAAGAAGATTATACACCATGACCAAATGGGATTCATCCCAGGCATGCAGGGATGGTTCAACACACATAAATCAATAAATGTAATATACCATATCAATAAAGCCAAAAGTAAAAATCACATGATCATTTCTATAGATGCAGAAAAAGCTTTTGAGGGGCTGGGGATTTAGCTCAGCGGTGTAAGCACCTGCCTTGCAAGCAGGTGGTTGTGAGTTCGATCCCTGGTACCGATAAAAATGAAAAAGACAAAAAAAAAAAAAAAAAAAAAAAAAAAAAAAAAGAAAGAAAGAAAAAGCTTTTGATAAGGTCCAACATTCATTCATGATAAGAACCTTACAGAAAATTGGAATAGATGGTCTTTACCTCAATATGATAAAGGCCATCTATGACAAATCAACAGCCAGTATCATTACTGAATGGCCAAAAACTAAAGGCCTTTATCTTAAAATCAGGCACAAGACAAGGATGTCCCTTATTCCTGCTCCTATTGAATATACTACTGAAAATACTAGCCGGAGCAATTAGACAAGAGAGAGAAATAAAAGGGGTAAAGATAGGAAAAGAAGAAGTTAAATTATCATTATTTGTGGATGGACATGATACTCTACATAATAAAGACCCCCAAAACACCATTGAAAGACTCCTAGATATAATAAATAAATTCAGCAATGTAGCTGGATACAAAATCAATACTCAAAAATCAATAGCATTTCTATACAATAACAGCAAAATCACAGAGAGAGAAATAAGAGAAGCCACACCCTTCACACTAACAACCAAAAAATGAAATACTTAGGAATTATTCTCACAAAAGAAGGGAAAGATCTATATAAGGAAAATTATAATACACTGAAAAAAGAAATTGAAGACAATCTCAGAAAAATGGAAAAGACATCCCTTGCTCATGGATAGGAAGAATAAGTACTGTGAAAATGGCCATTCTCCCAAAACTGTTACACAGATTCAATGCAATCCCAATAAAAATACCATCAACATACCTCAATCTAGAGAAATCACTCCTAAAATTCATCTGGAACCAGAAGAGACCTAGAATAACAAAGACAGTCCCAAGCAGCAAAGGCAAGGCAGGAGGCATCACAATCCCTGACTTGAAGTTATACTACACAGCAACTGTAGTAAAATCAGCATGGTACTGGAATCAAAACAGAGCCAAAGATCAATGCAATAGACTAAAAGATACAACCACAACTACAAACACATTCAACCCCTTATCTTTGATGAAGGGGCCAAACATGTTCACTGGAAGAACTACAGTCTCTTTAATAATGGTGTTGGAAAAACTGGCTCTCCATATGCCGAAAACTAAGACTAGACCCATGCCTATCACCATGTACTAAATTAAAATCTAAATGGATCTAACATCTGAATATTAAAACAGAAACACTAAATCTATTGGAAGACAAGTTGGGTGAAAATCTTGAAGACATAGGGGTAGGTAGAGAAATCATGAGCAGGAAGCAAACTGCATGAGAAATACTTCCCAGAATCAACAACTGGGATCATGTCTTATTAAAAAGTTTCTGCATGGGGCTGGGGATTTAGCTCAGTGGCATAAGTGCCTGCCTTGAAAGCAGGCAGTCGTGAGTTCAATCCCTGGTACCGATAAAAATGAAAAAGACACACACAAAAAAAGTTTCTGCGCATCAAAAGAAATCTCTAGCACAGTGAAAAGAAACCTACAAACTGGGAAACAATCTTAGTGAACTGTCCCTCAGACAAAGGACTTCTGTCTAAAACATATAAAGAATTAAAAAAAAAATCAGACCCCCAAAATTCAAGGATCCAATCCAAAAATGGGCATCTGAGATGAATACACAATTCTCAGATGAAGAAATACAAACGGCAAATAACTACATCAAAAAATATTCATCATCATTACTCATTAGAGAAATACAAATGAAAACCACACTGAGATTTCATCTCACTCCTGAAAGAATGGCGAGGATCAAGAAAACTACCAACAACAAACGTAGAGAGGCTGTGGGGAAAAAGGAACTCTCCTGCACTGTTGGTGGAGTGTAGACTGGTATAACCATTATGGAAAACACTCTGGAGATTTCTCAGAAAGCTGGGATTGGAAGTCCTATTCCACTTTTAGGCACAGTCCCAGAAGAACTGAAAACATCGTATCACAGTGATATATGTACACCCATGTTTATAGCAGCACAATTTGTAATAGCCAGATCTTGGAAACAGCCTAAGTGTCCATCAACTGAGGAATGGATTAAAAAGTTGTGGTAGTGTCTCCTGAGATCCACGCCATGTTGGAACTTAGGACTCTGGGAAGCCAAGCCAGCACCTCCCCTCCCTGGTAAGCGGAGGCAGGCTGGCAGACTGCAGCCCTTCCAGGGGGAGAACTAGCAGTGTCTCCTGAAATCCACGCCATGTTGTAACTGAGGACGCAGTGAAAACAAATGACCATTCTCCCTCCCTGCTTAGCAATAGTGAACCTACGGCTACATGGCCTAGAGTCAAATATCCCACTTCCCCTATCCTCCTTCTCCTCCCCCTCCCCGTCCATTAGCAAGTGGGAACCAGAAATCTGAGCATCTCCTGGGAGGTTGACCATAGCAAATAAGGGGGACTTCCTTCTACCATTTCTTTGAAGGCAAATATTTTTATTACTGTTATGCTCTTTTCTGATTAGTGGTACTGCTCTATTCAATATTCTGTTTTGATAAGTTCTATAGTGTTCTATATTTCACCTCATTTTGATATACGGGATTGAAAGAACAACTATTATAAAGATAACAAAATATACTGTGATACCTATTACTGTTATCCTGGTAACCTGCTGTGAAGTTCTGTACCAATTTCACTGTACGATCTTAGTTGGCTTTATTCTGACTTATTCTGTTGTATACTTTCAAAATAAAAATTTTTAAAAAAAAGTTGTGGTATTTTTACACAATGGAGTACTACTCAGCTATAAAGAATGATCACATTGAGATATTTATAAATAAATGGATGCAGCTTGAGACCATACTCATAAGCAAAATAAATCAAACTCACATGTATAAACCGAATAGTTTCCCTAGTGTAAGAAATGGTAAGAATACATAAAAGTATATGGTAATCATGATTCCCCATTGTATTGCTTTGAAGCCTTATAATGTTTTCATTCATTAAGTGGAATGGTTTTATTCTGGATTGTTTGATTTTATTGTCTATGATGGTATGAACAGCTATTCTGAAGAAAACAAGATATTATAATAGCTAGTGATGATTTAATATCATCATTTTTTGAAGTCCCACCAAGCTTATGTTCTTCTGTCTCTATCGGTTTTACCATGTTGTATCTTACTGGATTTTATTATATGTGATCGTATAAACAAAATTTTTTATAGACAAGGAGATAATATAGTAACCATTGTTCCTTTTCTGTTAGTTGTCCCTGAATACCTTGTAATACTTTTATTCTCTTGAATGGTTTTACACTGTCTTTTTATGTTTGATACTATAGTATATCAAGGTATTCTCAAATATTTCAAGGAAAGAGACACTATAGAAGCTACTGTTATGTCAAATTGTCTTGTGGTGAAACACTGTGTTGCTTAAATGTTCTGACCTGTGTTGCTATGCTTCTTTTATATTAATCTTTTTTTTAAATAAATAAAAAAAACAACGAATGGCCAATGTTGGGCAAATAAACTAACAGAAGTTTCTAAAGTATCTTCTGAATCATTAAAGAAGTTTTAAATAAAATTCTTCGATTATTAACTGTATTTTAATATATCACTATTTTTTTTGAAAATGAAAGACATTGATTTCAATTTTAATTCCTGTAAGGAAAAAAGTTCAGAGTGCATAATCTTCAAAATATCTTTTTTTAAGTTTTCCTAATATTATCAACAAAAGACTTTCAGCTTGTTCAAAATAATAGCTGTTCCCTCCTTGAACTACTGCAACAATAAAACATATTCAGTTAAGTTTTCTGAGAATGGCTGAAGTGTACAACTATAAATACAACTTAACAGGGCACTAGGTCTTGAGAAATATTTCTGGGAGCATGTACAATGTGGGCAGAATATGTCTGTAATCCTACTTTTTCAACAAAACAATTAACAATATAAAATACTATTAATTATGAATATCAGATCTTTGAAACTGTCTGAAATATAAGGTAAAAGGAAACAGACTACCACATTCAACTTGTGCTTCAACTATTTAGAACAATTTTCTTCCAGACAATTTAGGTGTACTGCTGCTCAATTATATATGTAAAGAAACATGGCCATTTTGCTTGGCAAAAGGAGCATTAATATTTTAGAAACTTTTTATAGTCTCATATATTACTGGCTAATGTCAGCAAACAGCTGAACCTAATTCACAGGCTAATAACAGCAAGTCATGATCAAAAAAACTATCCTAACTTCAGTTATTAAGAGTTCTTCTTCCCTGTCTCATTAAGCAGGACATTCAAGATCAATGTATTTGCAGATTTCTTCTACAATATCTAAAGATGATGTTACATGACATCATCCTAAACAGGTAAACTAAGTAATATCCTAGAAAGATAACATAGGTCAGTAGTATATGTCTATAATTCAGCTTCTTCAACGAAGTGAATAGCAATAAAAACACTATAATGGTAAACATGACATGCTTGACACTGTCAGAAATACAAGGCAAAAGGAAACACAGAATACTACCCAAACAGTAAGAGGGTAAAGCTTTGTTTCCACAAGACAGTAAAGCATTCTTGCGTGCCCCTGCCAAAACCAGAGCTCTTGGTAGTGAGGTCTCTTGGTGAATATCATTAGGCAGTAATCCAAAAACATTTCAAATGAATTAAGGAACCACTTCAATAAAAACTAACATAATTACATTTTAGACGTTTATGATAGGCTGCCAAATATTTTAAAATATTTACAGGACTTTCCTAGAATACATATTAACTAAATCTGAGTTTCTGTGGGGGGAAAAAACTGAAATTGAAAGCAAAATAAGAAAACTCTAAGCATCTCTGATTCTGAGACTATATGAGATCTGAAGAAAAAGCCAGATATGACTTATAATAACATCTGTACTACACTTGTTATTTAAACACTATTGGGAAATTCTTCAACCTCACACAAAGGAAGTTTCAGATAAATACAATCAGCACCAGCTTTTAAAATACAAAAAGCATATAAACTAAAACAAATTCCTTAGAAAGCAGTGGTTTGTAACACAAAATAATTCTTCATATTATGCAATAATTCAACTCAAGTTTCCTGGGTATCGTAGGTTCATTAGAAACTAATTTGTAAAAAAAAAAAATTTTTTTGTATGTTTAAATCTAGCTATAGACAACTTTGATTTAGTACTTTTTATACCTAAAGCAGCAATATATCTTTTAATCTCTACAATTAATGAAAAAAATTAAAGAAATTAAAAATAAGTATCTCTGTCTAAGATTAAAAATAAATCACAAAGTCAGATGTGGTGGCACATGCCTGTAATCCCAGCACGCAGGAGACTGAGGCAGGAGGCCCACTGCAAATATGAGACAAGCCTGAGCTACAAAGTGAATTCAAAGTCAGTCTGAACTGCAGAGTGAGACACTGTCTCAAAAAAGACAAAAATGGGTCTGGGGATTTAGCTCAGCGGCATAAGTGCTTGTCTTAAAAGCAGGCAGTCATGAGTTCAATCCCCAGTACCGATTAAAAAAAAAAAAAAAGACAAAAATAAATAAATCATAGAACTCAGCACAAAATTCAATTTTTGGAATGTCTATACACAAAAACACAGCGAATGGCAGTATCAAAACTAATTAGGGGCCAGGCATGGTGGCTCCTGCCTGTAATCCCAGTACTCAGCAGGATTGCCACAAATTCAAGGCCAGCTTAGTGTTCAAGGCCAGCCTGGACTGTGTGGTGAGACCTTGTCTTAAAAAATAAATAAGTAAATAAAAATTAAAAACAACTCAATAAAAGACTCGGAGAAATATTTGCTTAAAAACACAGACTTGAAGATGGACCAATTTTGAGAACACGTAAGCCAAAACATAAAAGTCCTCTGGCTCTGATCATGTAAATTAAATAAAGTTATTCTTGGGCATTTTGTTGCCATGAGGACAATAAAAAGAAAAAATAGCCATGCAAATTTCAAAATTAATTTTCTTTTTTTTTTTTTTTTTTTTTGTCTTTTTTATTTTTGTCGGTACCGGGGATTGAACTCACGACCGCCTGCTTGCAAGGCAGGTACTTATGCCGCTGAGCTAAATCCCCAGCCCCCTTAATTTTCCCTAAAAAAAAAAAAAGAATAGGTTCAGGCCAGGGGTTTAGATCAGTGGCACGAGAACTTGCCTGGCAAATGTGAGGTCATGAGTTCGATCCCTGATACAAAAAAAAAAAAAAAAAAAAAGAAGAAGCTGAACATTAGAGCCAATGTCCACTAAAACAAATATGTATGTATGTATATAAATGACATTTTTGTACATTAATCACACATAAACCATCCGAAGCAGTTTGAATAAAGAAAAATTAAAAGAATGAAAAGGTAGGTTGCTCAGTTTCAAAACTTCAGTAAAATCACAAGGTACTTACCAGGACAAACAGTGATTTCTTCTGCAGAACTCTCTGGCATAAGGAGCAAGCTTTTCTTACTGGTCAAAGTAGCAATGCTGAAAAAGAACCAAACTCCAAGTGAATCCACAATAAATCTAAACACAGTGCCAAAAGCAACGGTGAGTCATTTACAAACCCACAGGTAATCTGATACCTGCTGTCCAACACCACAAAAGCACAACAGGGAACAAGGAAGCAGTAGTGAAAACGCCAGGCCAGAAATAGGGAAAATAAACATGCTTACAACTTCATTTCTAGTGAAATTACTGACTGAAAAGAAACCTCTTTTTGGAGTCTACATAAAAGAAGGCTGAAGGGTAAGAACTATCTGTGAATATCACAGAAGACAAAAAAACTCCATTCCAATATAAAAATGTCAAAGGTATTTTATCGCCTGTCTCAGCTTTCTGAAGCCTAGAAATGTATAAATTTCTAAGAGAAGACATGGAGATACTCCTGACAGTACCCTAGCTTTTCCTTCACCTTGCAGTTAAATTTCCTCTTTATTCCAAGATGTAACTTTCCAAACAACAAAAATAAAGTATCATTTCAAACTGTCCTACAGCAAAAATTTGCCCACACAAGTTGAATAACTTTTCTGAGGAAAACTTAAGGGCTTCCCACATTTATTTTCAACTATCCCTTCCTATTCATGGAATGTTACTACTTCCTGACACAGGGCTAATAAGAGATCTGAGACTGTGAACTAGCCCCTCATGCTTCACAAGCTCTATGATTAGTTTGATCAAGTATGCAAGATGACACTTAAAAAATACAAACTCTCATATCAACAAAGAACCACAGAGAAAAGAGAAGAGCCACCACTAACTCATAAATAACTAAATCCTGACAGAAAGCCACAAGTGATTTCTCTTTCTAAATAAAATATCTGATAGCACATGTTATAAACTCAAGCCAGACGCAGTTTAGTCTACATGTAACATTAGAACTCTATTCAAAGGGACAATCACAAAACAATTTGCTGACACTTATAAAATGAGCTAATCTATTTGAAGTTAAACCACACTGCCTGCAATTTCAGCTTTATCCTGGTGACAAAGCATATGATCATTTATTAAACCTACATCTGCTCTGCATAGGCTCACCACAATAAAACAGAGAAGTCTACAGGGAACAGAAGGTCCACTCCAGAAACTCTTCCAAACTGTCATTAACAACAAGAGAATCAAAGCCATTTTCTTCAGCTCAGGAAGAAATACCTAATACTATCTACCAAAAGCCTAAGAAAGAATATCATTTAAATTATAACAAATGGCAACTGGACCTCAGCTTCCTCAGCTTTGAGAGATGACAGTCATCTCCCAAAAAACTGAGCTTTTATGAAATCCCCAGAATTATTAAATGATTGAAAACCTTCATGCAGTTTAAAATTAATCACTATTTACTATCACAGTAAGAAGACAGAGAAGATAACCTCATAAACAAATTAGAAAAATAATATAGGAATACAAGTATAACCATTTCTAGGAAAGATGAGTACAAATAGATTATGGCACAACTCAAAAAGTGAGAATAGCACAAATCTGTATGGCATGACTATGAAAGCTTCAGAGCATATAATCTTAAAAGTAGACTTAACAGGTTTATAAAGCTTAGAAACATAGATAAAATAAGCATAAACAGAGGGAATAAAAGGAGAAAAGGAATAAAGGAATAGAACCATGAAGAAATCAGTAGAGACATTAGATTGGCAGAGAAAGTTAGTGTAATTTAAAAAATAGCCAAAATGATTGCTTCTCAGGAATAAAGTGTATCAGACTATGTCAAGATGCCTAAAAAAGATTTAAAAAAAAACAACCCTCTGAGATCTATTCAATATTGTAGGCTTCTATAACACACATATTGGAGAATTTGGAGATAACAATTTCTCATAGTCAGTGTTTATAGAAGATCTAAAAGTTCTCTGGCAAGTTGTCTAGGCACAGTTGCACCCACGTAGTGTCATCCTCTTTATGTTGGTACCATCAGAGGAGAATTGAGATTCACAGCAACATATAATCTCACCTTTGTGAACCAGGCACAGAGTTGCCTTCTTCAGAAGTTTCTTCAACAAACAGCCCTTGGGAAGACTGCAAAGAAACATAAATATCTTAAATATGCAGGAACAGATGAATTAGTTTCTCTTCCTTTAAAAATATTAACTGTTCAATGTCACTGCTCGGCAATTAGAATAAGAACATAAAATTTACATGAGCCCTTATGTTTCAGTAAAAACAGTGTACCCTTTGTGGAGTCAGACTGGCATTTAAACATCTAAATCACCAACTTTGTAATTTTGTGTAAGTCTTATTTGAATCTCTTTTTCTTAACAGAGGTATTAACAAAGTGCCTGACAAACTATTACTGTGAGGATTAAACATTATATGCAATACACTTTGTAAAACACAAGGCCTGTATCAATATTGATTGGTAAGTCAAGTGAGTTATGATTTCAGAAAAGTAATTATAAAGCTTTTTTGTAGAAGGCAGAAACACAGAGAGAAGGCCAGTTTTCAATGGAAATACAGAGCTGGAAAACACTTCAGCCCATGAAAATCTCTCAGAGCACATCCAAGATAAAACAAAGAATATTCCAAAGGAAAAGTTACAAAGATTTTTTGCTGCAAATCTGCCACTGCAGTTTTTCAATCTGACCACACCAGTACCTTTTAAGAAATGCAAAGACACTTGGTCTGGTAGCACATGTCTGTAATCCTGGCACTCAGAAGGTTAAGGTAAGAGGATCACCATGATTTCCAGGCTAGCCTGTCTACAGAATGAGTTCAAGCCAACCTTAACTTCATACTGAAACCGTATTGAAAAAAATTGAATGAATGAAAGCTGCAACAATAAGGACTGTATAAGACAAAGATTATTTCCATTGATTCATAGTAGAGTTAGTGCAATATCAACTCATTAAATGCAGACACAGAGAAAGGCAGGCATGTAAAAGCAGCTTATTACTTAAAAAATGGACTTGAGAAAGTGCCTTGGCTGTGACGCAGCTTCCAATAAATGTAAAAGCTACCAGCCAAAGTTTTCAGTACTTCCCAGTAGAGTATTAAAAAAATCTAAACAAGCAGTCATTTTTCTACCACTCAGGTAAATGATAAGATACACTTAAAAAGGGGAGAGAGCACTGAACTGAGTCTTCTGTCAAAAAGTAGGTAAAGTTGTGCAATGACCAGGAATGTAATCATCAGGAAAAATGAGAGTTGAACAAAACTGTGAAAAAGACTAAAATATAACAACAATAATTACTTCACAAGACTGAACTCTACAGTGTTTTTAAAACCTCAAAAAAGGTAGACACTGACATCTAGTGTTCATTTAATAGAATTCTGTGGACAGACCTCAAAAGTAATTATGAGATACACTAATAGTTATAAGACACCTCCATCTCTACTTTACGTTAATTAAAGCACATTTTAAACTTTCCCAGGATAGCTGTTCAATAATTATTGTGCACATACTGTCAGGGCTATGCAAATCATTTTCATGCATTATCTCCTTTAACTTCATAAGAATCTTACAAGGCAAAAAAAAAAAAAAAAACCCTATTTAAAATTTTAGAAATAAGGAAAATGAAATTTCGAGAGGCTAAATAATTGCCCAAAATCACATAAATGATAAAAAGAGAAGTTGGGATCTATCTGATCCCCAAATCCATCCTCTAAGCACTATGATGTTTTCACAAATGATCCTCTTCCCAATCATTTCAATAAGGAATCCCAAGAAAATCTTCATTTAGTAAACTTTTTAATTTTCTAAATTCACACCTCAATGGTAGTAATTTTATTTTTAGGATTAAAGTGAGAGTCTTCCAGAATATGAAAATACAGCAAAATATGCTAAGAAAATGAGACTAGACTACCTAAATCTAAGTAAAATGAACAGGAAAACTTATGAGGAAGAGGTAGCCTAACTGAATGAAACACTACATTCTGCCCGAAGAAATATGTTCATGGAAAAGTTCACACTGAATCTATTGCTTTTTTTGGTCTTTTTCCTTTTTATCAGTACCAGGGATCGAACTCACGACTGCCTGCTTGCAAGGCAGGCACTTATGCCGCTGAGCTAAATCCCCAGCCCTGTTCACACTGAATCTAAGAAAAATCTAAAGCTCTAGGCTCAAGTAGTGTCTTTAGCACAGTGGCCTAGAAAGTGACTAAACCATCAGCTGGTCATTACAAAATGGTAGTGGTAGTTTATCAGGCCCTTCCACAGACTAGTCAAACTCCACTGAAAGTTTCCATATTCTGATTACTATTTCAACTTGCCAGGTACATTCATTCTAGAAAAAATGGTATACAGTGGATTTGTGTATTCTGGTCACTGAAAATGTTTCTATTCCATAGTAAATTAAATAAATATAGACATAGATACAGGTATAGATATAGATAAGCCTGAGCTATACATATATAGTTCAGCTTGATGTTTAGGTAGTAAAAAGTCAACTCTCGAAATTCTGCAGTCTGGTCATTTCTGGCAAACAAGTTTTAGCTTCCTGACTGAAAAATTAATGATCAGAATGAAAAACAAACAACCACAATCAACACCTTCCTGCCATAACACCATCAAAGTGATCTCCTGGCCTTTATTAACAATTTTCCTTGTCTCACAGATGCCAGAAACAAGTTATCATCTCATCCTACAGTTTTAGTAACCTCATTACAGATTAATCTGACCCAACGTGTGTTTCTGACTCTCAATTTCTGGAACTCTCTTACTATCTCTGTCAATGAAGGAATCGCTAATGTGGGCAGTTACAGCGAAGCCATGAACAACAGGAAAAAAAAAAAAGTTTTTAAACAGAAAATGTTTAACAAACCCATGAATTTTTCCACCTAACATTCCTGGGAGCAAAAGATCAGTATGAGAGGTAAATCACAATCACAAGATTTTCATCATTTGCCTATAATGTAGACACATTTCTCTGTACTTTAAAGGCACTACTCTGTTGGCAAGGCTGTGGTGAAGCATGCATTCTCATACATTGTCACAGAGTGAATGCAAATTTGGAAAGTCTTTGTGAAAAATAACTTGGCAATAAATAGTATATATATTTTTTTGTTTGTGTTTTGTTTTGTTTTTTGTCTTTTTTGAGACAGAGTTTCACTATGCGGTTCAGTTTGGCCTTGAACTCACTTTGCAACCTAGGCTGGTCTCAAACTTGTAGCAATCCTCCTGTTTTAGCCTCTCGAATGCTGGGAATGTTTATAATGCTAACCATTTTCTGGCTCCCTATTCATAAGGACACTGATTTTGAATAAAGAAATTTCATGTAGAGAGATGTTTATCACAACAAAAATAACCAAATAACCAACAATAGGAAAATATTTTTAAAATACTATGGCTGAGACAGGAGGATTTCAAGTTTGAACCCAGCTTGGGCAACTAAAGAATTCAGCAAGACCCTATTTCAAAATAAATTTTTAAAAAATGTATGTATGGGGGGAAGGAAGAGAGAGAGAGGGGTAGTTCTGTATAAAAGCCCCAGGTTCAATCTCCAATACTAGAGTAATCTACTAAGAGATATATCCAGTAATCCAGTAAGAGATATATCCAGTAATCCAGTAAGACATGTATGTATCTCTTGTAAGTCATAACTCAGAATGTTATTAAAAGTGAAAGCTATAGATAATTTTAATGTAAGAAAATGATTACATAATATTAAGTTGCTAAGTTGAAAATATAGTAGTACACCACATGAGGCCTGGAGAGACAGCTCAATGACAGACCACCTGCCCAGTATATATGACAGCACATACCCAGCACTGGGGGAAAAATAAAACATGAAAGAACTATAGTAATACACTGATATGATCTAAACCATACCAAAAATAAAGGAATAAAAAATGAATACATCATTGATATCACTGGAATGTTGGGATTATGGATGGTCTTAACTTTACACTTTTTAGCATTTTTTAATGCTAATGCCTATGTTGGGCACTTACTAGGTTGTCTGCTTTGTCTTTTATACTAAGAGCTATGTCTCACCGCTCTCATTATATTATCAGTGGTCTCAAAGCCACTTGAATAACTTGACACATACACCCTTCAGGTTATTATCAACTGGACTGTTAAGAATTACTAACCCTTTGGATTTCATGCACCTCATAAAAAAAAAAAAAAAAAAAAAAAAAGAATTACTAACCCTAAATGGGCCATAAGCATTTCCTGAAATTTTGAAACTGGAAGTAGGAGATAATAAATTTCCCATAGCTGATAATATTTAAGTTTGAAAGCTATGGGATCAGTGTATTTTATTTAAAATGAGAACAAAGCAAGTGAAGCCAATCTGCAGCGAAAAAAATGAAACAGATACGTTACAGAGATGAGAGTGCCAAAAATCACAGATTTTCTAGATCCCATACCTTCTCCAGACTTGGTTACAGTCCTGTTTTACAATTTCTGAGATACTGGTTTCATTTTTTTTTTCCCCCTTTTTATTGGTACCGGGGATCGAACTCACAACTGCCTGCTTGCAAGGCAGGCCCTTATGTGGCTGAGCTAACTCCCCAGGCCCTGGTTTCATTTCTTTTGTCGTTGCTGTTGCTGTTGTTGTTTCTGAGATAAGGTCGCACTCTGTAATTAAGGCTGGCCTTGAACTTACAGCAATCCTGTTTCAGATCCCCAAGTACTGGGATTACGAGTAGGAGCACCATGCCCAGCAGTCTTCCTTTTAATTAAACTAGTTTGGTTTATCTTCTTGTAGTGACCAGTGTCAACTAACAATACCATGTGTAATACAAATATGAAAGTTAGAAAACTCCAACCTAGTAAGACCAGCTGCTAGATTTTGACCAGTTCAGGGTCACCCCAGTAGCACTGTTGTCAAGTTTGACACAATACAGCGTTAACACAAATATATGCTCTAAAACTCTGGCCCCTGGGGTTTGTCAGTTTAACAATATGAATTATATTAAACATTAAGAGTTACTCTTTGGACTTTTTTAAGGTGCAGCATCTATGAATTATAAGATCAAATGAAACATAGTATGATAAGCATCAATTTTCCTTGAAAAAGAGGCCACCCACTAAAAGAACTGTTATGAAAAAATGTCTTTTCTTTCCATATAAGCCTTTTGAAAATGTGGATGAAGAGGGTTTCTGGGAAGAATGATCCCTGTAGGTGCTCTCAATAAGTGACTTTCTGGTCCCTTTGAGAGAACTACTGTTTTCTGAGAGCTTAAAATCTCATAAGCAAGGGGCCGGGGGCTTGGCTCAGCAGCACAAGCACCTCCTTGGCAAGCGCAAAAGTCATGAGTTTGATCCCTAGTGCCAAAAAAAAAAAATTATAATGGGTTTGGTAATTATATGATTGCTTTCATAATATTCAGAGGATAAAAAATAAGATACAAGTTTTCATATTAATACAACCTCACTATCTCAGAAAAAAGACTGAAAAGTAACCTAAAAGTTCCAAAGTGGAGACTAGTCAGTAAACTAGAGAAAACTACAATAAGCAAAATCAGAAATATATCATTTTGGAGGTGAGGGGGATTTAAACTGGAAAACTACCTGTACTTCGTATCAAAAAGGATTACAGCCCTTGAACATATAAAGCATGCTTGAAAGGGAGGAGCAAGAAGAGGAGTGAGGGGAGAGGTAGGGAGGATCACAATATCTAAACAGAAAAGGAAATATAAATGAGTAAATGGGTAAATGGGTTTAGGCTGCGGAAAAGAAGTTTAACCTCATAAAGAAATAAAAACCAAGACTATATTGAGATACCAGTTTCATTCCTTAACTGGCAAAAATCAAGAAGTGTGATAACACTGCATTAGTATAGTTGTAAGGAAGTCAGTATTCATATACTGCTAATAGGAGCATAAACATATACAACCGCTATGGAGGGCAGTAGATCAGCAAACAAAACTGTAAATGTAGATATCCTTTGACCAATCAATTATATTTATATGGAATTACCCTACAAATCTCTCCAGTATGAATGAAATGTCCTCTCTTCAAGACTAATCACCACAGTACTGTTTATAATAGAAAACTAAACCTAAATGTTCACCAGTTCGTCATTTGATAAAGTGTGATTCATTCATATACCCTATACTCCACATCAAAAAGAAAAGTTTAAGATACTATGTATTACTGTGGAATGATCTCACAAGAGATATTAAATGAAAAAGACAAGGGCAGAATAATGATAGGATGCTATCATTTGAGTAACTGAAGCATTCATAGATTGCTTATACTATGTAAAATATCTAAGAATATTCTGGAAACTAGTAAAACAGTTTGAACCCAGAGAATACAGTTGGCTGGAAGGTGGAAATAAGAGAGATTTTTAAAATTTACATCTTCTTGAATTCTGAGCCACATAAATATTATTATTCTAAAACTTAAATTTTTAGAAATAAAATTTTCAAAGAACAAGATATAAATTACAGTATAGTCATATGATAGACTAATGTTTTCAAGTATACTTATAAATAGCAAAAGTCCTAGGATAAACTAAAAAGAGGGAGAAAGGAAGAGTTTGTACAGAAGTTTTTGTTTCATTGAAAAATTTTTAGAAAGGTATTTTTATATGCACAGAAATAATAGTTACTGATGCTAGGTACTGGTATTGTAGATATTTTCTTCTTTATAATCTTCTGTACTTTCCTCATTTTTTAGAGTGAGTATGTATTACTTTAATAATGCAGGGAGACCACAAAAAGAACAAATAGCTAAAATAATCCTTGTTTAATCTGTAAATAAATCATCCTTAATTGCAGCATCACTGACCCTTACCTGACCGTGACTGGTTGTTGGTTCTTCCTCCAACAAAAGTTTCTGTTTCAAGCTTTTAATTTGGTTTTCTTGGATATCCTTGGTTTCTGAGTGCCAGACAGATGCCCTAGATTCCTGCCTCTCCTCTTTGTCTTCATCTCCCATATCTTCTGAGATGCCTTCATTTTTTTCACTAGCCTGATCTCCTTGGGCACATTCATTCTGGATCAGAGAAGGAGGGCTAGGTAACACTGGTTCCCCAAACCCCCTTTTTTTAAAAAGTTGCCTCTGAGCCATTTTTAGGCTTTTTTGATAAACCTCCAACTGACAGAGAATGACCTTGGTATACTGGTTAGGGTCTACTCCAGCAGGGCAGAATGGAATACCCCAGAAGTAGTGCACAGTGTCTCCAATGTCCTGGAGGCCTTTTGTATCTGCTGGGTTAGGCAAATAGTGCCTAGATGTGTCCCCCCTACCCTGGGCAGCCTGGAGAACAACACAACCCCTCCCAGTACTTTCCTGTGGCTTCCCACACTGTGTGTGCTCAGCCAAGTGGCCAGTACATCTGTCAAAACATTTAACGTTCTCATTCTCAGACACTGGCTGGTTTGACTGGTCCCAGCTTCCTGAGCTGCCAGAGACCGGCTCCTCTTCAGTGTTTTCAGTGTGGTCCCAAGGATCCTCTCTTTCCTCAGCCTCGTTTCCCTGACTGACATGTGAGCCTTTAAACAGTGATGGAGGTACCAGCTGCCATATGCCTGTAGATATTTGAGAAAAAGTAGGGCTAAGGACAAACTTTTTTATTAAGAGGGGTTGGTAAGCTATCACTTACCAAGAATTATAAAATGTGCCTAAGAAAGTTTCTTCTTTGGGTTTAACCAAAGGTTGTTTTTCCTTGGAGATAAAAGTATGCTGGATATTGTGAGATCTCAACTACTTTCTCTTTGAACCTCTTTAATATCACCAAAGGGATTTGGGGTATTTCTGCATATCTATTCTCAGCATGAGATTCTATGATATGGTTATACTTGATGAATGGAAGAAGTCACAACAGGGAGACATGCCTTCAGTGGTCCCAGAGTCTGTGGTTTTCTCTTGGTGGGACTGTGAAGATGGTCCAATGGCCAGAGGGCGAGTTCTGGTAGCAGAAGCATCAGAAGGCCGGCAACTCTGAAACAAGTGATCCCACACCAGACCAGGTTTATTATTAAAATAGCTATACATGAAGAGTCAGGAAGAACAACAACGGGAGGCCGCTGTCCCTAGGAGTTCCTCCTTCTCAAAAATAAAGATGTTCAATTCAAATAAATTCCTTAACATGTACTGAATGTTTATGTGCAAAATGCTGTATTGATCAGTATACTACACTCTTTTCTAATATAGAGAGATGAACAGCATAAAGGATGGCTCAGACTGTACTGCTTAAACACACAAGACCAACCACAGCCAAGGCAACACTGCAAGATTTCCATCTCTAAAACCAAGAATCAAAGATGGCTCAAAACCTGCACTTGTATTATTAACATAGAAAATAATTTCAGTTACATGCATTCAAATCACAATTGAACATTATTTGATTGTTTTTAAAGCTGCCCATTCTTTTTCTCATTTCTTTGCTCTCTCCACAGAACAGGAGGTAAACAAGTTATCTTGCTTCCTTTAGGATTCTTGGTACTCTGCAAGTCTTTTCAGAAGCAGTCAGCTTACTATAATTCTTTTAACTTATGTATTGAAAATATCTGTGGGGTAGAAGAAAACTCTTTCATATGCTAACAAAACACTTCAAACTAGGTTAGCCAATAATTCAACATAGACTTTAAAAATTAATATGGTAAATATTTAATTGAAAACTGTAAACTACCATAACTAGTTCCTAATGCAGCCATAACACTGTAGAAAGCAAAGAACGAACATTGCTAATAAAACTCACAATTTGTTTCAACATAATATATTTACATTCAGGCTTTCAGCAATGGCTTTCCTCAAGAGCTCCTCTTCTTCCTCTTCCTGGTTATTCATCTCCTTAGCTTCCTGCTCACTCATTTTGAGAGCCAAGGCAAACTGTTCTTCTTCTGTCATCTCTATAAAAAGACAGAGAAAAAGAGAGGGAAAGATACCACCAACAGCTAATTAGTATATAAGCAAAAAACAAAATTATTAAACTTTTCACCTGAAGACACTGTACATCACTTAGCACAGTTTTGTAAACTAATAAATGAAGAAAGCCTCAAATGGTAATTTATTGGTCAAGGTCATCAGTAGCTGTTATATTAAGAACTCTGGGTTAACTAAACTATTAGCTCTCATGAAGGCACAGTTCTTATTTGTATCCTTCATTGTTGCACTTCCAATACAAAAGAGTACCTGGCACAAGACAGACAATATTTGGTGAATAAATAAATAGAGAAACCACTCCACAGGTTTTTTGCTAAATAGCACAATGCTGTGTTTTCAACTTTTAACCATGTGGTTTTATTCTTCAGAACACACTGGTTTGTAGAACAATAAAGAACATTCCTAGTAACCATAATGTGATTTTCAAACACCGTTTTCCATTAAAAGCAAATGCAACATATTGAAAAAATGGATGATTCCAAATTTGGAACATGAAAGGTACAAGATGAGCTAGAGTATCTATCAAAGCTGTGAGCAAGGAATCTGTCAGACACTATTAGGGTCATACCAAAAGAACTCAGAAGCCGATTTAAAAAACAAAACAAAGCAAAAACTACACTTTTCCTGGCCAAAAATGGAGCTGGAGCTTCAATAAGGACAATGAACATAATGGGCCAAAAGACAATAAATAACCAGATATGGCAGCACACGCTTATAATCCCAGCACTTGGGAAGTTGAGGCAGAAGAATCACAAGTTTAAGGCCAGCCTGAGCTACTTACCAAGATCCTATATAGAAATTAAAAACAGCTAGCTAGCTAGCTGAGGATGTAGTTCAGGACAAAGGTCCTAGGTTCAATCTCCAGTGTGCATGTGTATGGGAGAGAGAGTACACATCAAATATATCCCTAGCTACTCAATCAGTACCTTATATGTAATGGGAACACAATAGACATATATATATATACACACACAAAATGAACGGAAAATTGAGTAAGAGTCTCTTGGTTGGAGTAGGAAGTGAGAGTTCCAGAGCAGTTTATAAAATCTAGAGCTGAAATCCAATTAAAGAGCCAGTAGCCCCACTATTTCTATCAGAGGTCTACATAGTGGAACACTTGGTAGATTTTTGCCTTCAAAGGGTCAATTTTTGTCCCGAGGATGATATCATCACCATTCTGAATGCATAATCCAAGTTGACATATTATTCATATAAAATCACTCACAATATTCCTTTATTATCCCTTAGATGACTATAGAGTCAGATGTGTTATTCCTTCTTTTAAATCCTGATACTGCTAATTTGTGTACTTGTTTTTTTAGAGATATATTACTGACCTTTACATAGAATAAATTTTTGAGACTTTTTTCCACCTACTGTATGCTCATTTTTTTATTTCATCGATTTTTCCTCTGTATTTCTTCCTTCCACTTACATTTGGTATTTTCCTCTTTATATTTCAGTTTGTTAAGGTGGAAAGCTGGAATCACTTTTCATATTAGAGCACATAAAGCTACAAATTGCCCTCTAAATACTGCCTTGGTTGTAGCCAACAAATTTTACTATGTTTGTACTTTTGTGAAGGTCATTTCAAATTCAGTTTGGTCCATTTTTTTGCTTGGATTCAAATTTAGGGATCCTATCCTTGTTAATTTTGTGTTACTTTTTAAATATGTTTAATATTTACATTTCAGTTCCTAGAGCAGTGATGGTGAACTTTTTAGAGCTTTCAAAAGTAACGAACAGCTGGCTGCACATGTGTGCCACAGGTTTGCCGCCACCACTGGTCCTACGGCAAGCCATTAAGTCTCTTGCATTGAGATTTTCAAATGTTTTTCCCGTTCCTGGAACCCTCTTCATACTTATAACTGGCTAATTTTTATTTTCCTTTCAGAGTTCAACTGAAAAATCATCTCCAAATTACAGATTTCTTCAACTTTCAGATAAGGTCAGTTTCAAAGGGGTTTGTTTTGTTTTTATCTGCTATTGGACAGTAGGGGCTGAACCCAGGATCTTTGTACTGAGCTATATCCTCAGCCTACTTTTTAAATTTTTCCCTTGGAGACACAGTCTCATTATGTTATTGAATTGCCCAGCTGGACTTAAATTTGTGACCCTTTTGATTCAGCCTCCCAGAGTGTTGGATTACAGGCACATGCCACTGCTGAATCTGAAACTGAGATAGGGCCCAGCCCAAATCTCTTAAGGAGCCCAGCAGCCGTGATGCTCCCTGACTCTTGTGAATCAGTCTTACCTTCTACCTTATTACTGTATTGTGAATAAATCCTGGCTCAACAGTTTTCATTTAAGTACGTTCTCTATGGTCTTCTGAGGTCCTAACATTATCTTATTGTAGTTTCACCGCTTTTGTCGGCCATATCCATGGTAACTTCTGTTAGTCTTATTCTTTTGCTCTGATAGTTCTCTGCACTGTTCTCCTCAGCCTTTACCCAAGTTACCTCTCCTCTGAATTACTTCTACTTAGCTTTGGAAATACTTTTCCTATGAATCTTTTCACTCTCCATAAGCCTACCTCCTAAGAGTTCCAACCTACTCTTGCTGCATAACACCTATCACACTGTATTTTAATTTCCAGTTTTAAGAATTCCCATTTATCTGCAAACAAGTTATATAATAGTAACATCATCAGTCAAAACTATATCAGTTGCAAGTATCATAAAAAGGGCTCAAAATAATGCTGTGTATATATACCCATATGTGTTTATCTGTATGTATGTACATACACACATAGTTAATTTTAGAGCCTCACATTTCTAATAAGAGTCCAAAATTGGTTTTCACTTTAAGCACAGCTGGTACAAACAGAGTTGGTTTTATGCAACTGCAGTCCCAGCTGCTCAGGAGGCTGAGGCAGGAGAATTAAAAATTTGAAGCTTGCCTAGACAACATAAATAAAATACTGAAAGACTGTCTCAAAAAAAGAGTATGCCCTTAACATATAACCCTATCTCATTCACTGCTTCTTTATCACATTTGGCTTTAACTTCTTGACTATAGGTTTAATTCTTAAGCATTTTCTTTTTACCTGGTGACAAAATGGTCCACAACAGTTCTAGGGAACAATTTTCTCTCAGGATATTTAGTAATATTGACTGGCAGTTTTGTCACAAATTATAGAGATGGGGAGTGCGCTTCACATTTAGCATTGTACTAACCTCGTAGGCCAATAATTTTTGTCTTATGAAGTTGGGTGCAACAATATTCATGCGTAGATATTTATAATTGTTCGTTCTTCCTGTTAAGGTGTTCTCTTTCTAGTATGTAGAGGCCATCTTTCTCTCTTCTGATCAATTTTGGCTTGAAGTTTGCTATGTCTGAAAATAAGATAGCTGTTCCTGCTTGTTTTGGTTCGAACTGAATGCAGTATCATTTTTTCTTTTACTTTCAGTCTCTGTACTTCATTTTGGATCAAATGTGTCTCCTGTAGGCAAGATATGGCTATTTTTTTTTCATTCAAACTGCTAGACTATGTCTTTTGATTAGGGATTTGAGACCACTGACGTGGACAATTATTATTGTATTATTATAATGAATCCTTTTTATTATTGCATTATTTTCTCAGTCCTAATTCCTTGATTTTTTTTCCTTTTAACTACTCTCCCAATTATACGCATACTTTATTTGGGCTCTCTGGTGCTGGTGACCGCCCTATCTCTGTCTAGGATTCTCTTAAATATTTTCCACAATGATTTAGTGGGCATGTATTCAATTCGAATTTCTTTGTGGAAATAAAACTACCAAACTTTTTAAAGAAGCTAAAGATGTGAATAAATATTTCACAAACACATAAAAAAGTTTTCATTAGTTATTGGGAAAATACAAATTAAAATCAGAAAGACGTAGTTTTTCACTAGCAGAACAGATAAAATGAAAACAACTGACAACATCAAATTTGGAAGTCCTTTCAAAACCTCATACACTCAAGAGGCTTGTAGGTGACTGGATTACAGGGGCACTGCAGCTGACTACGTGCTGAGAGTGTTGAGAAGTGACACCTAGCCAGAAGAGACAGGTCACTAGCATATGACTTGAAAAGCACTTATCTCCTTTTCTAGCTCTTTCCTTCACTGTCTGCTTCCTGGGTGACATGAGCTGAGCAACTATTCCTCTGTCATGCCCTGCCCCCATGCCATCCTGCCTTGGAGCCAGCCACCACAGACTGAAAAAGAGCCCAAATAAACCACTTTTCCTATAAATTATGGGTATTGGGTATTGTCTCCCAGAGATAAGGAAACTAAGACTTGAAAGCAGTAATGGTGAACCTTTCAGAGCTTTCAATGATACAAACAGCCCACTACTGCACGTATACCACAGATGGGTCACCACTGCTCTAAAGCATCATTTTAAAACAAAGATAGTTAGGGGCCGGGAATACAGCTCAGCTGTACAAGTGCCTATATGGCAAGTGCAAGATCCTGAGTTCAATTCCTGATAATGAAATAAAATTAAAAACAAGGATGGTTATATAGTATGCAGCTGAGAATACCCATAATATTTAAGTATTATTTGAAGATGGTCGAAGGTGATTCAACATGTATAATGATTCTGAATTGGTGGTGGTTTCTGCAGTATAATTCCACGTAAAGTCCCTAAAGATTGCCATAAATGAAGTCGTTGTTATTTATGTACTATTTGTTATACTGGAATTAAAAAGCAAAATATATAACTTGTTAAAAAAAAATATCTGGGCATAGTGGTATATGTCTGGAATCTCAGTACTTGGCTGAAGTAAGAGGATCACTATGTGTTTGAGGCTAGTGAGTCCAAGGTCAACCTGAACTACCTATGGAGACTCTGTCTCAAAAAATACACAAATAAATAAATTTATTTTTAAAAATAAATGATGCTCTCATTTCCATTAAATAAACAGACAAGATAGTAAGCTTTTTTTTGGAGGATTAGAAACATAGGTACTGAGTTACAGCTGGAAGAAGCAATGTGAATTTAATATTTTCTACAGAGAAGATACAAGATGCAAGTGGGAACTTGTTTCCATAACAAAGCTGAGGCAACAGCACCAATTCTGCTCTACTGTATGCCTCTGTTCTAAATCAGGAAGAGGTGACAGGCAACTGCATTTGTTTTCTATAAATTCTAATCTTTGAGGGCAAACTTTGACCTTCCTAAATATATGGCACAAAAGCCTGAAGTTTCAGAGGACCCTCCTGACTTAAGTGTTTTACTTTAAAGAAATTAGATGCAATACTTGAAGAGTTGTGCTAAATACATGTTTCAAAAGATGAAATGTTCTGTCTAAAGCTAAAAAAGAAAAAACAAGTCTGTCTAATGCAGAGACCCTCAAAGAACTTATTTTGCATTTGTAAAGCAAGAGATGATTTCTTGTGTATAATTTTCCCTAATTAGAAAAAATACAACCTGTTTCCATCTAGCAACAAAGTATCTTCTAATATGTAGTAGTATGTGAAGGCTGTGGCTAGAGCACTCAACTGTGAACAACGTTCATGTTAGAATAAATGTGGGTTTTCTCATTCAAGTCCAAACTGGTTATTGGAATTTTTAAAAGAACTGTTAATAGCTGAGTGGTACAGCGCCTGCCTGGCAAACACAAGGTCCTGAGTTTGATTCCCAATACCAAAAAAAGTTGTGAAATGGGAAAAGAACATTTCTCAATACTTAATAAAGATACACTATCCACGTGTTAACATTTGTTTGTACATTGTAATTTGAACTAATGTACTTTATATTTCTCTGTAGTAAAACAAAACTCAGATTTCTTTTTCTTTTCTTTGTAATTTTATTTTAAAGATGATAAAACCAAGGAAAATAAAAGAGAATAAAACCAATTAAAACAAACCAGCACAAGTAATACAGGACTTCAAAACAATATGAAATCAACAACAGTTACCATAATGCCTCTTATTGTCTTCAAAACAGCTACAGACATCTTCAGAAATAATAAAACAAAACATAACACAATAGAACCAGTAAAAACAAAACAATGAATGCAATAAAGGACTTCAAAACAAGACAATAGTGAGTATAAAATGGCTACCATAATAGATCTTGCTATCCTTGCCATCAGATATAACAAAGTCAAACAAAACAGAAGAGAACAAAACTCAACCCAACAAAAAAACAAAAAAACGATAGAGATAGGACTCCAAAACAAGACAATAGGGAATCAACAATGGCCACCACCCACAGAAGGAGATCCCCCTCCCAGATGCCACACTATGCACTGCCATCCCCCAGAACAGACAACAAGACCACTGGTCCCCAACCTGCAAGGTCAGTGAAACACCAAAACACCACAAGCATCAAATTGCATTTCACCTCAATAGCTATAATCTCAGCCTGTGTATCTCCAGATCAGCTGGTCGCTTATGGGGGATGGGGGGAGGGGGGAGACTGGCTCTTCTTGTTTGCCAGCCTGTGCAAATGAAGGGGCTGGGGTTTGGTTGCCCCCCTCATCAGTGGCGTCCCACACATGCCACTGATTTGCGGCGGGGGGGGGGGGGTGGCTTGCATCTTGGTGAGTCCTTGTTCTCTCCCACCATAATTTGCGCGTGAATGGCTCTGACTCATGGGGAAAGGCTGGGGTCTGGCTGTCTCCACCGCAGGTGGCATTTTGATCCTTCTGCCTCAGTCTCCTGAATGAAAGGATTTTGGCCCATTTGGGACACTGTAGCTGGTAAAAAGCTTGGAGGCAGAACCAGGGGGCTCTATCTTGAGCTCTATCTTCCCCACCCCTAGAATTTACCTGTGGCACAAAATGAATATCAATGAACTACCTGCACATCACTAATGCCCCTCAGGCAACACCCGAAACCTAAGCTACATGTATGCCCCCACTCCACGTGTCCAACAGAGAGATTGCCAGACCCTGGAGAGAATGCCAGCCCCCGGAGACCCTGGAGGGTCAGGGGCTCTCTCCCTACATTTTTTAAAATAAAGGTCATTTATATTGCATACTTCTTATCTTTTCAGCTGCGCCAGAATTCTATCATATGGTTCCCTGACTGGGAATCCAATTTATCAGATGGTGCCGTGACTCGGGTCGGAAGGCAAGTGACTTCTGGAATTCCCATTCCGAGTTCCCTGCCGATTCACGAACTGGACTGCATCCTGGATTCATTCCTCACTTCTCAACACTCGGGAGCTGCTAAACTTGTTGCTGCTGTTGTTGTCGCAAACAACACCAGTCTAATTCATTTACCACAGGTGAGCAACCTCCAGAGATTACTCGATCGCTGGGCCAGGCCCCACATGGGTTTTCTCCACCTTCCCTGGACTCGGGTGATGCTCTCACATCCTTAGCCCAAGGCAGAGCCTTCCTCCGTGGGCCGGGCCCCACACTGGAAAACTCTCACATCCTTCAGAGCTTTAAGCTCTCATGGGCAGAGCCATTACTGAAATCCACAGGAACTCATGCCTCTGGTAACTGTACTGTCCCCAGGCACCATGGTCCATTGCCTCATCCAACTGTGACTCCATGGGCCAGGCCCCACACCAGATTTTATCTTGGGAACCACTTCCTGTCCCCCCCCCCAAAACCATACCAATTTATAGCTTATCACACTGACAAGTTTACAAAACTCTCTAAGCCTTTATTTTAAGAATGTGTCTTTTCTCACTCCTCCATGATTCCTCCCCCTCCCCACACTGAGGATAGCCTTTCAAAGCTTTCTCAGCCTCTCCTCTTTCCTCCCCGCTTCCCCTCCCCGTGCTGTGCGCCAACCCATTCCCCACCGAAATAGGGGAGGTACGCACGGGCTGCTCTGGGCTCTCACACAGCGCCCTAGCTCTGTGCAGGGTCCCGGCTTCACACAGTGTCCCAGCTCTGCACAGGGTCCCAGCTCCCTGCTACACCCCTCGAGCAGTCCCATCCTGCACACATCTCTGGAGCAGTCCCAGCTCCGCCCCACATGCTGTGCCCCAGCGCTCGCTCGGCCCTCACTGCGTGCACCATCCCCACCCTGGGCGCTCCACCTGCCCTGCGTGCGCTCACCCACCCTTTGTGTTCTACCCCAGCCCTGGGGCTGCGCCCTGCACGCTGCGCCCTGCGCGCATCACCCTGTGCATGTTGCCCTGCACGCGTCACCAGTCCAGACCCAGCCCCTGCCCCCAAGCATGGGTGTGGCTCTGACTGCAGGCACGGCTCTGGCTACCAGCACAGAGACAGACACAACAGGTCACAGTAGACAACTCGTTGTGGCTGATCTGATGGTGTATTCATGCTTTCAAATATAAAATTTGGATTATTTCTGCTTCCTTTTTCTTGTGTTCCAGCCATGGCAAATGTTTTCTTTCAGATCCAGACATACGCTTAGAGATGTCTCACAAATTTCTTTGGCGTTCAAATGTTAAAATGTTCATGGTTAATAGCCATTTAATGTTTTATATTAAGCTTACTGCCTACATTTTAATGTACTGTTAACAATCTTCTAGATGTTTAACAACTAAAATTAAGAGATAATTATAAATTCCTTTTGCTGTAAACCACTAGATCCAAAAAAAGGTTACATGATGCAAAACACACTGTGGCAGAAGCCAAATTTGAACCTTTCCCAGCCTGTCTGCCTGCCCTGGCTCTGTCCTCCACCGAGCCATAATTAACTATATTCAACTGATATTAAATGACACCATAGCTGATCTCTCTCCTAAATAAAAAGGTAAAAAAATTAATAAAACAGGCCATCCTCCAAAAATCAGATGACATTAGACATTTTAACAACATAAAGAGACACTTATATATGACATAAATAACATGTCAGTTCCTAAAATTCCCTGGACCTTGTCCTCCTTATGGGAAGCCATTACTAAAATCATAAATACCCAGTTGATTGTATTTGACTCCTGCATACTTCATTAAATTTTACAAATACCTTTTACTATAGACCAGATCCCAAAAACAACAGGCAAAACTTGACCTTCAAACCCCACAGAGATCTTAATATGGCTTTTGGTATTTTCAATAACAGAGATAATACTGATACTTGGACTTCTGAGACAGGTAAACCGACACAAGGTGGAGCTGCCTGGGCCCCACCATGGACCATGCCTCGAATGCAGCAGAAAGACATTGGGCAAGAGAGTACCCCATCCTGGCATTTGTTTGAGATCTTACCCCAGGGCTATTGGACTGTCCTAGCCACCAGAGAGTGGGTAAGCCATCCTAACTTCTAGCCCTCACGGGAAATGCCGATACTGCCAGATTCATCGCTGACAGATCTGCTTAAACTTGCTGCTGAAGACTGACGGGGCTCAGGGCCAACAACAGCCCCCTTTAAGGTGACCTCCTCAGAGTCCCAGGTCCCACTAAAAGTCTCAGGTAAGACATTCTCTATACTTGTGGACATAGAGGCCATATATATAGAGTTCTTCCTAAGTTTTCAGGCCGCTATATTAAGTTCTCAGTCTCTTTAGGGGGTATTGATGGCCAATCTATGCCATTTACAAAAAGGGCCTATTTCATGCAGGTTCCAGACTGCTGCTTCCCAATCCACCCAGTGGTGCCAAATCTTCCCTCCACCACTCACTTTACAGTCCTAAATCTTAAAAATGCCTTTTTATTCCCTTGTGTTTATACAGACTGACCCAGACACTCTGAGGTTTCAACAGCTTATACCTGTTATACAAGTAAACCTCTCCTCAGGGATATATAGAACCCCCTTCCTTTCTTATTCACCAATTTCTCAGACACAACCCTAGTCAAGACTGACAGATAAATTTTGTCTCTCACTTTGTTTGTACTTTTTCAGGATACATAAAAGCTTTTCCCACAACTAGAAAAACTGCTGATATACTAACTAAACTCCTGTTACAGCAAATCATCACAAAGGCTACAACCAAGGTGGAGCAGCCCATACCTTGTCTTCTTGGCAACCTCAACAGCAGTCAAAGTTGCTAGACTGCCATCCTGGTTTCACATCACTCAGGCTGTAGTGCCCTTCCAGCCCTAGATCTAACCATCCTTTTGCCCACTCATCTTTACCTCACCAAGGCCTCACAGCCACAACTCTCAGGCTGTCATGTTTTTGATTCCTAATTTCTTATCCTTTTTAGAGCAGAACTCTCAACAGTATTTCCTAAAGACTCCCACATCATGCATACCAGAGACAAGCCTTACCTACCTACCCTCTTAACTTTTACCCTTTCAGATGGGGGAATAATCACCTCTTATAACTTCACACCTCCAACCCCACATTTATTTTTCAGAATTCTACCTCACCATGGAAATGATTCTCCTCAACATGGTCCTGATAAAATGACATATCTAAATCAAAGGTATCTTTCCTTTTACCTCACCTGGGTCCTTAAATATGAGAGTGCCATGCCTCCTCATAATATCTTGTCTCTTTGTTTTTCCAGTCTAACATACATACATTCATCAGTGATAAAGTTGTCCTGGCTAAAACACCTGGCACCAGCTTCTACATGGGCATCAACCTTCATCCCGTCAACACTCCTAAACCCCAGTACAGCGCCCCCTTCCAGCAGGAAGCAATAAAAAAAAGAAATCTTCTCCCTTTTTCCTAATAATCAAAAGATGGGACTGAAAGGATTTTGGCCCATTTGGGACACTGTAGCTGGTAAAAAGCTTGGAGGCAGAACCAGGGGGCTCTATCTTAAGCTCTATCTTCCCCACCCCTAGGAATTTACCTGTGGCGCAAAATGAATACCAATGGGCTACCTGCACATCACTAATGTCCCTCAGGCACCACCCCAAACCTAAGCTACATGTATGCCCCACTCCACATGTTCGATGGAGAGATTGCCAGAACCTGGAGAGAATGCCAGCCCCCAGAGATCCTGGTGGGTCAGGGGGTCTCTCCCCGCATTCTTAACATAAAAGTCATTTATATTTCATTCTTCGTATCTTTTCAGCTGCTCCACAATTCTATCACTAAGTACTGGGATTAAAGGTGTGTGAGTTTTGCCCTAGAATAAATTACAGGATTGGTGGTGGGAGGCAGAATCAGAGGACATTTACCTTGAGATCACTTCCTCCTTTCCCTATTACAACTTCCTTTTTCCTTTCCCAGGCCACACAAATAAGTTTCCAATCAGCTCAAGTCATCGATGCCTGCCCTAAGCACCACCCCTGGTCAGAGGTTTTGTATATATATATATATATATATATATCCTACTTCCCACATTCTGGTCAGAGAAACCCAGGCTGCTTATGATCAGACTCCTCTCCACATCCTTGAAACAAAGGCTACTTTTTACTTTATATTTTGCTCTTTTATCTTGCCAAAAACACATAGTATGCCACCATGCCTGGCATAATTCAGATTCCTAAATGTCTTAAAACCAAAGATATTGGTTCTTATTTAAACTGTCTTCTATAACGAATTACAATAAAGCTGGAACAACTTATTAAAATAATAAAAACAAATATAAACATGAGCTTGTGTGTAGGTAAGGATGTCTAT
This sequence comes from Cavia porcellus, assembly GCF_034190915.1. Taxonomy (NCBI): domain Eukaryota; kingdom Metazoa; phylum Chordata; class Mammalia; order Rodentia; family Caviidae; genus Cavia; species Cavia porcellus. The sequence goes on from NW_026947502.1 coordinate 30,812,080, forward strand.
ATTTACACACATCTGTACCCTAGCTTTATCACTGAGAGGGCCCCAGCATAGCAACACTAATATGGTTCCACAGCCAAAGCCACAATTATACTCTGACCTCCAAATACCACTCTGAAAGGCATTAAGACTCTTAAACAGCTGATTCCAAGCCTAGCAAAAGGATTTTTAATATTGGCCTACATTATCTTACTTGCCAGGAAGCAAGTAGGTGTTCAAAAAAGATGACAGTAAGTCTAAGATAAACAATTGGTTTCATTTTGAATGAGCTCCCACTAACCAAACTGGGGATATTGTTTAACATGGTTGTTGTCAGCTGGATCCTCCAAAAAGCAGATACTGAGAAGGAGTGAGAGTATAACAAGGATTTATTGGAAGTAGGAAGAAAGAAGAAAGAGGAAGCAGAAGTAGGCAGGAAAAGCCTGCAGATTAAATGCAAATCTGACATCTATAAAAGGAAAAGAGGAAAAGAAGTAAACAGGATTGGGCATGGACTTTCTCACACAGCAATGCAAATCTGACATTCAGAGCCAATATAATAGGGAGTTCTAGAGCAGACTGACCATTATAAACATCCTACTAGGGGCAGAAATAACTAGCCCTAGTTTCTCATACTTAATTGCTGCTTACAGATTGCTTGGTAAAAGCACAGCCTTAGCTCAAAAGTTGAAGCCAGACTAGGACAGTGGAACATACCTGCATTCCCAGGCACTCAAAAGACCAGAAGAGGTCAATCTCAAATTAAAAGTCAGTGTTGTACACTAGCAAAAAGAGCTTCATAGTGGAGTCTGGAAGAACATGGCGGATAGATAGCAGCAGCCTTGAAGGAGTGAGAAAGTATAACAAGTTTCTCTCTGAGAAACCGCACTTGAAATCTAAGAATGGTGCTGGGCAGGAAGTCCCAGGCAAGGGAGGATATTCTTTGCTGACCCAGGAATGAACTAAATTAAGAGAAACCATCTGGAAACGCAATCCTGGTGATACAGCAGGCATAGGTAAGGTCTCAACATGGAAGCCGGACCCCCATCACTGGAAACTGCAATTTAAATTACCTGTAGCCGCTGTTGCATCCCGGTCAGTGCAGCGGGGAGAGAGGCACGAAAGCTCAGAGAGTGGGAAGCGCTGAAAGGAGTTGGGAGCTGGACTGGCCGGGTGCCCTGCATCAACCCGCGGTGAGTGAGCGAATCGGGACCCTTCCATAGAGAAGGAGGCTTCAGCGGAGAACATACTTGGACCGGGCAGACTTCCCGGAATGAGAAGCTGCAGTGACTTCAGTCACATATCCCCCTCTCAAGCGGGATTGGTGAGGAGTGCCTGGCCTGTGAGACACCACTCGCTGAGACCCAACAGGCTAGCCCAACTCAGGTCCCAGTGCCTGGAGGTGCACCCTCACAGTGAAGCCTTTGGTAGGTTGACCTGGAGGGGCGGGCCCAGCAGAGGCTGCCCAGTTCTGTGTCTCCCTGGTGCCGCTGCAGTGGGTGGGAACACCTAGCCAGCACAATTCAAACCAGACTGTGGCCGACAGGGAAGGAAGCTGGGCCTCCTATACACGCTTAAATATAAGGAACAAAGAATATGGGAAGAGGGAGCAACAAGAAATGGTCCTCGGCCCCCAAACCTGAGAAACACGCAATAGCAGACATGGCACCAACAGACATAAAGCACTATCTCCAGAGCCTCATAGACGAGTTCAGGAATGAAGTTATCAATGACCTGAAGCAAGACATAAGCAGAATAGTTAGAGAAATGCTAAGCACCGCCCAAGAAAAAACAGATGGTAGAATGGAAGAACAGAAAAAAAGGGGAGAATTGTTTGATGGAGAAGATAGAGAAAACATAGAATACGTAAAGCAGGTTCAAAGAGATTACCAGGAAACTAAAAACTCTATCGAAAACTGGCATAACAGCTTGAAAGAAACTAAGGACAGATTATCTGAACTGAAGGGCAGATTTGTAATATGGGAGCATGAAATGAAAAACTTCTTAAAAATAACAAAAAACAAACAGCAACAATACAAAAACTAGAAGATGATAAGAGGAACTATAACTTAAGAATTAAGAACATAAGAGAAGTGGGGACACAAACAAATGGACTACAAAAGCTATTCACAGAAATAATCCAAGAGAATTTCCCTAATTTGGCAAATGGTAAAGATACTCAGATATATGAGGCATACAGGACTCCAGCCACCTACAACCCAAACAGAGCTACCCCCAGGCATATAATAATCAAAATTCCAGAAATCCAGTATAAAAACAGAATATTAAAAGCTGTCAGGGACAAGAAACAGATCACTTACAAGGGAACACCCATCAGAATTACAGCAAACTTCTCAGCACAAACCATCAAATCACGAAGAGCATAGGGGGAAATAATTCAAGCTTTGAAAGATAATAACCTCCAGCCAAGATTGATATATCCTGTACAACTGTCCCTAGAAACTGATGGAAAAACAAGGTGCTTCCAGGATAAAGAGGAACTAGGGGAATTTGCAACCACTAATTCAACTCTACAGAGAATACTGCAGGATAGTCTAAAAAAGGAAAATACCAAGATTCCAGAAATAGTGGCAGAGAGGCCACAATGAATGGAGCAGAAAACGAAATGAAGACAAACTGACAATAAATGACAGAAAAAGAGCTCAACAGAAATGAGGCAGAGAAGATCAGAAGGTAGGAACAGCAATTTTGGAGAAAACAAGACATCATAATAGCTAGTGCTGATTTAGTATCATCTTGTTTTGAAGTCCCATCAAATGTGTATTCTTCTGTCTCCATTGGTCTTAAAAGGCTGTATCTTATTGGATTTTATTATATATGATAATATAAGCAAAAACTTTTATACACAAGGAGTTTATATAGAAACCATTGTTCATTTTCTGTCAATTGGTTCTAAATACCCTGTAATAATGTCATTCTCTTGAATGGTTTTATAGTGTCTTGATATGTTTGGTGCTACAGTATAAGAAGTTATACTCAAAGATTTCAAGGAAAGAGACACTATGGTAACTATTTTTATGTCAGGATATCTTGTGGTGAAACACTATTTTGCTTAAATGGTTATGATTTGACTTGCGCTGTTCTGTTATGCCCTCTTTTATCTCAATCCCCCTTTTTAAAATTATTTTTTTCTTTTTATTTTTTTAATTAAGGGAAAAATAAATTAAAAAATAGGATACATTATAGTAACCTACTTTGATTTCCTATTAACTTGATTTGAAATCCTGTATTGCCTTCACCATCTTGTTTTGACTGATTTTCCTCTATTCTGCTTTGCTTGATAGTACCAAGTTCGAAAGTATAGGCATAACTGTGAAGACAATAAGAATCATTATGATGCCCATTCTGGTTGACTCTTATTTTCTTTTAAAATCCTGTATTGTCTCCAATGCTTTGGTTTTACTCTTTATTGTTTAGTTCAATTTTATTATAACTGCCAATTCTTCTTAAAATAGCAAGAGGTGGGGGCTAGAGATTTAGCTCAGCGGCATAAGTGCCTGCCTTGCAAGCAGGCAGTCATGAGTTCAATCCCCAGTACTGATAAAAAGGAAAAAAGACAAAAAAAAAAAAAAATAGCAAGAGGCAGTATGGTAACCATTGTTGATCACCTTATATTTTGTTTTTACATTATCTATTATGTCCATCCTTTTGATTTGACTGACTCTGTTCTGATATGTCACATTTGGTTTTACTCTCTTCAAAAAAAGTAGTAAGAACTGTGGGAGTAATAAAACCCAAAATGTGTAACTGTCATTGTACAAAAGAAAAGAAAAGAAAGTGCTCTAAAGGTTATAATTGCATATATGTTTAAGTGTATAAGATAGATAACCATATTACTAAGTGTTTTTTGGATCATTGAACAAAACTGTTTGCACTCTCACTGTTTGAAAGTCCACTTTATATGCTTCAATTTTGTAACTTGAGCAACTATTTCTAAGATGAGAATATGTAATCTATTAACTATTGATTTCTGTTTATTTTTTAAATTTTGTATTACTTGTACCCTTTTTGTTTTTTTCCTTTTTCTCCTTAAATAAAAAAATAAAATAAAATAAATTTTAAAAAAAAAAAGAGCTTCGTCATCCTATACTATGTTTGCCAATGCCCAAGTTATACAACCAAATTACTTGTTAATTCCCTTTGCAACACATCACTTGGTGTTTCAAGCTGCTCCTGAGTCCAACCAAGTCTTTACCTAGCATACAGCACTGGTCCCAGGCCTGCTAGTGTCTACACCAGGCCCACTTGCCCCACATCCACCATGGTCCTATGGGGTCTCTGCTGGCAACGTAAATCAGTCCCAAGCCCACCTGAGTCCTGACTGAGCACCTTAGGCCCACACAAACCTCCACCAAAGACCTCAAGTTGGTTCCACGCATGCTACAGTCTCCATCTAGCACCCTACATCAGTTCTGAAAGTATCTCAGTCTCCACTGAAAATTCCAAGTCTTTCTGACTCCTCTCAATCCAGTCCCAAGGCCCCTGGAGTCTGTGTGGCACTATGCACTGGTACCAGGTCTGCCTGAGTCACTGCCTGGCACCTAGCATTGTCCCTGGGCCCACTGGAGCCTTCATTTGGCACCTTACATTAGTATTGGACCCATGTGTGTCGCCTTTGAGTGCCCCAGGGCCACTTGAACCTCTACCTAGTGCTCTGAGTTGGTGCTAAATTTGCCCAAATTTCTGTCAGGCACCCTGCACTAATTCCAGGCCCATCAAAGTACATGCCAGGCACCATAGAGTCTCCACCCACTATCCATCACCCCACCACTCCCTGCATAGGCCCAGGTTCACATGCATGAGTTCCCACTGAGTGAATAGGGCCCATCTTAGTTACCACCTAGTCTCTCACTGGTCCCACAGTGAACAGTCTCTCCATCATGCACACAGTACTGGTCTCGGGCCATCCTGAGTTGATGCCTGGTGTTTCAGCACACTTGAGACCTCTCCTGGAGTCCAACAAGCTATACCTTCCCTATTTGACTGGTACTTTGGGCCCCCCTTACTTTCCACCAAGTGCCACATAACCCCCCTACACCAATATGAAATCCCATCTGAAACCCCACACCTGCCTTAGTCTCAGGATGCCTACATCTGCCAAATTTGCTACAACATCATGAAGCAAAAAGGTTCCTAACACCAGGATCAGGGTCAGATTCTGCCTCCTGGATAAAGGGGTCAAAACTGAAAAAGACAGAAATTCATGTAGCTACATGCAAGAGACCACAACTAAGCCAGGGGAACTGTGTGAATAAACATCACATAAATATACAGTATAGTGATATAGATATATAGATGCAAACATACACACAGGAATATAAGAAAACAAGGCAACAAAAGGGCCCCAAGGTCTTCCAACTACCCCAAGTCAGATCTAGGGGGCACCAACTGAAAGGTAAGCATATGTAAAGTAGCATAGCTGTACAAAAAGTTTAAAGAAGAAATGAAGAAATTTGATGAGTTCAAAGAGGAAATGACCCAAAAGTTTATGCAATTATTACTCAAAATGCTCAATGTGGATTCAGGGAAAATAAGTAAAAAATTGGGGAAGCTGAGCAAAACAGTTCAAAACATGCATGACAAATGCACTAAAGACACGGGATACAAGAAAAGTATTGTTACTGAATTTTAGTGTACTAAAGTCTTCTTCTAAAGGTTTCTAGGTTCTTTCTGTCCTGAGCAAAGAATTGGTCAACATAAGTGCAAATGGGAGCAAAGTTTTATTAAAGGTAGGAAAAGGAACAGGTGTTGCAAAGCAAGTTTGGGCCAAGTTAAGAAAAGTACACCCATCCTACAGTGGGAGGCCAGCCCATCACGCAAGAGTGAACATGGTAAAAATTCATTTTTGTATTACCTACTCCTCAAGCTGACATCAGGATTAGGCCATCCTATCAAAAACCTGCTTGATTTCTCACAAAAAGTCCACATGGAAGGCTCTAAAACTGCTCTGTACATGTGTTCTGGGATTTTGTAACCCTCAGCCAGCTTTGCCATGCCCTAATCTCCTGTTTCATTTTACCTGAGACATGAACCCCATAATTCTTTACAGGATGCTGAGTCAATGGAAGTCACTGTCTTTTATAGTGTCTTTCAGCTGAAATGAGCTGTATACGCTAAGTAATGGGTATTATGTGGTCTCCAACTACCTTGGGGTATTGTGGCTCATTGGCTGGGTTGAAGAAAAAAATTGTTGTAAGAAGACAATGAGAAAGAATCAGTGGTTGTTAAAGCTGTCTGTTCAACAGGAGAAACAAAAAAAATTGTTCCCATGTTAACCACAAGTAATCTTTGGTCTCAAGAACCACTCGGACCTGATGAGGAGTCAGGACTTCTAATTTCTGTCCTAAAGTCTTCCTCTGTTAGAATAGCTGTAGTTGCTACTGTCTTAGGCAGGGTAGCCATCCAGCAGCCACCCTACCTACCTTTTTGAAAAGTACACTACTAGGTCCAGTTCTTATCCTATCGGTATCACTGTATCAGTATACTATCTTAAGACACCCAAAGCAATTCCACTCTTTTCTGATAAGCAGAGAAAGGAGCATTTCCTTAATCTCAAATACTGCATTATATCATGCAATAGGATCCAACTGTTGCCTAATTAGGTCATGGAGACTTACAGTAGTCCCAACAGGAAAAATCTGTTTTGGCCTTCGCTAGAATTTGAGAATTGTCCCCTACTCCCACTCCCCATTAATTTTGTTAGTAAATTTTCCTAACAAGGAAGTAGGACACTGTGGAACAACCAGAAACTGATGGTCAAATACTTGGTCTTCAAAGTGATGCATCAGAAAAGGAGAAAAAAATCTCTGCTTAGGGGTCCCATTGATCCCAACTATAGCTATGCATCTAGAAGAGGGTTTTCCAGAAAAAGAAGTCAAAACTGAATAAAGTAATTGAACTGGCTCACTCAGAACATCCAGTGTTACTCAGGGCTCCTCATAGGAGATGGCAATATCCATGGACAGGTGCATTGCAGGCTCCCTTGAGCCTCTTCAGAGCAGACAATGAGTATTTGGGTTGGCCTAGCCCCTCTCTGGAAGCAGGGACAGTCAATCCTCCAGGCCCACTAGTCAGGCACACTGGCTGCCTCACATTCCGAGCAGGGCCCAGGAAGTGGACTGGTATACTTGTGTGTCCCATGTCCAGACTTCTTGCACTTGAAACAGAACCTCAGTTGTCCTTGGGTTTCCCCTTAGACAACTTGGGTGAGTTTAAAGTGTTGCCAACAGCGACAGTTATACAGTTAATACTTTGGTTCATGAACACCTGTTTGAGAAAAATTTGGCTCACAAAGAATCATTTGGCAAAATTTTGCTTCTGTTCTCAAGGTCTGCATCATGTGATGAACATGACAACCATATTTCCCCCATGAACATGAACAATCATGGAACAAATTAAGTTTGTGAATGGAGGTACCATTGTAATTTTCAGACAGTCCTCCAGAGTAATGTCCAACAAATGGATGATAGCTATCTGGATTCCCACCTGAAAAACAGTATCTCAGGACATCTTTAGACATTTTGAGTAATTTGGCTCTACTAAAGCAGGGCAGAGTCATTTGAGAAGCAGTATCTCTTGCATTAATCCTGACAGTAAAAACTTTGATACTTTAAGGCAATAGAGAGGGAAACTTCTTTTTTTAAAAGATACTTTACTTTTGGGGCTGAGGATTTAGCTCAGCGGCGTAAGCACCTGCCTTGCAAGCAGGCAGTCGTGAGTTCGATCCCTGGTACCGATAAAAAAAAACGAAAAAGACAAAAAAAAAAAAAAATACTCTACTTTTAAAAATCCTAAGAATGACTCACAGTCACTGAAGTATGTATATTCTGGGATTCTGTAATTCTGGGATTTTGTAGGTCATACCTACATATCCAGCCAGCTTTGCTACCCCCTAATCTCCTGTCTCATTATCAGACAGAAGTATATGAAATGAAAAACTATGAAATTTAAGAAAAAACTATACAATTCATAAACTGTAGAAATTACTAATGGTAAGACAGAGTGTCTGAAATAAGGATGAAATGCGAAGTTACGATGAAATATTCATAAAAGCCACACTAAAAAAAAAAAAAAAGAAAAAAACCATCCAGCAGCTGCTGATACTAAATAGAACAACCTAAGGCTCACTGAAAAGCTAGATGATAACAGTCAGAATTATTACTTTGTTTACAGACATCACAACAGAGAGCTTCCCAAATATGAGAAAAGAATTCAACATGCCAGGTAAGTGAGGCTTGCATAACACTAAACTACTATACCCTAAGAGCAAATAACGTTCACCCAGATTAATATACCTAGCAAACCTGGCCTTCAAAATAAATGAAAAAATAAGAATACCTTGTGAAAAAGAACAACTTCAAATAATTTATATTTACCAAGCCAGCACTTCAGAAATACTGACGAATATCCCAGACAGAAATGGTAAAATTAATAAAACTAAAACCCCAAATGGAATGAAAGTACCATGCAAGATCAATGGATAAAAAAATAATAAAAGACGACAGGGATCAGGAAAAAAAAAAAAAAGACAAAGGAGTCAACAAAAGAGAAAGACTGCCATAATAGGAATTAATATTCTCAGTAATATGTTAATTAACGTTAATGTTCTCAACTCTCCAATTAAATGACACAGATTGGCAGACTAGATTTAAAAACAGACCGCTGGACTTAAGAAGCTTATCCAATCCAAAAAGATATTCACAGACTAAAAATCTGGTTTGGACCAGAACCCCAAAAACCAGCAGGGATAGCAATGACTGAAATGTAAATTTCAAGCTAAAACTGATCAGAAGAGACAAAGAAGGTCACTACAAACAAGTAAAGGGCATAATTCAATGAGAAGAGGTAATGCTTACAAACATACATTCACTAGAGCACCTAACTTCATAAAACAAATGCTAAACATAAAAGATCAAATAAATACTAACACATAGTAGAGCCTCTTAACACTCGACTTTCACCAAAAAATCAACCAAACAAGAGAAAAATCAATAAAGAAATAAAGCAAATCAAAAGCCAGGGATTTAGCTCAGTGGCATAAGTGCTGGCCCAAAGTAGCAAGCACAAGGTAGTGAGTTCAATCCCCGGTACCAAAAAAAAAAAACAATGATGAAATCAGTTTGAAGAAATAAAGAACCATACCCTCGAACATATGGGCTTACCAGATAACTACAAAGTGCCACACTTGTATAATAGACTATTGTGCTGCACATGGCATATTCTCCAAAACAAGTAACACATTAGTCCACAAGGCCTTCTTAAATAAGTATAACAATTGAAATCACTTTGTGTTTACTATCAGACTACTCTGAAATGAAAATAGAAATCAATCGCACAAGAAACCTTGGAAATTGTAAAGGCACCTGGAAAATGTGTAGCATATTCATGAACAACCAGTGGGTCACAGAAATTCTTCTAGAAGTTAATCCCTGTACAAACAATGGAACCTTTGGGACACAACGAAAGCAGTCCTAAGAGGAAAGTTCACTGCAATCAATGCTCACATCAGGAAAAGAGTGACTTAAATAATTTTATGAGGTACCTTTAAAAAAATGAGAAACAATCCAGGCCCAAACTAAAATTAAAAGGGGACCATGGGTAGGTAACAGGCACACCCTACCATACTTTGCTAATGAAAGTATGTACTTTATTATAACACTAGCCGGCTGTGTGTTGCAGTAGCTGCACTGGAGGAATACAGGACAATTTTTTTTTTTTTTTTTTTTTGGTGCCAAGGATTGAACAACCTCACGTTTGCCAAGGAGGCACTTAGGCCGCTGAGCTAAACCCTCGACCCTTGGGAAGCAATCTTTGTGTGTACTCACTTAGTACAATGAACGGGCAAAGTGTATTCACATGTGTCAAAGTCTCAACAGGAGAGTTTTGCCCAAATTACTTATATTATAGTTTTGTGCATTTCTAATTCTTTTACTAAATGTTTTAGCCAATATTTTCTATTTTTTCTTTTAGAATGAGCCAAATTCGGTACAATATCACACAAAAATTCTCTTTTACAACTTTGGGAGGAGGCTGAAATTTGAAAGTAAGTCATCTAGTAATTCAGCTACTGATGATGACTTGGATGGAGTAAGGCAAAGAAGTTGTGACAGTAAGACAGAGCAAGATATGACAGAAGTACAGGATGACTTGGATTCAGATATGAAAGAAAACAGAAATGTAAATGACTATGTAACCAGTCAAAATGCTACAAAAAACGGTCATGTATGCCTGAATAATCCAATGTTAGAAGTAGGTCAGAAAATGTTGTTGGGTTCTTGCCAGAGATGAAACCTACTGGATGGAGGGTCAACAGTGAGATTTAATGTTGGAAATTATTTGTAATGGAAGATAGGCTACAAGATGTTTTAAAATAGACTAATAATGAGATACAAGCAAAACACTGTATGCATCAATAGTACTACTTAAAAATACATTTATCATGACACCTCACTTATCTGAACTAAAAGTCTTTATAGTAGGACTTTTATCATTCTAATCATCTGAATCTAGAAGATTTATGAAGAAGAGACAGATATGGCACTGAGATTTCTAGAACAATAATGACAATCGATATTTGGCTTCCTTCAAACTGCCTGTATTGAGAAGAGAAACCATGTCTTTCCATGAAGCAGGCTCCACCATGTGGATTGGGAAAAGACACAGCCAAAAGAGAAATTACACCTTCCCATGCAGCAGGCCTCACCATGTGGATCTGAAAGACATTCAACCAGTAGAGAAATCATACCTTCCCATGAGCCAGTGTGCAGGCTGAAAAACCAGAAGAATATCACATCCCTCCCCTCACTGACTGAGAGGACTCAAGAGTGAGATGATAACCACTGAGGTGAAAGAAATAGCTTGATGTTTGTATTGTTTGGTTGACTCTGCAGACCTGGGGCTGGTGGACAGGGCATCTACTTGGAGGACAGCAAAGTACACTGTGGCAACTGTGGGGAATATCCTCTGTCTTGTTTTTGAAATCCAATGTTTTGTTCCATTTTACTGTTTTATTTTATTTTTGTGTCTGGTAACCTGAGCAACTATTTTGAGGACAACAATGTGCAGAATTGTTCACACTGCTTTGTTTTGTTCTGATTTATTGTTTTGTTTTATTCAATGTTATGTTTTGATTGATTTTATTCTGTTTTGCTTTGTTTGATTTTGCTATGTCTGATACTATGGACAACTACTGTGAAGACAGCAAGAGATACATGGTAGCCATTGTTGAGTATCCTGTTTTGAAGTTTCGTGCCACTTTCACTACTTTGTTTTGATTGGCTTTATCTGTTTTGTTTGGCTGAGCTTTATTCTCTTTAAAATAAAAGTTTTTAAAAACTACCTATATTTTGATGACAAACATGCCATGAAACAAACAAAAATATCAACAATTTGGCTGCTTTCTGCTCATTTTTTGAAAGCTTGGTATGCAATTGTCAAGCAATCCAAATACATGACAACCGACAAACAACTTGCATCATTTCATGGTTTTTGAAGCTTTTGGCAATACATGCTAAGTAAACCTTCCAAATATAGCATAAAAATATATGCCATATATATGCCTACTAGATGAAAGACATTTTACATCTTGAATTTAGAAATGTATCCTGGAACTGAGCCACCAGGTCTTTTTTTTTAAATTTTATTTTATTTAAAGAAAGACTAAGCAAAACAGAAAATAGGTAGAAATAATACACACATTCAGAGAAAAAAACAGTAAGAAATCACTAGTTGATATTTACATATTGTCGTCTTACAAATAGTTGTTCAAGGTACAAGAGTGGAATATGTAAAGTGGGAATTCGAACAGCGAGACTGCAAATAGTTCTGTTCAACTGTCCAACAAAAATTTAGTAACATAGTTGTCAGTCTTTACACTTAAACATACATGCAGTTATCCATATCTTCATTTATGTTTCAATTAAACAAACTAAAGCAAGTTAAAATCATTCTGAACAAATAATAATAGTACTGCTGGATTTCACATCATGACACTCTGTGATCAGCCCTGGGTACTATAGTGCCTTTTTTTTTAATTTAATTTAAAGAAAGACTAAACAAAACAGAAAGCAGATAGAAATAATACATAATTTCAAAGAAAAAATAAACAGTAAGAAATTAGTTGATGACTACACACTGTCTTCTTACAAATAGTTATTCAAGATACTAAAGTGGAGTATATAAAGTGGGGATTCAAACAGTGAGTTTGCAACCAGTTCTGTTCAACTATCCAACAAAAACTTAGAAATATGGTTATCAATCCTATACACTTAAACATACATGCAGTTATCCATCTCTTCAATTATGTTGACATTGAACAAACCCAAGCAGGCTAATATCACTCTGAACAAAGAATAACAGTATTGCTGGGTTTCACATTAAGACACTCCAGGATCAGCACTGGTTATTTTAGTGTCTCTTTTTCTTCAAAGTATCTGTTCATTTCATCGTGTGTCATAAAATCAGTTCTCATAAACTGTTTATAGATTCTACACATGCATGAGACTTAACATGTATTTCTATTCTTTCTATATTAGAGGGAGAAACAAAACAAAGCATGGCAAAACAAAACATATTCCTATAAACACATGAAACGAAATAAACATATAAAACCGTTGTATGAAGAGTTCTACCATGGTTACTGTGTTGTCTCTTGTTATCTCCAACAAGAATTCCACGTGTCACATTTGACAATTGGTTCATTAGTTACCCATTAATATTACATTTGCTAAAAGAACACCAGTTGACCAGCACAGGAACTATCTAAAAGAACAAAGTAGAGATTCCTGAAAAAAAGTTCAAGTTTATAACAGAGAAATCTTTGGATTTCAGAAAGACATAATATTGGCCTCCCACATAGGGAAGAAAAAGTATATTGATACTATCAAGATTACACCATGATGATAAATTGATAGTGAAGCCAGGCGTGGTGATGCATGCCTATAATTCTAGCACTTAGGAGACTAAGGCAGGAGGATCCTCTGAGTTCAAGATTAGTCTATGCTACATAGTGTATTCCAGGCTAGCCTAGATGACATAGCAAGACCCTGTCTCAAAAAACAAAATCAAATCAATGATAACAACAACAAAAAGATTGATAGTGAATCCTCAACACAAATCAAACCAGAAATGGTCACATTTTACAACAAAATGAAAGGCAAGTAGATGTTGTTGATCAGTTATGCAGCACTTATGATGTCACTTGAAACACAAAGCATTGACCAATGTTTGGGTTTTACTAGATCCTAAACATGTCAGGCATAAATAGTTTATAGTTTACAAAGAAAATAACAAGCACAAAATATCACAGAGAAATATTCTTAAAAGGATTGGGACCAGAACTGATAAATGATGGGTTACGGCAACTAAAGAAAGCCAGGGATGGTGGTGCATGCTTGTAAATCCAGCACTTGGGAGACTGAGGCAAAGGACTGCTGTGAGTTTGAGGCTACATAGTGAGCTCCAAGATAGCCTGAACTATAAAGCAAGACCCTGTCTCAAAAAAAGAAAAACCAAAGGAAGATCAGTATGACATGCCCACAGAACTCTACAAAAGAATTCTGGAGCAGGCTAGTGAACAGACAGGTGACACATCAAAGAACCTCCTAAGAAAACAGGGAGACTAGCAAGTGTGCCCTACCAAAAAAGACAGGAAATCAAAACATGCTATCAGTGTAAGTGATACTTATATAGGGAACATACTGTTTTCACGTATGAAAACTGCCTGAAGTGTGATAATTGAAGTAAAGATTATTTTTGCGGTAGTTTTATTTTTACTTTCATGTAGTTCACATAGGAATTTATGTTGCTACTTTTTAGATTTGGTAAGCAAAAAGTTGATGTTGAACACATTGATATTTATTCTAAGTAATACATATTTGATATTTTATTTTATTGATATTTCCCTAAGTGAACATTATAAAATAGGAATCTCCTGACAAAACAGGAAGACAAGAGAGGTGACAAGTATGCCCCACCAACCAGGAAAGGAAAGCTAAGCACACTTGCTGTCAGTGTAGGAGAGATCTGTGCATGGATTATGCTGCTGTCATGTGTTAAGATGTGATCATTGAAGCAATGATTATTTCTGTGGTAGAGTTTTGCTTATATTTTCAGTGTAGTTCACATAGGAATTTATTTCTGATGTTATTTTTTAGATTTTTTAGTAAATAGTTGATGTTGAATATCTTTGTGTTCATTCTAAATATTAGCTATTGACATTTTATTTTATTGATAATTTATTTTCCTATTAAGTATACATGTTTTAACATAATAAAACTCATAAAGTTAAAATTAATAATTCATCAACAGAAATACTCCTAAAAAATAAAACATGGGTAAAATATACCTCCCATAATGTACCTTTCAAAAAATTTACCATGATGCTCCTTATGGAAGAAAATCATAGATCAGAGCAGAAATCAACAAAATTGGGTCAAAAAAATTATATGAAGAGCGAACAAATTGATTCAATAGATTTTTTTTTGGTCTTTTTCTTTTTTATCGGTACCAGCGATTGAACTCATGACTGCCTGCTTGCAAGGCAGGCGCTTATGCCGCTGAGCTAAATCCCCAGCCCAAGAGTGAACGAATTGAAGAGCTGGTTCTTTGAAAAAATAAAGCAGATAAACGCTTAGCTAAACTTTCTGAGAAAGAGAAAACTCACATCAATGCAACTAGAAATGAAAAAGGCAAAAAATCACAGCAGACATCATCAAAATCCAGAAGACTGTAAGTTCTACAAAAAATTATATTCCAAGGAATTGGAAAATTTTGAAGAAATGTAGATTCCTAGACTTACACTGATTTCCAGTGATAACCCAAGAAGATACAAAAATGCTGAACAACCCAATAACAAGCAATGCAATTGAGACACTAACAAAGAATCTACCAACTAAAAGAAGCCAAAGATCTAACAGATTCACTGCTGAATTCTACAAAAAACATTAAGGATGTTATATTTTCTATACCCCTTGAACTCTTCAAAGAAACTGAAAAGAATGTTTACAAACTTCCTCTGTTTCTAATACCAGATAAAGCCCCAATGAAAAAGAAATTACTGACCAATCTCCTTAAGAAGATGCAAAACTTCTCAATAAGGTATTAGCAAACAGGATGCAACACTTCATCAAAAAGATCATATACATCATGACTAAGTAAGTAGGTTTAGCTCCAGAGACGTAAAGATGGTTCAACATATACAAATTAATAAACGAAATGCACTACATGAACAAAGAAGAAAAGTCAAAAACCATATGATCATATGCAGAAAGGGTTTTTGATAAAATCAAATATCCTTTCACAATAATCCTGAAAGAAATAGGTATAGAAAGATCATATCCAAATTTGATAAAAACAATTTATAATAAATGACGGCCAACATCACAGTAAATGGACAAAGACTAGAAGCATTCCCTCTAAAATCAGTAACAAGACAAAGATGCCTACTATTGCCACTTCTATTCAACGTCATACTCAAAATATTAGCCAGAACAATCAGGAACAAGAAATAAGTAAGAGATAAATATAGGAAAGGAAGAGCTCAAATTATCAGTATTTGCAGATTACGTGATACTATACATAGAAGACCCAAAAAATTCCACCAATAAACTCTTAGAATAACTAACTTAAGTAATACAGTATGCAAAATCAACACACAAAAATCAATAGTATTTGTATACACCTATCATGAATTCAATGACAGAAGATATCAAAACAATACCATCCACAGTAGCATCAAGAAAAATTAACTATCTATGAATTAACCTAAGGAAGTAAAAGGTTTCTTATAAAACTACAGTACCCTGAAAAAGGAGATTGAAAAGGAATCAGGAAATGGAAAGATGTCCCTACTCCTGGATAAACAGAAGTAATATTGTCAAAATGCCCATACTCCCTAACTATTAAGCAGATTCAATGCAATCCCAGTCAAAATACCAACAGCATACTTGAAAAATCTAGACAAAATAGTCCTAAAAACCACGTGGAAACAGAAGACACTCAGAAAACAGCAAAAGAAATAGTACATAACAAGAAGAAAGCAGGACCCATCACAATACCTGACTTCAAGCCATACTACAAAGCAACAGTGATTTAAAAAAAAAAAACAACTACATGGTACTGGTATAAAACGACATGTGGATTGATGGAACAGAACAGAGGATGTAGAAACATTGCCAGATATACTCAGTTATTCGATCTTTGACAAAGGAACCAAAATCACATGTTGGAGACAGACATTCAATTCTACAAATGGGAAAACTGGTAATCTGTTTATAGAAGAGTGAAACTGAATTCATATCACTAACCACATACTACATTAAAATCAAAATAGATCAAAGATCTCAACATTGAAACACAAACTGGATTCCTTATGTACAGGAACATAAAAAACAGCCACTACAAAAATATAACAGTATGGTAGTTCCTAAAAATATTAAAAATTGGTTTATGATATGATCCAGCATTTCAATATACATACCCAAAAGAAATAAAAAGAGGTTCCCAGAGATACTTGATACATAAGGTCATAGTAGCATTATTCACAGTTGCCAAGGGATGGAAGTAACCCAACTGTCCGTGTAACAAATGGATTTGTGTAACAAATGGATACACAAAATGTGATATATAATTCAATCTGACATAAACAATGGAATATTACAGGGCCAACCATTAAGGTTATGGACTATATCTCCACAGTCACAGATACATACTGTGTATATATATCATCAAATAAATTATTAAATCTTTCTCTTAAAAGTAAAAGAACTGGCTGGTCCGATGGCAGTAGGTTATCAGAACTTATTAACATTAGTGTCACTAAAGTTGGTATACCACCACCCCCACTGCTAAATTTGACTGGCTTTAAAAAAAAAAAAAAAGTAAAAGAACTGCTAGATATCAAAGGGAAATCACTAAAGTTCTAAACTGAAAAAAATAACTTGAAGAAAAAAATTTAAGATTCCCAGTCTGCATGAGGGGAGAGATCTAGACCTCACTGGGAAGCAATCAGGCAGGGAAATCGTATCATTTTCATTGTTTTCTTGGGTTGAGTTTTATTCTCTTTTATTTTGTTTGGTTATGTTAAATCTGATGGCATGAGCAGCTATTTAAAAAAGACAGCAAGACATTATGGCAGCTACTTTGGATTTACTATTAGCTTATTTTGAAGTCTTTTATTGCATTCATTGTTTTGTTTTTATTGTTTCTGCTCTATTCTGTTCTGTTCGATTTTTATTAATGTCTGAAGGTATCTGCAGCTATTTTGAAGATAACAAAAGGCATTATGCTAACTATTGCTGATTTTGTAAGGTTTTGAATTCCTGTATCACTTACACTAGTTTATCTTGGTTGGTTTTATTCTGTTTTATTTTCCTTTGTTTTATCCTCTTTAAAATAAAATTTTTAAAATGTAGGGGGAAGGGGCTGGGGATTTAGCTCAGTGGCATAAGCGCCTGCCTTGCAAGCAGGCAGTCATGAGTTCGATCCCTGGTACCGGTAAAAACGAAAAAGACCAAAAAAAAAAAAAAAAAAATGTAGGGGGAAAAAGTTGCCAAATTTAATAATTTTTATTATCATCAGACAAATAAGTTACTGTATCTATGAAACAAGCTCTGGATGCCATGAGGAGGAAAGAACATAAAGGAACAGTAAGAAATTCTTTAAAATTAAAACCTAAAATAAGTATGAAAAAATAACAATCAAAAACTACAAAAAAGTTTAAGAATTGAAGGGTGTAAGTTTCTAAGTTGGAAGGTCTAAATTACCTATGAAAGGTCTAAATTACCTATGAAATGTGAAAATAAAGACATTTCATTCATGCAAGACTCCAGAGATTTATCTTTCTTCACGTTTCTCAAGAAGCTAATAAAGGATGCATTCCACTAAAACAAGATAGTAAACCTTGATAATAAGGGAGGATTAGAGAAAACAGGAGCAGAAAAGGGAATCTTTAAGAAGATAAAGAAGAAAAACTCAGAATGTAATAAATATAACACAATAAATAACATTCCTGCAAAAAATGACATCCATTATGGTATAAGCTAGGAATCATTTAAAAAGTTTACTGCTGAGTAAGAATCACAATCATTTTCAGTTCCCATACATATGAAATAAGCAGTTCAAATCAAAACAGTATGCCTCAAGTTAAAAATGATGACTACTATTATCATTAAGACTACCACACATGACTGATCATTTATGTACATCTAACATGTACCAATAAAATGACTGAAGAGGAAAAAAAAAGATTACTACACAATATTTCAAATTGAGGACAGAATGGCTCAGTAAAGCTAGTCCAGATTATTTATACTTAGCTTGTTCTGATCATGTGTGAGTCCTTCCAGACCTATTGTTTGTATAAAGACATTTAGCAAAGACAGACAGACAGACACACACACACACACACACACACACACACACACACACACACACACAAAGGGTTCTATTTATAAAAGCTGCAGGTAGATCATGACCTTAAAAACAGAAAATACACAACAGCCAACTCTTCTACTCTCATTCCTAGCAGATGACAAGTACTTGGTCCACAGTGCAACAGAGACTGACATCTAACTATAAGGAGACTTATATGTTGCACAGCAGACTTTCAGATAGCATTTTTCATACTATCTTTAAATATTTCTCCTGTAAAGTATCAAGGAAGATAAAGGCTATGACCCAGTGGGTGTTCAGTTTTACTTTTTCCTAGGGCCCTTTATCTGACAATAAATTATTATTCTTACTTCATTTAACTAGGTGAATCACTTCTCACATCCATTCTTGTGAAAATATTATAAAATATTTGAGGAAAAACAATACAACATTTGATTCTTGTCATTCATAGTAGTTATATTCTAAAAAATTACTGGTAACACTGACTAGCAAATAATGAACGACTGCCTCTAGGGCAAGGATAGGGCTAATTCTTGTGAGCCTCTAGTTACAACAGTCTCACTAATCAATCAAAACATAAACTTGCTTCATGTGTGTTTCCATTTAAATACACCTTCCTTCATACATATAGTAGATTTACCAACACTGAGATCATGGCCTACAACACTGCAACTCCTGCCTAAATGAAGTTTACTCTACCAGTAACACTCATTTTCTCCACAAAGTACTGTCATACACTTAGGAACACTGGACAGAACTTTGGTACTAGGCTTGAGGAAACATTTTAAACTGTAAAATCACCAACAAAAACCATAAAAATCAAAAAAAAAAATATGGCACAGACTAGGAAAAAGGATATGTTTGTAGTCTAATAGCTAACATATGAAGGCACAGCATTACTATCCTCAATCTCAACTGAAGAACGTGCATATTGAAGCCCACCTGAATTACACAGCAAGGCCCTGTCTCAAACCACCCCCCAAAAAAAGTACAGAAAAGGTATTTGACAAAATTCAACATGTCAGGCTGGGGATTTCGCTCAGTGTTGTAAGTACCTGTTTGGCAGCCTGTGAGTTTGATTCCCAGTACCCCACCCCCCAAAAAAAAACAAAAAAGCAATTGAAAACTTCATGATAAAACTTTTTAAATGGGGATTTAGCTCAGCGCATAAGTGCCTGCCTTGCAAGCAGGCAGTCATGAGTTCAATCCCTGGGACCGATAAAAAAAATTAAACATTTTAAATGGCTAAAATGGTGTATGTTACATATGGTTCACGACAATCTTTAAAAACTGTTTTAATGAGCAAAGGAAATAAAATCAGATATTTCTGCCCCTCCAAAAAAGACATATAAATGGTCAATAAGCAAATGTTCAACATAAATAGCTATTAGTGAAAAAAAAAAGTGGCATAAACTGTAATCCCAGCATTCTGGGAGGCTAAAGGGGATCATAAACTCAAACCCAGCCTTGGAAAGTTAGTAACCTCTGTCTCAGTAAATAAAAAGGGCCAGGAATACAGCTCAGTGTAAACGCTGTTTAATCTTCAGCACCAAAAAATTAATCAACTGGGGGAAAGGGGTATACAATGGTGCATCCCTTTTAAAAATGTTCTGGGAGCCAGCTGTGGTAGAGCACACCTATAATCCCAGTACTTGGGAGGCTAAGGCAGGAGGCTAAGTTTGAGACCAGCCTGAACTACACAGTAGTGCAAGGACACCCTAAACTACACTGTGAAACCCATTCTCAAAATAAGCAAAAAATGAGCTGGGGATTTAGCTCAGCGGCATAAGCGCCTGCCTTGCAAGCACCGCAGTCATATGAGTTCGATCCCCAGTACTAAAAAAAGGATTTATAAAATTTGTGTATCAGCCATAATAGCCACAAAGTAGAAACAATGTATGTCACATATATTTGCCAGTTTAAAAAATGAAGTAATGATGCATACTAAATCATGGATGAACCTGAAAACATATTAACTAAAAGAAGTCACAAAAGACTCTTATATGATTCCACTTATATGCAAAGCCCACAATAGCATATCTATGAAAAACAAAACAAGTATCAAGCCAGGAATGGTGCTGTATCCCATGATCCCAGCACTTGGGAGGCTGAAGCAGGAGGATCACCATGAGTTCAAGTCCAGCCTGAGCTGCACAGTGAGTCCAAGCCAGCCTGAACTATATAGTGAAACCCTATTTCAAAAAGAAACTACATAAAATAGGTCAGTAGCTGCTTGGGGCTAGAGGAGGTGAAGAGTGTGGATTACTGGTAAGGACATGAGATGTTTTTCCTTCAGTGATGAAAGTATTCTAGAATTAGACTGTGGTAAGAATTATACAACACTGCTAGACTAGAAACCAATATATCTGTTTTTCTTTTTGTTTTAGTACTGGGGATGAAAACTAAGGCACTCTGTCATTGAACTATATCACCATCCCTTTTTACCCATTTTTTGGGAGACAGGATTTCACTAAGTTGCCCAGATAGGACTTGAACTTGCAATTCTCCTGTGTTAGCCTTCCTCAATAATGGAATTAGAGAAGTGAGCCACTGTGCTCCACTGTACTATATGTTTTAAAAAGTGGAGTCGGATAATACATGAATTAATATATCAATAAAAGAATTCCCACAAAGAGAAAATTGCATATAGCCAATTCCCATCCCTCTATGTTATTTTTGTCATATATTTTCCATTCACATATATTATAAACATATGTCAATAGTATTGTTTTAGACAGTTATCTTACAGACCAAAGTAAACAAAAACTAAAAATTCTGTACTTTGGGGCTGGGGGATTTAGCTCAGCGGCATAAGCACCTGCCTTGCAAGCAGGTAGGTGAATTCAATCCCTGGTACTGATAAAAAAGAAAAAGACAAAAAAAAAAAAAAAATTCTGTACTTTGCTTTATAATGAGCCATTTCACGTACTGTTTTTATGTGTACTTATTTGTTGTGCACACCCAAGTGTCTGTCCTTTATCATGTTCTCTATGCTAGAAGAACTTCCTAGAATACTTAAATGCAATGTAGGCTGTTTGGCAAAGATTTTTCTTGCCAAAGTGAGCCACATATACCTTGCCCTTTGAAGATCACATTTTTAATTCCAATGCTCCTCCTCTAACAAGTAAAATATATAATCTGTAGGCAGCACCATATGCAATTTCAAGAATTTAATAAAATCTCAAACAGGATGTATACATATCCTTAAGAATTTTCAAAAAATTCTCTTTCCCCCCCCCCAAAAAAAACTAGTGTTGATTAAACTAAAAAAAGAACACATACGTGCAATTTTTCTTTTAGCCAAACAGTTTGTTCTATTTGACTGTTTTGTCTTCATTTTCTGCAATCCAGTTTCCTCCTTTGGTTCCTGTTGCAAAAGAACAAAATACTATCAGGGTGATGGCCATGATGAGTATGGCTAAGAGAAGTCTCTAAAGAATCAGTGATTCTTACAAATGTGCACTTAAGACATCAAAAGAGGCCCTTTTCCCCATACCCAAAATAAAAAAAGAAGCATACAAAATCTGGAAGCAGTAATACCATAAAATTTAAAATGTATAATAAACTGATGTTATCTGTCACACACACAGGCACATAAAAACCGACCAATTAAAAAAAAAACTGACCAATTTGAAAATATCAAATCAGTATTTACTCAAGACTACAGAAGCTTGTTCAATGCTTTAAAAATAATAATGTTTAAATTAATCATATATTTATTTTAAATCATTCTATGGCCACTAGGTGGTAAAAGAGAAAGAAGGTAAATGAATTCTATAGAAACAAGAGAATCAAATACATCAACCACATGCCCTCTCAAAATTTAACAAGAGGCACTAAAGATAAAAAATAAAATAAAATTAGGACAACAGGAAATAATCAAGACAGTAAAAATGAGCAGAAAGAAAGTAGCTGAAATAGACTATAGGGAATGATGACCCTGAGGCAAGAGACTAGGACATGGTCAACTGGCTGAGCAAGTGAACATGACTTGTCAGTCACAGAGGTCCAGGACACACGGAGAAAACAGTTCCCAAACCCTGCACCTGGGACCAATCACAAAGTACTATCTTCAATTCTTCTAGCACAAAATCAAGCAAGTTTCTGACTTGCTTGGTGTGATGTCAACATGAAAACTGGGAAAGACAAAAGACGTCAGCCAGGGGGCTGGGGATTTAGCTCAGCAGCATAAGCACCTGCCTTGCAAGCAGGTGGTGATGAGTTCGATCCCCGGTATCGATAAAAAGAGAAAAAGAAAAAAAAAAGACGCCAGCCATTAACCTCATAGCCACTGTGAACTCCCTCAATGACCCAATCTCACTCTCCAGTGTTTGTCTTTCCCTACCTTTAACTGGCCCTCTCTCACTCTGCAGAATGTACTTCTTTTCCCACCTTTAATAAATGAAAACCAGGGGTGGGTTTAGTTCAGTGGCATAAGCATCTGCCTGACAAGAACAAGGTCATGAGTTCGATCCCTGATAACAATAAATTAAATAAATAAATAAAAACTAGGCACAGTGGAGAATACCTGTAATCCCAGCACTTGGGAGGTTGAAGCAGGGGAATCACCATGAGTTTGAGACCAGCCTGTGCTACATAATGAATTTAGAGCCAGCCTGCACTACACAGTAAGACCCTAACTCAAAAAAAATGTAAAACTTCACTACCTTTTTTTATATGTCTGCCCAATTCTTTGTTCATGACATCAAAAATCTGGAAAGAATCCCTAAAAAGAGTCTACTCAACCCCAGAACCTGGCAACAACTCTGTTAAATACTTTCAATTATGGTTACTATGCTAATGTGTGCTTTATAGTACAAAAATGTTAATTTCTAAATCTTATGTGGTCCACCATGGTGGTAAAAAATCTATAATCCCAGCATTCAGAAAGCTGAAGATAGAGGGTCACTATGAGTTTAAGGCTAGCTTGAACTACATAGTAAGACCTGTCTCAAAAAAACAAAGTCAGTAAAATACAATAATTGTGAAGACACTCTGGGAAGCTGAGGGAGAAAAATCAAAAGTTCCAGCTCAACCTGGACAAGGGGCTTGTCCTCAAAAAAAAAAAAAAAAGAAAAGAAAAAAAGAACACAGTGAGGGAGTTGGAGATGTAGTTCAATGTAAAGGCTCTGCATTCAATCCCTAGTGCCACAAAAAAATTGACATTTCTTAGAGTGCTAAAAGTTTCACAAGTTTGTATTCTTTCCCAAATGTGATGAGGGAATTTGTGCATAATTTTCACAAATTCTAAATTTATAGATTCTTTTTACTGATTAGGAATTTTGCAGAGGTTGAGGAATATTATACTACATAAAATGTTACATAAATAAGCCCTGACTCCCTTTCATTAATTTTAATCTAGTCTATCTAATCCAACATCCTGCTTCTGTATAACTGTGTAATCTATTCCTTTTTTGTAACATCACTTAACATTCAATTAAACATGAATCAACAATTCTATGAAGTACAAAACTAACTGCTAATGTTTTAGTTTTGTTCCTGAGAATTCACTATCATAGAACTTGGTTACAGAATACAAAATGGATTACATATTGAAATGAATCTGGCTTTAGGTCATTAATCCTTTTCAAATCTGTTATCTGAGATATTATACAAAGCACCAGTAGATAAAATGAAAAACCAAATGAGACAAGTTTATTTTTGAGAAATGTCTCAAGCTTTTTTTTTTTGGAAAAATTACACTCATTAGGAAAGTCTTTTGAATTGGAAAAACATAAATCCATGATGTTTGTACAGTTAAACATAGTTATCCCCTAGTGCTACAGTTTGGATCTTAAAAGTCCTCCAAAGGCCCATGTGTTAAAGGCTTGGGATGGTGAAACTTTCAGGAGGTGGGGACTAATGGGAGGACTTTAGGTCATTGGGGATATGCCCCAAAGCCTCTTCCTCTGTTTTCTAGCCATGAGATGAGCATTTTCATTCTGCTATGCACACCTGCTAAGATAGTCAGCCTAACCACAGCTCCAAAACAATAGGGTCAATCTAGCATGGACTAGAAACTCTGCAACTGAAGTCAAAATAAACTGATCGAGTATTTTGTTTAGTGACAAAAAGTTAACATGCCCTGTATGCACTGGAGATTGAAATCCAGAAATCAACCCCTACCCTTGTGAATACTAAAATCTGAAAATGGTCAAGTTTGGAATGCAAAATGGCATATACTCTCATATACTTTAAGCACTTTAGGTCACATGCTTAATATAAATGCTGTATAAGTAGTTATTATACTGTATTGTCTAGGAAATGATGTTTTGAAAAAGTATATATGCTCAGTAGGGAACCAATCATCTACTGTTTTTGTTTTTGTTTTTTTTTTTTGAAACAGGGTCTCACTATGTATGATAGTGAACCCCTGAACCCTGAACCCCTGAACCCTCTATATATCCCTGGCTGGCTTCAAACTCACAGTAATCCTCCTGCCTCAGCTTCCCAAGTACTGGGATTACAGGTGTGCACCACCATGCATGGTTTTTTTTTTTTTCCACCTACATTTTCCATCACAGACGCAAAGCCTCTGTATACAAAGAGTCAACTGTGTGAGTGATGCCACATAAGAAAATTAATCTATTTGAAAACATGAGTATCAGAAATTTTATTCTCATTTCTGAATCAAATATGTGACAAGACTGCAAAAAGTGAAAACATTCATTGGTTCAAGACACCCTAACATACATGAATGAAATCAGGAGGAATCAATGTTAACATAAAATTTAACAACATATTACTTAAAGGACAGCATTTCTAAGACATTTTAAATATTAGCTCACTTGTTAGCTTTCAATAGTTAAAAGATATTTCACATATACTGAAACCAAGGAAACGTAGGGGAAAAAAGGCCTTAATACAAAATACAGTTACAACTTGGAAGTTTGTTTCATCAGTTTAAAAAATGTTGTATATGATATGCATTAAGTTTTGGCCTCATGGATAACTATTTTCATCTACAGAATGGTCTATTCTACATTATTCAATAATTGGATTTTCTGTTTTTAAGAGTTCTTACAATGAAACTATGAGCCACTTTTTTCAGAGAATCCTGTTACCTTACGTAAACTGGTTATATGTTTGGTAATCTAATTTTAAACTGGACAGATTTAGTCTATTCTAGTCAAGTTACAAATGTTAAAATGTAAATTTGTTTTGATTAAAGAATTTTTCTGGGGCTGAGGATTTAGCTCAGTGGCATAAGTGCCTGCCTTGCAAGTGTGTAGTCATGAGTTCGATCCCCGATACCAATAAAAAAGAAAAAGACAAAAAAAGAATTTTTCCACTAAAGAATAAAAAAAACAAGGAAGCTATAGTAGGTATAGTAATATTAAAGAAACAGATATCAGGTCTGTAAGTACAATATGAGAGTAGAGCACTTGCCAAAAATGTGTATATAGTACAGTATTTCCTTGGTTCAATCTCCAAAAAAAGGGAGACTAGATACTAGAGCAAAGATTACTATTAGTGATAAAAAAAGGTTGGTTCAGAATCAGTCATGGTAATGCATCCTATA
This sequence comes from Cavia porcellus, assembly GCF_034190915.1. NCBI lineage: Eukaryota > Metazoa > Chordata > Mammalia > Rodentia > Caviidae > Cavia > Cavia porcellus. Next base: position 30,837,989 of record NW_026947502.1, read on the forward strand.
ATCCCAGCACTCAGGAGGCTGAGGTAAGAGGATTACTCATAGTTAAAGACCAGCCGGGGTTATATACAGTTGAGTTCGAGGCGAGCCTAAACTATGTCTCAAAAAAAAAAAAAAAAAAGTAATGGCAGCAGCAGATACATCAGTGGAGAAATGTAATCATCACTACTCAGTAGGCTGAATCAGGAAGATCAAAAGTTCAAGATCAACCTAGGAATTTATTGAAACCTTGTCTCAAAAAAATTTTTAAAACACTTTGGGTATAGTTCAGTAATAGTGCACATGCCTACCCTGCCCTGCATAAGGCCCTGGATCTAATCGCTGGTACTATACAGGCAGACAGTGAGAGAGAGACAGACAGACAGAGAGACAGATAAGACAGAGAGAAGAACCAAGAGAGGGAGAAAAAGAGAGAGAAACTAGTTAGCACATATTGTATATTTCAATGTGCCACTTAATATACATTTTGTCTAATTCCCCTCTAAAATTCCATGAGATTATCAGTGATAATCTCACAGATAAGCAATGTGAGATTCACAGATGAGAAAACTTCACAGATGAGTAAAGTGAGGTTCAAGCAGTTTTAAGATCAGGAATAAAACCATTTCTGTTCATCTATAAAAGATGTCCCTTTCTTTTCTTTTAGATTTATTGTAGTTATTTTGTTTGGTTTCTTTGGGGAGGTTTGTTTTATTTTTGTTTCTGTTTTTGTTTCTGTTTTGCAGTGCTGGGGATCAAAACCATGGCCTTGCCACTACCCAGCAAGCCCTCTAACACTAGGCACATTTTGTTTAACATGAAAGAATGTGTCAGAGGGAAAAATATGATGTTTGTGTGCATAACTCAGTTTTATTCGTTGGTATTAGATTATAACCTGAACATTTACACTGACCCAGTTCTCATTTATTAAAGTATGACTGTAGGAAATTTTACTTACATTATTTCTAAATCATTACAACAGCCCATAGAATATTACTAGTTTTACAAACAGGAATAAAAAGTTCAGAATGTTTCACACAGTAAATGGCAATAATTCCAACGAAAAGATTAGGGTTTATAAAGGTTCACCACTGTTCTTTTAGGGATCTGGGGATAATAAGAGAACATAAGACTGTATCAACTCAAGTAACATTACTCAGCAGAAACAAGTTATATGAACATGAGGCCTAATAATGGATATTTTATGCTATTATTTTTTTTCCCAATGCTGGGGATAGAACCCAGTGCCCTGCTCTACCTCAATTATATCCCCAATCCAAAAGCTATTACTCGTTACGCACACGTGCAAACACACACACACACACACACACACAAAATATCCTGGCTTCAATGGTTAAACAGCAGAAGTAAAATCAAATGCAGACTTTTTTGAGAGCACATTCTTATAAAAGCAAGTATTACTAAGTTATGCAAGACACAGAATTTCTGCCCTTTGGGAAATGATCCAGTAAGACAGAAAAAAAAAAATACAGTGGCAATTTCAAAACAGTGTGATAAATGATACCACTGAAGTAAGCATAGGTTCTGTGGAAGTACAAGAGATGACCAACTGATGTAATCTTAGAAGATCTGTAATGATACTCAGAGGAACTGCTGTCTAAGCTGAAAAACAACCTAGGAAGCATTGCAGGCAATGCAAAGATCAAAAGAAACACCAAATAATTCATTTGCTGCAGGTGGTCATGGGTGGAGTTCGATCCCTGGTACCAATAAAAAGTTAAAAAAAAAAAAAAAAAAAGAGCAAAAAAAGTGGTCAGAGAAAAGAAACAGAACGCCCATAAAGGAAAATCCATCAAAATAACTACAGACTTCTCGACACAAACTATCAAATCAAGAAGAGCTTGGAGCTAAATATTCCAAGCCCTGAAAGAAAATAACCCCCAACCCAGATTATACCCTGCAAAACTGTCTCTCAAAACCCAAAAATAGCAGGATATACTACGGTAACTATCCTTAATTTCCTATTAACTTAACCTGAAGCCTTGTATTACTTACACTGTCTTACTATGACTGATCTTATTTGAATCTGGTTGGTTAGATCGCTGTTTTGTCTTGACTGATTTTATTCAAATTTGGTATGTGTGATAGTACCAAGTCTAAGAGCAGAGGCAACTACTCTGAAGACAAGATGCAATAGGATACCCGTTACAGTTTGATTATTAACTGCCTTTGAAGTCTCCAATGTTTTGTTTTTATTAATATTGTTAAGTAGTGCTATGTTCACTTATATTATGCCTGATGATATACACAATTTTATTGAAAATAATAAGAGACATCAGAGTATTGTGGTTTTATGTCTTTTTTGATTCATGTTTTTCTTGGAATTTGTTGTCTTGTTTTGATTTGTTTTTCCCTCTAATACAGAAGGATAGGTATACATGTAGAGATTCACGCATGTGTAGAACTTTTAAAAAGTTTATGAGAATAGATTATATAATGCACAATGTAATGAACAGATACTTTGAAGAAAAGGAGACACTAAGATACCCAGCACTAATTCCATAGCGTCATGATATAAAATCTAGCAATACTATTAGTCTCTGTCCAGAGTGATATTAGTCTGTTTTCTTTTGTTTAATTTCAACATACGTGAAGATATGGACAGCTACTTTGAAGAGAACGAGAGACATTATGGCAACCATTGTAGACTTCCCTATTGTCTGCTCTTGAAGACCTAAAATGCCTTCATCATTCTGTTCTGATCAGTTTAGTACTATTTTGTTCAGTATGAATTCACTGTATGTGAAGACATGGACAACTATTTGGAAGAAAACAAGAGACAATATAATAGGCAGTGAAGATCTCCAGTAGTCTTGCTTTGAAATCTGTGTTTCTTAAATTGTTTTCTTATGATCTGTTTTGTTCTGTTTAATTTTAGTCTCTTTAAAATAAAAAAAAGAAGAAGAAAGGTTAAGATCTACCAACCCTGTCAAAGCTTTCAATATAGAAATTCCTAGCCACACTGTCTAATACAATAGACATCAGCTTCTTGTGGTGCCTTTGTTCACGTGACTATAATGCATACAATAAACTTTTAATTTTAATTTTTATTTAGATAGTTATAGGTGGTTAGTGGCTACTATATTAAAGAAATCATACCTACAGATTTAATAGTATTTATAATTTCTTTTTCTTTTCTTTCTTTTTTTAACATTTTTGCAGTGCTGGAAATTGAATCCAAGGCCTTCTGCATGCTAGGCAAATACTCTATCATTGAGATACATCTACAACTCCAGTCATACTTTTCTTTTTTTTTTTTCAGAACTAAAACCTGAACCCAGAGCCCTTGTTTGAGCTACATCCCAACCCTTCCTTTTTTATTTTGAGAGAAAGTCTCAGTAAGTCACTAAGTTGCCAGTCACTAAGTTGCTTGAACTTGAGATCCTCCTGCTTCAGGCTTCCAATACTGAGATTAGAGGCATGTGCCACCGTGACTAGCTTGCACCCACATTTTATTTCACTTTCTAGACACATGAAAATATTCTTTATTCAATTTAGTTTAATCAACAGTTCTAAAATATCATATTGGGTTAACCTATAACAAAACCGAAGAGCTATAATACAATCTAACCTCAGCCAAATGGCATTATTTAAGTAATTTATAACTCCATTTCAAATCAAAATAAAACTGAGCAAAAATTACATGGTTTTGAGAAGCTAGCAGGATGATTTGGTCACTCAACAAGCCACTTGCGGATACACAAACCTAGATTGAGACTTACAACTTTATTTTTTAAAATACTGACCTCTCCATCACTATCAGATATCACAATGAATGTATCTTCAACTCTACGCTTCCTCTTCACACTGACAGAACTGGTGGTTTCTGCATCCTTTTCCAGATTCTCAGATTCTGAAGCTTCTTTAACTTTTTTCTTTCTCCGTGGCATCCTTTTGTCTAGAATACAAAGTGAAATCATTTATTCAAAGTATAAATTTTCTAAAAACTATTCAATCTGTTCATGTAAAAGAATGGAATCAAAACTAGGTTTCATCTCTGGGGTAAAATTTCAATAGCAATAATAAAATAATTTTATCATGATTTTTTATATATTAACATAGATACCAGATAACACATATATTAATACACATACCTGGTTTCTAGATCATACATTAAAAATTTTCCTAAATTTTTTTTCTAAAATACTAATGCCTTATAACAAGAGGCATAATGGTAACCATTGTTGATTACCTAGTAATCCCTTTTTTTTTTTTTCATTTTATGCTATGTCCATCCTCCTGATCTAACTGACTCTGTTTTGCTTTGTCACATTGGGTTTTTCTTTGGTCTGTCTTGTTTTGTTTTTTGGCCTTTTTTTAATCTTTTTTCTTTTCCTCTTCAAAGAAAAAGTTAAAAAAAAACTGCGGAAGTAATGGAAACTAAAATGTGTGATTGTTAGCGTAAAAAAAGAGAGGAAGGAAAGTGATCTAAAGGATATAATTGCAAGTTTATTTAAATGTGTAGGATAAAGAACCATATTGCTGAGTATTGCTTGGATCATTGAACCGAACTGACTGCAATCTCACTGTATTAATCTCCGCTTTGTATGCTTTAATTTTGTAATCTGGACAGCTGTTTGTAAATTGACAATGTGTGATCTATTAACTGGTGAGCTCTTACTGTATATTTTTTCTCTTGAAATTCTGTATTACTTCAAGCCTTTTACTGTCTTGCTTCGTTTAGTTTTGTTTTTCTCTTTAAATAAAAAAATATATATAAAATACTAATGCCTTGATCTAATAAAAGGAATCTACTCAAAACCCACAGCTAATAAGCTAACATCATATCCAAAAGTAAATGAATGAAGGCCTTCTCCTTCAGACAAAGAACAAGACAACAATGTCTGCTTTTTCCTGGGCACTGTACCTATTTCTATAATCCCAGATACTTGGGACACTAAGACAGGAGTATCGTGAGTTGGAGGCCAGCCTGAACAACATAGCATGATCCAATTTTGAATCAAAGAGAAAAGAAAAAGAACATCTATTTTCATCACTGAAAACTATATTGGAAGTTGCAGGCAATCAGGGAAAAAGAATTTTTAAAAATTCAAATAAGAAATGAAGAATCAAAACTATCACCATGACATGATCATGTATTAAGACAAATTTTTAAAAAACTAAAGAATCCACTAAAAAATCTAGCAAGAACTTGCCTCAAAGTAACAAAAAGAGCTGAAGATGTACTTAGTGTGAAAGTCTTGGGTTCAATATCCAGCACAAGAAAGACAGGAAGGGAGGGAAAGGCAGAAGGAGGCAGGATGGCAGGTAGACAAAAGGAAGCAGGCAAGCTAGGATTCCATTTATATGATATATCCAGAATAGGTAAGCCACTGAGACAATAAATTAGTAATGGTTAGGAGTCTGGGAAAGGGAAACACACAATGACTGCTTAAGGACTACAGGGTTTCCTTTGGGAATAAAAATATTCTGGAATTACACAGTATAATGACTATTGTACCACTGTGTGTTTACCAAAAGCTACTAAATTATATACTTATATAGTTAAAATGGTAGCTTTTACTTTTCTTTTTTTTTTTTTTTTTTTGGTCTTTTTGAGACAGGGTCTCACTACACAGTTGAGGCTGGCCTTGAGCTCACTTTGTAGCCCAGCCTGGTCTCAAACTCCCAATGCTCCTCCTGCTTCAGCCTCCTGAGTGCTGGGATTACAGGCATGTGCCACCATGTCCAGCTCAATTTATCTTTAACTCTATTTTTTTTTTTTCAGGACTAGAGTTGAATCCAGCCAGGGCCTTTGCACTGAGCTACATTACCAACCCTTTTTGAAATTTTTGAATCAGGGTATATTGCTAAATTGCCCAGGCTGAACTTGAACTTGTGATCCTTCTGCCTAAGGCTTCTAGGGTACTTAGATTACAAGCCTGCACCACCACACCTAGCAAATTTCACCTTAATGTTTTAAAAGCAGGTATCTCAGGCAGACATGGCGGCACAAGCCTTAATCCTAGCACTTACAAGGCTAAGGCAGAAAGACCAAGAGTTTGAGGCTAGCTTGGGCTACACAGTGAATTTAAGGCCAGGCTGGCCTATATAATGAGACCATGTGTCATATAACCATAAAGAAAAGGGGTTGGGGGTATCTCTAATTGGTTTTACTTTCTAGCAGAGGTAATCACATTCTTAAATACAGCAACCTTAACTTTATTACAAATTTCTCAAATTGATTAATCATTCAATTATCTCTAAGGAAATTATTATTATATCTTATCAGAAATCTACAATCTTAGCATTAGGGATACTAAAAATGTTTCAGGGACAAAATATTATAACAGAATTGCTAGTAATAAATTACAAATCCCAGATATAACCAACTGACAAATAATTCTCTTTATGAATAAAAATACAAGCAAATTTTTTTAGCTAACACATAAAAACTCTATGCATTAATTGGGGCACAATGTAATGTTTCAATACCTGCGTACATTCTGTAATGTTTAAATCAAGTTAAACATAACTATATCTCTAAATATTTATAATCTTTTCTTCCGGCTCTCTGAAATGCATGATAAACTTATCTCTAGTTACCACCATGTGCAATAGGACACCAGAACTTATTACTCCTAACTACTATAATTCAGTAGCACAGATCAATTAACTTTTCTCCCATTCTTTCTGACCCCCACTATCGGGCTGCCACAATGATAGAATTTCATTCTGTTTTATGGTTGAATGGGATTCCACTGGATATATATACATTTTCTTTACTCATTCATCCACTGATGGACACTTAGGTTGTTTCCATTTCTTGGCTATTGTGAATAGCACTGTAGTACATTAGTACAGACATCTCTTCAACATACTGATTTCCTTTGTGTATATATATTCAGTAATGGAACTGATGGATTTTGGAGAAACAGTTACACTTTTTAGTTTTGTGAAGATGCTCCATACTATTCTCAATCATGGGTATTCAATTTACATTCCTATCAACAATGTGCAAGAATTTCCTTTCTCCACACTTGTTATCTTTCATTCTTTTGATAATAAATATTCTTACAGAGATGAAGTGATAGCTTATGGTGGTTTTGATTTGCATTTCCCTGATGATTAACATGTTCCTGCAAGCTTGAATCACTGGTGATACATGCATGACTGTCCCACTGGGCAGCTTGTGCTACTGGTACTACAAACAGATCTAATCACTTTCATCAGTCTGTAATATGGTAACATCTGGTCTGCTGAATCAATTTCTTTCTTCCATTATGGTAATCAAAGACCCTCTAATAAGTAGTGCAAGTCACCCAATAGGACAGTCATACATTTACTACCAATGGTTCAAACCAAGGCAAACAACGGAATTCAAATCAGGGCCACCCAGGTGCAAGACAGGAGACAAATCACACCCTCATCAAGAACATGTTACAAGAACATGTTAATGATGTTGAGCACTGGCCTTTGTGTGTCTTTTCTTTTTAAATTCAATGAAATGTTTATCAATCAAATGCAGAAAAAAATCATCTAAGGAAAAATCTTAAGATATAGTAACTTCACATATTCAGAGGGCTGTCACATGAAGAATCAAAGATTTGTTCAACATTTCTGCAAAGTCTGTAATCTGAAACAAGAGAAAATATAAGCAAACAAAAACCTAGAGGAGAGTTGCACAAAGTGCAGCATTTATCTTAATAGCTTTTTCCCACATAATGTGTTCCATACTTAACCCTTTTGCTAAAAGGACTTATTGTACTAGAGTTTAGTACTTCCCATGATTAAGTTGCTTTTTTAACACAAGGTCTCACTGTGTAGTTCAGGATGGCCTTGGACTCCCTATGTAGCCCAGGCTGGCCTCAAAATTGCAACGATCCTCCTGCCTCTGCCTTCTGAGTACTGGAATTACAAGCATGTACCACTCAACCCAGTTTAAATTACATTCTTGTGGCAAGCTCTCTACTGCTATCAACAAATATATTCACACAATTGGGGGAAAAAAACCTAACACTGTTTTACTCAGAAAATAGTCTATTTGTTCCTTAGCTATATTTCAGTAGTCTATCTAGGAAATCAGTAGTGATTTCCAGGAGACAAGGAGAAAAAAGAACACATTCTCCATAGGATGAATCACAGTCTCAGCAATTTAGACACAACCCTATGGAAAAGTCCTCCTCTAACCCCAAATGCATCTATCATTAGAACTATTATACAGCTATCAATCAGTAGTGTGGATGGGAGTGTGGGATGTGCTGAACAAGAAGGCTGACAGCCACTGCTCTACATGAGGCAGTATAGCTTATTTATGAATTACAAAGAAATACAAACTAACTTTATAATATTGATTACTCCAACCAAATTGTTACACATTACAGAATGAGAATTGCTTCAATTATTCAGCATGTTTAACCACTTAACAGTTCACCCTGAGCATCATTTCAAACAGTCAATTTTTGTATTGAATAAATTATAAGTCATTTTTATATTTTGTTATAAAAATTTTTTAAATACACAATTTTTGGTCAACCTGTGTTTAAATAATTGGATTGGTAAATAGTCAAGGACAATATACACAATAAGTGATGATGGAGTGGATGGTGCCAGGCATGATGGCATACACCTGTAATCAATCCAGGCGCTCGAGAGGCTAACGCAGGAAGATCACTGCAAGTTCAAGCTCAGCTTGTGCTGCATAGAGAGTTCAAAGCCAGCTTGAACTACATAGCAAGACCCTATCTCAAAAAACTGAAAAAAAAAATATGGTAAAGTGGTAAGTAGCAGTTAAATTTAGCTTTACCAAGATTGGGAAACCAGATACTCAAAAATAACAACTTGGGGAAGAAAAAAAGAGAGAACTAGATCACTGGGGATCTGGAAGGAACTGACAGGAAAATTAAGTCACAGATAAATGTGGGAGACAGACCACAACACAGAAAAAGAAACAGTCTGGACTCTCTTCCTTTGGCTCATGAGGAAGGGAGGCTGGCTCTGCATAAGCAAGGTAAGCACTTGGGGATCCAGGGAAAAACTGCAATGACAAATAGGTAAGGCAACATGGCTTCTGGGGGAAGCCCACAGACATGATCCACTAGGACAGTGTGGGGTTTTGCTTAGAAGGAGTCTCTCCTTCCACGTGGCAGACAGCTGAATGGCGATCCCAGCACAGGCATTCACCGCACTGCTGGGGAGTGCTTCAATGTAAGTCAGCCCAGGAAGGGGTTGACGGGTTGAATCTAGGACTCAGAAGAATTGAGGGACAGGTCAAGTTCACTTTAGCATTCCCACTGTTAACCCTCCCACAGTAAGTAACTGGATGAGAGACAGTCATGGGAGACAGCTACAGAGAGGCAGACCACCCTGAGAGGTTTGGGCTCTAACTGAAAAGGACACAAGCCCAGCCCCCACCCCCATAGTAGGAGGCCAGGCCCACTATAGATGTACTAAGTCTGATATTACCAGCACTGAGTAGTTAAACCATCACTCTACTGCCTATATCTAGCACAGACCTGGGTCTGACTACCTTCCTTATCTAAACACCACAAGTGTGGACACATCTCTGCTTGGACATTGCCATAGTCCAGGGTAAACAGAGGAGCCTCTGTAATAGAGGGGCACCTCAAGAACCCACAGGTCATAAATCTAGGCAGAGAAAACTGTGACTTGCTATATTCCAAAACTGTGGATCCAAGAAAAAACCACTCATTCAAATGAAGAAAAAATTTCTGGTTTTGGTCTTTTTTTAATTTCTCCTTTCCTCTTTCTTTTTCACTCATTTATTGGAGGTGTGGGTAACTTTCCTTTGTCTTTCTTCCTCATTTTGTGGAGGGTTTTATCTTCTTTTCCTTTAATATTTTTATTTTTTATCTTCCATATTGCTTTTTTATCCTCTCCCCACCCCACCCTTTTTTAGCTTCTATTTTTTTTTTTTTTTTGCTTTTTGTTGTTTTTGTTTTGTTTTTTCTTATTTTGTTACCCTTACCTAATTTCTTTTACTGATGCTAGATTTAGGATCACTAGGAGCTGCATGTTCCTGCAGAGCAGTGGCACGGACTGGCATGGTGTTCACCCTTCCCCAGACATTACATTTACATATCCCCCAAAAATTTCTTCAAAATTGATAAAGAGTGAGTATGGTGGCACATGCCTTTAATTCCAGCACCTGGGAGAAGGCCAGAGGACTGTCAAGTTCAAGGTCAGCCTGGGCTACACAGGGAGTTCAAGGTCAGCCTCAACTACATAGCAAGACCTTGTCTCAAACGCACACACACACACACCAAAACTGATGAAGAAATAAGGTATTTCCATGAAAAAAGGCAACTCAAGAAATTCATGATCACCAAATAAGTACAAAATTCTTAAGAATATCCTGGAAAGAGACAAGCCAACAATGCCAAACAAATCTAACAGAACGAATCTACCAGACAGAGTCAACACTTAAATCAGAAAGGAGAGAGGGAAGAGAAAAAAAAAGAAAGAAAGAAAGAAAGAAAGAAAGAAAGAAACCAGCAACAGGAAAACGCAATGATGTGATATGGACAAGTCAGTACTAAGGTAAGCGACTGAGATGTGAGACTGAAAGCTGGCTGAGACAGTAAGCAGGACCTTTCAACTACAAGATCCTGGACACCTTCAGAACAGTTCTCAAAGTCTTGCACATAAACTTCTCCAGCAAAACTCCAGCAGGTGTGCAACAGGAAGACTAGACCTGACATCAGCCTGAGGCACGGGATCCCAGCACCACCTCTCACAAATACAAGTGCAATTCTCCCGGGTTTCTGCACGATTTGGACAGCATAAAAGAAAGGTAGCCACTAGGAGCTGGTGCTAAGGTAGCTTTGTTTCCTTGACACTGTGTACTTTTATCTTTCCTCTTACCCTTTTTTTTTTCTATTCACTTAGTCCAAGCTCACACTGTAGAGCCAGTTTCTCTCCCACTCTTCACTTTTACTTTCTCAAATAACTTTACCAATGCTTTCTGCTCACTTTGTTGAATTTTTGGTTCTGGACAAGAAAATTCTGGAATCTATCTCTGGAAGTAAACAATCCCAAATGGTACTTTTTAAAAGCAAGCTACCGCAGAGAACAAAATGAAGAAGACAAACTGACAGCTACTGACAGAAAAAGAGCTCAACAGAAATGAGACAGAGAAGATTGGATGATAGGAAAAGCTATTTTAGAGAAAATGACATCTTAATACGTAATACTGATTTAGTATCATCTTGTTTTGAAGTCTCATCTAGCTTTTGTTCTTCTGTCTCCAATGGTCTAAACAGGTTGTATCTTATAGGATTTTATTATGTACGATAGTATAAGCAAAAACCTTTTAAAGACAAGGAGATTATACAGAAACCATTGTTCATTTTCTGTTAGTCGATTCTAAATACTCTGTAATGCTGTCATTCTCTTAAATGGTTTTACATTGTTTTGATATACTTAATGCTACAGTATATGAAGTTGTACTCAAGGACTTCAAGGAAAGAGTCAATATGGTAACTACTTTTAGGTCGAAATTATCTGGTGGTGAAACACTATTCTGCTTAAATGGTTATGTTTTGATCTGCGCTGTTTTGCTGTTAATGCCCTCTTTTTTCTCAATCTCCACTCCATTATTTACTTTTTTATTTTTATCCGTTTAATTAAAGGGAAAAAAATAGCAGGATATAATATAGTAACCCACTTTGACTTTCTATTATCTCGATTTGAAGCCCTGTATTACTCTCACCATCTTGTTTTTGACTGATGTTCCCCTATTCTGTTTTGATGGATAGTATCAGGTTCAAAAGTTTAGGCATCAGCTGAGAAGATAATGAGATTCATTATAACGCCTATTCTCGTTGACTTTTATCTACTTTTGAAGACCTACAATGTCTCCAATGTTTTGGTTTTGTCGGTTTTGTTCTTCACTATTTTGTTCAATTGTATTATAACTAATGATATAGGCAATTCTATTAGAGATAGCGGGAGGCATTATGGTAACCATTGATGATCACCTTGTATTATGTTTTTATATTATCTATTATGTCCACCCTTTTGACTTGACCGATTCTGTCCTGTTATGTCTCATTTGGTTTTACTCTCTTCCAAAAAAAGCAATAAGAACCGTGGGAGCAATGAAACCCAAAATGTGTAATAGTCATTGTACAAAAGAGAGGAAAAGAAAGTGCTCTAAACTATATAACTGCATGTATATTTAAGTGTATAAGATAGAAAATGATATCACAGAGTTTTATTGGATCATTGAACAGAACTGTTTGCAGTATCATTGTTGGAATGTCCACTCTACAAGCTTTAATTTTGTGACTTGAACAATTATTTTTAAGATGGCAATATGTAATCCATTAACTAGTGATTTCCTACTGTTCATTTTTTTTCTTCTGTAAATCTGTATAACTTGTACACTTTCACTTTTTTTTCCTCCTTAAATAAAAAAAAAAGTCAAAATAAATAAATAAAAGCAAGCTACCCAGTACCAGTATCCTTCAGTAGTAACTCTCAATGTGAATGGTTCCCAATCAAAAAATACAGATTGGCAGCTGGTGTAGCATGAGCCTGAGGAAGGACTGGAGCCCAGGGGACCCAGGACCCACCAAAGCAGCAAGTCCAGCCTCAGACAAAGGAGCTGGTGGGGCCAAAGTCATGCAAAGTCAAGTTCCCACAGAGAAGGTACCAAGAGTCGCTATACCAAATGTGACAAAGTTTATGGGAAATCCTCCCATCTCAAGGCACACCTGAGAACTCACTCAGGCAAATAACACTTCACCTGCAGCTGGCAAAAGTTTGTGCACACCAACGAGTTGGCACAGCACGTACATGGAGGGGAGAGAGAGAGAAAGGAGAGAGAGAGAGAGAGAGAGAGAGAGAGAGAGAGAAAAGAAGAAAAAGTAGTAGTAGTAGTAGTTCAGCTGCCCGTATTTGAGAAGCATTTCATGCACATCAACCACCTGATGAAGCATGCATGACTCCATGCCAACTTCCACCCAGGCATGCCTCTGTGGCCCACCAGGGGTCAAAGACTGGTTTGATCAACAACCATAGTCACTTGGATGCCATCAGCCCCGCCAGCCTGTCAGTGCCACCCGGTCATGGCTTTGTTTACGTAGCAACACAAATATTTTTACTTCTGACAGGTGTCACTGAATTTCTTTTAACTTATTTTTAAAAGATCATTCATTCAAAGGCTCAGTACCGTAAGGTTTTAAGGCTTGAAATGTTGATCACATCACAATCAGTAAGAAATGCTTCAAAAGTCACCCACTTCGGATGCTGCTCAACTTTTCCACATGTGATTCTTGGTGACCCTATCTTCCAAAGCTAACATCCAGATGTGGGCTGATGGGTTTTGAAATCAGGATAGCCCCACAGTCCAAATTCAGAAACCTTCCAGAGTTTATCCTGGACACATTCCAGAGAATTTTGTACCCAAATTTGGATGCGCAATCCAGCTCACTCCTGAGTAACTTCTGAGCAACACTGAGGCAGTGCCCCTCCCTTCTGCTGGCTGGCTACAGCCTTCACTACTCAGAAGAGTGGAATTGCATATTCCCAGTGACCACAGGGAAAGGAACTGCCCTAGGTTTCTGCTGATCCCCTACTGAACTGCTGGACTTGCAGTGCAGCCATCTGGTCCTACCCAGCCTCACCTGCCCTCATAGTTTTAAAACTTTACTACTTTTACTTAAGGACAAAGAGGAGCTGGGCATGGTGGCACAAGCCTGTAATCTCAGCACTAGGGAGGCCGAAGGAGGATCATTACAAATTTTAGACCAGCCTGGGTACACAGTACGCAAAAACCCAGCCTGAACTGCAAGAGACCTTGTCTCAAAAGGACAAAAATAAATAAATAAAAATAAAAACAAAGAGGATAGGAGATAAGCAGCCTCCCCATTTTTTTCTGTCCTTTTGAGACAAGATTTTGCTATGCAGTTCAGCTGTCCTGGAACTGACTTTGTAGCACAGGCTGGCCTCAAACTCACAGCAATCCTCCAGCCTCAGCCTCCCTAGTGCTGAGATTACAGGAATGTGCCATCGTGCCCAGCTCACTCAGAGGTCCTCCTAGAACATCTGATGACAAGTTGCTGTTCATGCGCATTAGGAAGCCTAGCATGTGACCTTAGTGTCTTAAAGGAGGCCGCCCCAGGTCAGGTGGTCCATACCATATAGCTCATAGCCTGTACTTCTCCAGGGTTGCCAAACACCCCCAGAGGAAAAGGAGGCCACTTTGCAGTGTGGCTCAGACACCAAGGGTGTCATGACCCTAGCACCTATTCCTGCCTGCCTCTGGGTCTGTGAGTTGCAGACTGTTTCCCAGTCTCCTTATGGGTAGTCCACAGGTACCCAGTGCTGGGAACTTTATCAGTGTTAGCATCAGGCTCTGCTGGGTGACTGTGTGTTGTCAGGTTCAGAGCTTGCTGTAGTTTTGATTTGCAGCTGTGGTTGTGTTGGTTACACACATGCAACTTTTTCGATCCAAAATCATTGGTGGAGAGTCTGGAATCCATAGCCAAAATCCCAAGGCAGAATCCATGAGTCCAAGACCATTTCCACTCAGGTCACATTTTCCTTTTCTGTAGGAACTTTTTTCTTTTCTTCTTATCCAGCTCCTTAACATGCATTACAGTTGTGCTATTCCCAATCTAGCCTTGGTTTGCTGAAAAAAACTTTGTATGTATTTTTTAAGGCATAGATTCTATATTGTAATGATATCCTATGTAAAAAGAAGCAAAATTAACAAAATTTTAAAAGCCATTGTTTTAACATGTATGTATACTTAGTGACACATTTTGAAATAAAGTTTATGATTCATTATTTTTTTAAAAAGAGACACAGATTGGCAAAATAGATCAAGAAAGAAAGTCCAAAAATATGCAGTATATAAGAAACACATTTAGGGGCCAGGGATATAGCTCAGCGGCATAAGTACCTGCCTGACAAGTGCAAGGTCCTGAGTTTGATTCCTGGTACCCGCTCCAAAAAAATTTTTAAAAGACCCAAGAGACACATTTAATTCAAAAGTAAACACAGTGATTGAAAATCAAAGGTTGGAAAATAATATTCCATTCATCAGGAATCTAAAAAATGCAGAGTAGTTACCCTATTTTCACACAAAGTAAATTTCAAGGCATAAATGATCAGAACAGAGAAACACTGGCATTAAAAATTGGTAAAGGAACAACCCAATAGGAACAGGTAACAATTATAAACACATATACCAAACCCTAGCATAAATATTACTGGATATAAAACAAATACTACTGGTTACAAAAATCAGATAACAACAATTACAATGGAGCACCTCAATATCCCTCTGTCACAAATAGATCAACTACAGAAAAACTAAAGAAATACAATGGAACCAAACCTTCAAATTAATGGACTTGATAGACAGCCACAGAGTGTTCCACCAAATGATAGAATATACATTTTCTCAGCAGCACATGGGACTTTCTCCAAAACAGACCACATGCCAGCCCATAAAACAAGTTTATGCAAAGAATCAAAATTATACAATGCATATTATCAGATTATAGTGCAGTGAAATTAGAAAGTAATGGCAAAAGAAACTATGGAAACTAAACAATATTCAAGCAATTGATCAGTTACAGAAAAAAACAAGGAAGAAATAGTTCTTAGAATCAAATGATGCCAGTATCACCTACCAGAACCTATGTGCACCAATAGAAGCATTCTTTTCTTTTAAAAAGGGTAAAATTAAACACAACAAAACAACATAAGAAAGCAATGTAAGAGATAATTTCAAAGCAAGACAACCAGAGATCTTCACTATCTATCATAATCTCTCTTATTTTCTTCCAAATAGCTGTTCCTATCTTCACATACAGTGAATTCATACAAAACAACATAGTATAAAACTGATCCAAGCAGAATGATGCAGGCGTTTTAGGTCTTCAAGACCAGACAATAGGGAAGTTAACAATGGTCTCTCATTCGCTTCAAAATAGTTGTCCATACCTTCACGTATATTGAAATTAAACAAAACAAAATAGACTAAAATCAAAACATAAAAATAAAAAAAATAGACTAAAATCACTCAGAACAAAGAATAACAGTATTGCTGGATTTCACATCATGACACTATTGAGCCAGCACTGGATACTGTAGTGTCTCCTTTTCTTCAAAGTAGTTGTTCATCATGTTTATATAATCAGTTGTCATAAACTGTTTACAAGTTCTACACATGCATGAATCTCTACATATATAACTATCCTTTCTGTATTGGAGAGAAAAAACAAAGCAAGACAAAACACAACAAATTTCTAGAAAAACATGAAACAAAAAAGTGAAGGTGATGTAAATGGTTACTATGATGTCTCTTGTTATCTTCAACAGAATTGTCTATATCACCAAGCATAGTATAACTGAATATAGCAATACATAATATTAATATTAATAAAAATGAAACATTGGAGACATTATAAGACTTCAGAAGCAGGTAATGATCAAACTTGAGTGGATATCCTAGGGAATCTTTGTCATTTTCAGTGTCATTGCCTATACTCTCAGATTTAATATTATCAATCATAACAGATTCAAATAAAATCAAGTCAATACAAAAGAGCAATTTGGGGCTGGAGATTTAGCTCAGTGGCATAAGCGCCTGCCTTGCAAGCTAGGTAGTCGTGAATTTGATCACCGGTACCGATAAAAAGGAAAAAGACCAAAAAAACCAGCAATTTAACCAACCAGATTCAAATAAGATCAGTCATAGTAAGACAATGTAAGTAATACAAGATTTCAGGTTAAGTTAATAGGAATTTAAGGATAGTTACCATAGTATATCCTGCTATTTTGGGGTTAGCAGTCTGTGCCCTCAAATCTAGTACGAGTAGACAGACTGGAACAGAATAAAATCAAACTAAACAATGATAAGACTAACGTGGCTTTTAAATCCTAATACACTATTAACAATGTCTTCTGTCTTCCTTTTTAGACAATTCCGCCCCTTTCCTTTTCTCAGGGTGCTTTGTACATTTTGGGTCCCATTAACTCCTTTAGTTTTTAGAGTAGGGGAGCAGCCTGCTATCTACTTAAGTGGTTTACCCCTAAGCTTGATCTTGAACTGTATTTCTTTACCTACAAAAGCCTCAAAGTTTTCCTTCATTATAGCTAAGTAGTTCTCTACTGCACTAAAGTATTGTGTCTTTCCAACCTATCTGAGGTGCTGGTCAAGTTGCCCCTACTTCTCTCTGGTTCCCTGTCACATGGAGCATTGTTTTCTCACATTTGATTTTCGGTCCATAAACCCTCTTTCAGGTTAATTATATTTCTCGATGGACCCTACCTCCTGATCTAGTCTGCCTATGTTTCTTTTTGTTAGTGTATCAAAGCCATCTATGTTAGAGATTATAGCCAACCATCACTGCCTCATTTTTGCTATTTTTCTGCCATTGGTTGTCTACTTGTCTCCTTCATTCCACTATCTGCCCCATTCATTGAGGCCTCTCTGCCACTGTTTCTGAAATCCTAGTATTTTTTTTTTCCTCTTTCTCTAGAATGTCCTTCAGTATTTTTTGTAGGGTTGGACTGATGGTCACGAATTCTCCCAGTTCCTCTTTTATCATGGAAGCATCTTGTTTCTCCATTAATTCTGAGAGACAGTTTTTCAGGGTACATCAATCTGGGTTGGGGGTTATTTTCTTTCAGGGCTTGGAATACTTAGCGCCAAGCTCTTCTTTGTATCAAGAAGTCTGCTATGATTTTGATGGGTTTTCCTTTATAAGTGATCTGTTTCTTTTCTCTGATGGTTTTTAATATTCTGTTCTTGTGATGAATTTCTGGGATCTTTATTATTATATGTCTGGGTGTAGCTCTATTTTGGTTGTTTCTTTTCCTATGCTTGGGAAGTTTTCTTTAATTATTTCTGTGAATAGCCTTTTTATTTCCTTTGTACTTACCCCTGCTTCTTCATTCACTTTTTTTATTCTTAAATTATATATCCTCTTGTCATCTTCTAGCCTTTGTACTGTTACTTCCTGTTTCTTTGTTATTTTTAAGAGATCTTTCCTTTCGGGATCAGCTATTGCAAACCTATCTTCAAACTTTGTTAATCTATCTCTAGTTTCTGTGAGGCAACTTTTCCAGCTTTCCATGGAGATTTTAATTTCCAGGTAATCTCTTTGAACTTGTTTCATGTATTCTAGGTTTTGTTTATATTCTTCATCAAATGTTTCTCTCCTTTTTTTGTGTTCCTCCATTCTTTCATCCGTGTCTTGAGAGGTGCTTAGCATTTCTTTTATTAATCTCATTATATCTTGCCTTACTTGAATTAGCATTTCAATTTTGCGCTCATCTATAAGATCACGAAGATATCTTTATGTCCCCTGATTCCATGTCTGATATTGCATGTTTGCTGCCTCAATCTCTTTTGTATTTACCTCTACTAGATCAATATGCACAGAGTTGGGGGCTGGGGGCTTTTTCTTATTTCTTTCTCTTGTCATGTTTTTTATTTCTTCCATATAGGTGTATAGTGGAGGTCCCAGGCCCTTTCCTTGTTGACTATGGTTCTTCTGAAGCACTCTGGCTAGGGAATTCTGCCCTCTCCAGTTTGATGCTGGTCACTGAGATGCAAGCAGGGGCAGCATATACTGGGCCCTCCGCTCAGAGCCAGTCAACCCACAGGGTTCTTCATCACAATAGTGTGTGCCGCACATATGGAATCAGTTTGGGACAACTCACTGGGTACTGGCCAGGGCGTGACCCAGGCCAAGAAGATCCCACCGATGTGCTCTGGGCAGGAAGCAACCAACTGAAGTCACTGCTGTTCCTTGTTCATGCCCGTCCTGCCCAATTCCAACATGTCATCCAGTTGGTCACCCTTTCCCATGGGAGAGTCTTATTCCAAGCACTCACCACGGGTTAGTGCACATCTCCACGCTGGCTCCTTTCTCCATTGGGCTCTCCAACCCCAACCTCAGTGCAACCGCAGCTCTACTGGCAAGCGCGCTACAATTTTGAGTTTGGGTAACTCCAAGGAGAGTGCCATGGCCATGGATCTGCGCTGCTTTGATGGTAGCTCGGCAACTGCTGGTTTGACCACTTTCCCTTTAGTTTCTTCGTGGGTCGAGAGGGTCCATCTCCCTCTGTCTAGACCTCTCCAGGATGTTTTATTCCAGCATTTGTATTTTGCTGCTTACTGATCCACCATCTTTAGCTCCTCAAGCCAATGGAAGCATTCTTAAGAGATGTTTAAAGCTGTGAATCTCCACATCAGAAAAAACAAAAAGTCAAAATAAACAGTCTACTGATTCACCTCAAAGTCCTAGGAAAACAAAAATGATCCAAATCCAAATAAAGATCAGACAAGACATTAATGAAATTAAGACTAAAAAAAAAAATCAAATCAAAGAGCTGATTCTTTGAAAAAATAAACAAAATAGACAATCCCCTAGCTAATTTCTTTCCCCCAAAAAAAGGAAATAAAAAGACACAAATCAATGCAATCAGCAGTCACAACCATCCTTTCCAAAATCCAGAAGATTACTACTACTTCAAGAATCTATACTATGATAAAGTGGAGAATTCATAAAAAATGAATCGATTTCTAGACCATGAACTACCAAATGAAGATTTCTAGACTACGTATGAACTACCAAAGTTGAACCAAGAAGAAAAAAAAAAAATCCTCAATAATCCAGTATCACATAACGAAATCAAAGAAGTAACAAAAACCTACCAACTAAGAAGAGTGCAGGTCCATGGATTCACTGCTGAATTCAGTAAGAATTTCACAGAAAATCTAACACCAACCCTTCTCAAACTTTTTAAATGAAATTTAAAGGGAAGAAATATTCCCAGAGTCATTCCTGGAAGCTAACACTGCTGAAAAAGAAAAAAAGAAAAAAAAAAAAGAAAAAGAAAAAAGAAACTAACACTGCTGATTCCAAAACCCGACAAGGACTCAACTAAAACACATGACCACAGGCCAATCTCTTTAATGATGCAAAAATCTTCAGTAACAGAATGAAACAAATCATCAGACGGAGCACACATCATGACCAGACAGGATTCATCTCAGAGATGCAGGGATGGTTCAACATACACAAATCAATAAACATAATATACCACATAGCCAGGCATGATGGTACGCACCTGTAATCCCAGCACCTGGGAGGCTGAGACAGGAGTATCACCACAAGTTTGATGCCAGCCTGGGCAACACCATGAGTTCAAGGCCAGCCTGAAGTAAAAAGTGAGACCCTTCCTCAAAAAACCAAAAAGAAACAAACAGCACATAAATAGGAGAAAAATGTACATGATCATCTCAATCGAGGCAGAAAAAGCCTTTGATAAAATTCATTTATGCTAAAAACCCTGAAGAAAAACAGTTACAATAAGATTTTATCTCAATTTGATAGAAGCCATTTATGGCAAAACCTAATGGCCAGTTCATACTAAATGGGAAGAAGCTGAAAGTTTTCCCTCTGAAATCCAGATGTCACTATCACTATTCCTATTCAATATAGTTTAAGATTAGCTAGAACAATCAGGCAAGAGAAAGAAATAAAAGGAATAAGTACAGGAAAAAGAAAAAAATAAAATTAACATCATTTGCAGATGACATGATTCTCTACATAGAAGACCCAAAGAAATTCCACCAAAAGACACACAGGATAACTAATGTATTCAATAATGTAGCAGGATACAAAGTCAACACACAAAAATCAAGTGTTCCTGTACACCAATAATAAAACCACCATGAAAGAAACTAGGAAAATAAAACCATTCATAATGGCATCAAGAAAAAAATTAAAATACTTAAGAATTAGCCTAATCAATGAAGTGAAACACTTCTACAATAAAAACAGTGCTCTGAAAAAAGGAGATTGAAGAGAACATCAGAGAATGGAAAGATATCCCTTGTTCCTGGATAGAAGAACCAATATACAAAGCAACTGTATTTCCAAAACTGATACAGATTTAATGCAATCTCAATCAAAATAGCAATTCTCACAAAATAAGCATTCTACATAGAATTAAGAGAAAAGAATTGTTGTTTTTGTTTTTGTTTTTTTTGTCTTTTTTCGGTACCAGGAAACGAACTCACAACTGCCTGCTTGCAAGGCAGGCATTTATGCCGCTGAGCTAAATCCCCAACCCCAAGAGAAAAGAATTCTAACATTTATATAGAACCAGAAGATATCTAGAATAGCAAAAGCAATCCTGGGCAACAAAAGAAAAGGTACACTTTATACCACAAAGTTACAGTGATTTAAAAAAAAGTGTCAAAAAAATTTTTAAACACATGTTGATCAAGGATATACAAAAGAGGACCCAGAAACAACTCAGGATACATTCAACTACATAATTTTGGACAAGGAAATCAATGTATATTTAAGTGTATAAGATAGATAATGATATCACTGAGTTTTGTTGGATCATTGAACAGAACTGTTTGCAGTCTCACTGTTGGAATATCCACTTTACAAGCTTTAATTTTGTGACTTGAACAATTATTTCTAAGATGACAATATGTAATCCATTAACTAGTGGTTTCCTACTGTTTATTTTTTTCTGTAAATCTGTATAACTTGTACCCTTTCTCTGCTTTTTTTTTCTCCTTAAATAAAATTTTTAAAAAAGATTTTAAAAAAAGGAAATTAAAAACTTGCACCGGAGGAGAAACAGCCTCTTTAACCAACAGTGCTGAAAAAAACTGGATATGCACATACAGAAAATCAAACCTAGACCTGTATCTCTCACATTATACAAAACTAAAGTCAAAATGGATTAAAAATCTAAATATTAGAACAAGAACACTTTAACTTTCTTAAAGACAAAATAAGTAAAACTCTTAAAGACATAGGTATATGTAAGAACTTTCTAAACAGAAACCCAACTGCACAAGAAATGACACCAAAAATCAATAAACATGATCATATCAAATTTAAAAGCCCCTGTACAGCAAAGCAAACAACCATCAGAATAAAGAGACAACCTACAGATTAGGGAAAAAAAATTTGCCAGCTATTCATCAGAGGACTAATATCAAAATATATAAAGAATGCAAAAATTTAGAAAACCCAAAATAAAAGACCCAACAACAAAATGGTCAATTTAAATGAATAGACACTTCAAAGAAAAAAATGCAAATAACATAGATCCCAGGGAAATATACCTCCAGATAATTTGTTCTCCTGACCAAATATTTGTTGTATAGCTGTAAGTACATGAAAACATATTCAACATGTTTGGCCATTAGAGTAATGCAAATTAAAGTAATATTAAGACTCCATCTTACTCTAAGAAAGGACACCACCAAGAACTCAAGAAACAACAAATGCTGCCTGGAAAAAGAACCCTTCTACACAAACTCAGTAATGCTGAGGTACTTCATTCATTCAGTAAATTAAAAATAAACATTTTACATTTCTGCTTCAGCTTAAAGTTTTCTCAAGGTAGCTTCTGAACTCTATAATTTAAGTCAGCCTGGAAAATTGTTGTTCACTAGGGATTGGTAGAACTGGGGCAGCTTGTGATAAGGGACTGAACCTGTTAAAGGTAATATCCAAGGCTCCTGAAACTGGCTTTCTCAGAAGAATCATATTTGCAGTGGAGCACCCTTGTTCTATCTTTCAGAGTCTCTTCTATAGGAAAGCCAACAAAGGCTGCAAAAACACTGGCAATTGGGCCAGGGGTATAGCTCAGTGTCACGAGCATGTGCCTCCTGAGTTCAATTCCTGGTTAAAAAAAAAAAAATTTATATATATATATATATATATATATATAAATCAGGAGCAATTGTCAATATACACACTTGAGGGCAGAAGTCTCATCTGCCCATTGCATTTCTAGGTCTTTTTGGGATTGACTGGACCACCTCAGGTTATTGGTGGCCACTGACAGTCACACAGATCCCAGGGAAATATACCTCCAGATAATTTGTTCTCCTGACCAAATTCCCCAGTGTTCAGTATTTGCAGATTTTATAGCACATGGTATTTCGCATTACGCATTTTGCAGTACTATGCATGTTACAGCATTATCCATGTTGGTAATGAATTCCTCTTTCTCAACTTTTTCTTTTACTTTCTTTTAATATATCATTGCAGAGCAAATATAAAGCTAGAAGCTGATCATATACTAGTGGGGTGAGGGCCTCCAGAAGACACAAGCTCTGGTTTTCACACTGATTCAACAACTTTTTGAAAATGAACACACTTTCTATCATTGTGACCACTGACATACTCCCAGCTGGTATCACAGTTCACCTTGCTAATGGCAGGACCCCAAAATGTCTCTTGCTCTGACTGTCCTCCTTTGAGAAATGCATATAGAAATGTATATAGTTCCCTTGTTAACTGGGTTACTATTGAGTTTTTGGAGTTCTGCAACATTCTGGATATTAACTCGTCAGACATTTATTTGCAAGTGTTTTTTTCAATTCTATTGGTTGTTTCTTCACTGTTTGTGTCTACATGTGCCTCCAATGCAGTTATGGAGGGCATATTTTTCAGGAGTAGCTGAATCCAAGAGTTTGTGACTGATACACGGTCCAATGCTGGAATTAAGGGTAGGAGTGCTACACCTGCTGTAGGGCAGTTAACCTGCATACACTATAAAGGACAGAAAGAGTCTTGTTGCTCACTTGTTGCTTTTGCTGTTTTCTGCTGCCATGAACTGTTGCTCCTCTGCCATTTGCCACTCTGCCTTGGAGCCAGCTGACTATGGACCAAAACCTTTACAAACTGAGCTGAATCCTTCCTCCCTTAACTTGTGAGCATTGAGTAATTTTGTCTCAGCAACAAGAAAAGTAACTAAGACACTGTTGTCTCCTTTGCTATGCAGAAGCTTTTTAACTTGATGTTACCCCATTTGTTTACTTTTTTGTTTCCTGTGCTTTTAGGGTCTTGTCCAAAAAAAATCTTGCCCATTCCAATGTCCTGAGTTGTTTCCCCTATATTTTCTTCTACTAATTTCACTGTTTTGAGTCCTACCTTTAAGTCTTCCTCTAACCCTTTTATCTTGCCACTGAGCTAAATCCCCAGTCCTCAATTTTTTTGTTATTTTGTTTTTTTGTACCAGGGATCAAACTCATGACCTCACACTTACCAGGCAAGTGCTTGAGTCTCTGAGCTAAATCCCCAACCCCTCTAACCCTTTTAGAGCTAATTGTTTTAACTGTTGAGAGACAGTAATTTACTTTCTATTGCGGCATATGGATACCCCATTTTCCCAGTATTTACCAAAACACCTGTCCTTTCTCCAATGTGTATTTTTAGTACCCATGTCATGAATCAGTTGGCTATAGATTCTTGAGTTTACTTCCAGGCTCTGTTCTGTTCCATTGGCTAATGTCTGTTTGTCTCCCTTGTTATACTGTTTTGATGACACATTTGTAGTACATTTTGAAGACAAATAGTGATTCCTGTACTTTGTTGCTTTTTGTTTGTTTGTTTTATTTTTGTTTTTTTGGGTTTTTTTTTTTTCTCAAGATGGCTTTAGTTATTGGAGGTATTGTATGATTCCAAATAAAATTTAGGATTTTTTCTTCTATTTCTGTGAATGTCACTGATCCTGTGATAAGAAATAGCAATGAATTTGTAAATTGATCTGCATAAACAGACATTTTAGGCTTCTAATCCATGAACACTGAACGTCATGCTGCATTTCTCTGTTCTCTTCAATTTCTTTAATCAATGTTTTATAAATTTCGTTGTAGAAATCTTTCACCTTTTTAAATTTATTCCTAGCAAGTTTTGTTTTTTGTTCTTTGTTTTATTTTGTTTTGCTTTGGATGAGGCCTTTTTGTTGTTGAGGTTTGGTGGGGGTTGCTTTTTTTTATTGTAAATGGGACTGCTTTCTTGATTTTTTCTTAGCAACTTTGTGTTGTATATTAAAAAATTTGGTTTTATATCCTGCAATGTTTTTTATGCTAGTCTTTACATTTTTGGGATTTTCTACATATGTGATTATCACTTTAAAACAGTGACAATCTGACTTCTTTCAATTTGGATGTTATTTCTTTCTCTCAACAGAATGCTTGTAGCTTGGACTTCCAGCACTATGCTGAATAAAAGTGGTGAGTGAAAGTGGACATCCTCATCTTGTTTTAGGTGTTAAAAAGCTTTCATATTTTCCCTGTTCAGAATGGTAGCTGTCGATTTTTTATAAACGGCCTTTTTTATGTTGAGGTATGATCCTTCTATAATGGATTTGTTCAGCATTTTTATTATGAAATGGATGTTGAATTTTATCAAATGTCTTTTCTACATCTATTAACATGATCATATTGTTTCTGTCCTTCA
Source organism: Cavia porcellus (assembly GCF_034190915.1). Classification (NCBI taxonomy): domain Eukaryota; kingdom Metazoa; phylum Chordata; class Mammalia; order Rodentia; family Caviidae; genus Cavia; species Cavia porcellus. The sequence goes on from NW_026947502.1 coordinate 30,863,200, forward strand.
TTCTGCTAAGCAATGTATCCTATCTATGGATCTGCATATACGGAGCCTTCCTTGTATCCCTTATATGAGTACAACCTAATTGCAGTGAATAATCTTAATATGCTACTGGATTTGGTTTGCTATCATTTTACTGAAGACTTCTGCATCTTTGTTCATTAAAGATATTGGCCTGTAATTTTCTGTTGTTGTTGTGTTCTTCTCCAGTTTTGGTATTATGGTGTTAAAGCCTCACTGAATATGTTTAAAAGAAATTTCACTTCTGTTGTTTGGAATAACTTGAGGAAATGACATAAGTTCTTTCTTGCATGCTTGGTAGAATTCAGCAATAGGGGCTGGGGATTTAGCTCAGCGGCATAAGCGCCTGCCTTGCAAGCAGGCAGTCGTGAGTTGGATCCCTGGTACCGATAAAAAAAAAAAAACGAAAATAGAATTCAGCAATGAAGCCATTTGATCTTGGCTTTTATTTGATGAGAGATTTTTACTAACTCAATCACGTTTTTATACAGGTTTTCTATTTCTCCAAGATTCAGTCTTGGTTAGGTGTAAATATGTTTAAGAACTCATCCTAGGTTATCAAATTTGTTAACACATAGTTGTTTATAATAAGTCTGTGGTGGCAGCTGTAATATGTCCCTTTTATCTCTAGATAAGAGGATATATCAGATAGTAAACAGTCGAGAACAAATATGACACCTGATTTTCACCAAAAGGCCAAAAAGTGGCACATTTTAAACTTATGATATTCAATTTACATCCTTTTACATTATCTATCTCTTATTAATGTAGTTACTATACTTTCTAATTGTTCTTAGTTTTTATATTAAACACCAAATAATTTATGTTATTATTAGGACATGCTTATATTAGGACATTCTGCATAATTTTTTTACAAGTGAATTTTATACCTTCTTATGTTTTCCTCTTACCATTTACATCTCTTTATCAGTTTGAAGTTTTTGGATTTCTTTTGTTTTTCCTGCACTGTAAATCAAACCCAGGAACACTCTACCACTGAGCTACTTTTTATTTTCTATTTTGCAACAGGATCTAATTTAATTATACCTCAAACTTGGGATTCTCCCACTTCAACCTCAGAATAGCTGGAATTAAAAGCATCCCTACCACACAGACAATAAAATTACATATATATATATATATATATATATATATATATATATTAAAAACTGGGAATTGAACTTACTACCTCACACTTGCCAGGCAGGCACTATCCTCTCCCAATAACATATACTTGATGAATATATCAACTAAACCTGAGAAAACTGAAAAGTATATATAATTGTTTTGAAGAACCAGAGCTTCAGAAAGGTAAAGACGACACTTATATACTTCTGTCTTCTGACTCTAAAACTTTACTGTAATATTCCATTATCTCACATAATGCTACTTGATGAATGGTATACACACATAAATATTTGTTGAATGAGCATATAAATTTATTAAATGCTATATAAAGGCACTGGGTTAGAGTTCTGTGGTAGAGCGCATAGTGAGCAAGTACAAGACCGAGTTCCACTCCCCAAACCTAAACAAATGCCACACAAGGGCACAGAAGGATAAAATTAATGGCAGAGCTCAAGAAACTTATTAGGAAGATATAAAATATACAATTATCCTTAAATCTAAAATAAAACCATAAGTAGGACACAAAAGTAGGGAATATAGGAAAAAACTAGAGAAATCATAATACCTTAGGAAAATATCTTATATGAGGTGTTTTCAATCTGTCAAATAATTCCTGTACCATTAACAGGTTTTCCTTTGGTTGGTTTGGGTTTTTTGAAACAGGGTCCCATTATGTAATTCAAATTGGCCTTGAACTACAGTTCCACCTCAAACTCATGGTCATCTTCCTGCCTCAGGCTCCTAATGCTGTTATTACATACCTGCTACCATTCCTGGCTTTAAACTGACAGGCTTAAAGTTGGTAGCAATAATAACTATATCACCAAATAGAGATAATTTCTTAAAAAGCATATAAACAAATACCCTTTTCCCTGACACGGAACCATTGTAGAATTCATATAGGTCTTTAAAGAATCATAGCACATTAGAGGAATTAATAAAAAAGTACTATATGTATACCACAGATAAAAATTCCAGTACTGCTTCCACATAAATTCCACATAAATTTGTTTTTGGTACTGGGAACCAAACTCACAACCTTGCCAAGTAGGCCCAGTACTGCTGAGCTAAAACCCCTAGCTGCTTGTGTTTTTTGAGACCAGGTCTTGCTATGTAGTTCTGATTGGCCTTGAACTCACTAGGCAGCCCAGGCTTGCCTCAAACGTGGGGCAATTCTCCTGCTTCACCCTCCTGAGTGCTGGATTACAGACCTGTGCTACCACACCTGGCCTGGATTGGCCAACTTAAACAAGCAAGCCATCAACCTCTATGGGGTTTTTCTTGTTTGTTTTGTTTTGAGACAGGTGCTATGTAGTTCAGGCTGACTCAAACTCATGGTAACCCTCCTGCTCTGCCTCTCCAGTGCTAGGATTACTGGCATGCACCACCAAGCCTAACTGATTTTGTTTGGTTTTGTTTTTTTAAACTGATACCTTGTTCAAGATGAAGAGCTCACTAAATAATGACTTGTCTTTACCTTACCTGAATTAAAGTGATAGAATGAATGACACTGTCTGTGAAAAAGGAATTGAGTCTAAAAGCCAATAGTGATCATGCATGATAGTGAGAAAGACTGTATTTCTAGAAGAAAGCAGAAACAAAAGCAACTGGATATGGAGAATTGAATTTATTTCACTGGTAGCATTTTTGGTGATGTCCTTGAAAAATCCCTAAATTGGGGTATTATTTGTCATTTTCTTTTACCACATCCATCACCTTGATCCATCTGAACAATCACTGACAGAATAATTTTAAATCTTAACATTCTAGATACCAAACAACAGCTTGGAAAGCTTTGGGTGATACAGGGTTTATGAACAATTCTTTATAAATTATTGACTCTTACCCCTAAACAAGCCAGTATTTTATAAAATGTGGTATAAATGTTTCTTTATCAACTGATTACAATGAGTCTAAATGCTTGTGACTGGGGAAAAAAAAGGTAAACATAAACCTATACATACTACCTGTATACATATACATATATATACATACACATGCACACACACACAAAAAAAAAAAACAAAAACCCTTGCTTTCCCGTTTATACTTGGCTTCAGTTTAGGGCAAGTATGTAGAAACAATCCAAACATACTGTGAGCAATAACTATAGTTTTTGTTAAATCCTTGAACACCGTCTATATACTTCATACACATCCAAGGTTATTCTTCCCAATAATACAAGATAAATATCCACATCAATACTTAATATGTGAGCAAACTTAAAACAGTTAATAAACTGGTAAATGACTCTGCTGGGAATTTAAACAATGTATCTGAATTCAAAACCAGACTTTCCTTGATTCAACTACAAAGCACTGCTTCCCACGACAGAAAATATAAAGGCGGGAGCATAACTTTTCATTTTTTTCCTCGGTGTTACTTATATTTCTGTATGATATAGTGACTAAATGCAAAAACAATGAGGACTGATATATATCTGGACTCATATCCAACTCCATCACTGACAAGATGTACATCTTTTCTCACAAGGCTGTCGTGAGGACTAAGTGAACGTGTATGTGTAAAAGGCTCAAAACGCTGCCTGTCACAGTACACAAGAGAAATGCACCTTCTGGAGGCTCAAAACTCTGCCTGTCACAGTACGCAAGAGAAACGCATCAGTTCTTCTAGAGGCATTAAGCGGCAAGAGATAATAGAGATCTCCAAAAAACGCTCCCCCCACCTCCCGGGGTAAAGACCTAGTGAAAAGAAATTTCACCTGACAACCAAAAGTAACTAGACGATAAGCTGTGGGCGCGAGGAGAGCCATCCGGGGCGCGAGGAGAGCCATCCGGGGCGCGAGGAGAGCCATCGGCGGCGCAGTCTGGTCACCGTTACTCCAGGAGAGGTCCGCGAGGCCTCAGCCTGTCCCGGGAGTCCAGTGAGAGCGAAGGGGAACCACAACTCTTTCCGCAGCGAGCGGGACTTGGCAACCCCGGCAATGCGAAGCACGCAGGCCGCCTCCCGGCACCCGAGGGAGAAGCCCACCACGGCGTCCCAAGAGGCCACCTCAGGAGCGGCAGGAGCCCACCGAAGCGTCCAGGGGCCTACCTGGGCATCGTGAGAGGCCCACGTCCGAAGAAGCCCACCCCGGCGCCCACAGAACCCTACACGGCGTCTGGAGAGGCCTACCTCGATATCCGGAGACGCCCCTAGAGTGAGAAACCGGAAGGGGCCCGGCGGAGAGCCACAAGGCGTTAGGAAGAGGGCGGGCCGGCGCGGGCGAATATGCAGAACCCCTCCCCCCGACGCGGGAGGGCGGAAGCGGCGGTCGCGCCGACCGGTGGTGGCGGTTCGGGGAGGGCACCAATAGGAGACGCGATCTCCCGCAGGGCGCAGGCGCAGTTCGGAACCAATTGCATCCCTGGGAGGGAGCCGTTGCCAAGACTTACTGGGCGAGAGACTGTACACCACGGCGCTTGAGCTGTCCTAGTTGGTCTAATTATACGCGTGGGCTGAATCATTTACTGGGGCTCTGCAGTGATGGAAGTGGAGACGAAGGAATGACAACAGGGCACCCGCTCCGCACTAAGGAGTTTGGAAGGCAAGGATGTATTACCCTAGCGGGCTGATGGGAATCAATTCTAGCTCACCAGACCAGCTGTAGAGTTTAGTTTACATTTTGCAAGCAGGAAGTGGCAGATGGCCACAAGGCTCGTGGTAGGTTGTTATATGATTGGTTACATTAATTAAGTCATGTGTTGTCAAGCAGGCCTGTTGTAAACAGGTTTACACACAGACATTACAGCCAGACGCAGGTTGACCTAGTGCATTATTTGGGAGGAGCAGCTAGAAGCAGTCAAGGATAATGGAAATTACCAGTTAACTATGTGGCAGGCAACGTGAACATGGCCACTAAGAGATTTTTAACTTCTGCTATAAAATATCTGTAAGTTTGTTATTCTATAACTTTGCCTTTATGGAACTATTACCCTGAACTTTTTTAACTCAGCCACTGCCATGCCGACCCTCCTCTGGCTCTTCGTTTTCACAGGACTACTTAAAAACTCTTTCCTTGGATAGTAAAAAGTTATGGTCTGATCATTCAACAGAAAGAGAAATGAAAGAGATGGCAGATGGCAGTGTAAAACTAAAACTACTTTTTTAAACAATTTTATTGGCGCACTTTAGATATATATCATGATCACAATCATCATAGGAAATTTGCACCCATACATATATATCTTGATTCCTTTTCCCCCAATCTCCTTCTCTCCTTTCAACGAAGCTTTTTCATTTTTTCCTTCTTTTTTTCTTTTCCCCTCCTTTCCCAGCTCCTCATTTGTTCTGCTTTCCATTTGAACATTTTCTTCCTATTTCTGAATATCTATTGTACATTTTGGTCCTTATTTACCCTTTCAGTTTCTCAGTGAAACAATGTGATATGTTAACGTGTCTGATTTATTTCACTTAGGAGTGTGGTCTCAGGGTACATCCATTTACCTAGAAATGTCTCAAATTTATCCTCCTTTATAGTAGAGTAGTACTCCATTGTATAAAAAAAAAAAACACATGGCACTTGGGCTGTAGAAAGCTACTTATATTTTTTTTGCACTTTTAATTTACTTTTTTCTGTCTTTGAAATAAAATGAATTTTTAAAAGAAAAAAAGAGCAGCTGCTTTTGAGGACAATTCAACATGATGAAATTTTAAATATGCATTTCATGACTCAGAAAGTTCACATCTAGAAAAATACAGAAACTTTTACAAGTATGCCAAATAAGGTATGGTCTAGGAAGAGAGGCTTTACAAAAAAGTTATGAATAACAGAAATATCCAACAGACATGAATGAATAAGCCAAAAAGTGTTCTATGATAAAACACTACAACAAATCTAAAAAGATTCCTATTTGTTACTATTAATAGCTCTTAACTACATGAAGTATTAACATAGCAATATACCAAAAAGTATGCATATTGTAAAGTTATTTACATAAACAGATACATAGAACAGTATATGCTTCATGCTTTGTACCTTATGAAAAATATAGGTGTGAAAGTGTAGAGAATGGACCAGATGCATCATAGTATTGATACGGAGATAGTAAAGGGGATAGAGAAGAGAGGACAAACAGTACTTCAGAAAGATACCAGGAATTATTTTTAAAAAAGAAAAACCTAAGCTTGTGGATACAATGATAGAGTGTTTAGTATGGTGTTTAGTATGTTCAGGTCCTGGGTTTTATCCCTAATACAAAAAAAAGAAAACACTAAAACCAATCTTCACCAGTTGGGTAGTAGAACATAGGTCCATAGTACTCAGTATTTTTCTGTCACATTTAAGTTTTGGAAGGTCTTTGCCTTATTCTCCAAAGTCACTGACCTCCAACTAATCTTCTAAACCTAGTTCAACCCTTTATTTCACTGCCTCCTCTAACCCTAGTTCATTTCTCCTGCTTGCTTCCTCAATTGCTAGGACAATTCAATCTCCCAAGGTATACAAGCCAGTTAATCTTGATGAATTAAGACATTCTTGAAGGGCTGGGGATTTAGCTCAGTGGCATAAGCGCTGCCTAACAAGTGCAATTTACGAGTTTGATCCCCAGTACCGATACAGTCCTGAAGAAGTGACTAGATTGTGAGGGTACTAACTCAATGGGCAATATAAAGGGTGAAGCCTAGTTAAAGGAAGTGGACGAAGGGGGCATGACCTTGAGGACTATATCAGGTCCTTGGCTTCTTCCTCTGGGGCTCTTCTCATGCTCTTTGTCAGGTATCATGAATTGAGCTCTTTGTTTCACCAAAAGTAATAAGACAGCCAGGTATGGTTGGTACATGCCTGTAATTACAGCACTCAGGAGGCTGAGAGAGGAGGCTTATCATGAGTTCAAGGCCAGCCTGGGTTACAGAGTGAGTTCAAGGTCAACCTCCACTACACAGCAAGATCCTGTCTCAAAAACAACAAAAATAAGTAATAAAACACACCAACTTATGTGCACTCTGATATGATGGTATTGATGCCAAAAATATATAATCTTAAATCTCTTAAAACTCTTGAGAACAAGACAGCTCTGGAATAAAATAGTTTATCAACCTATTACAGATGCTAGCCTAAAAGAAAAGACCAGTTCTGGGACAAATCCTGCAGCACACTAGCAGCACAGGTGCTTAGCAGTTGGAAAAATGTCAGCTGAACCAGAGATAAGTCATTTCTTTTTTTTTTTTTTCCTTCATTCTTTGTTTTTTCTTTCTTTGTACTGGGGCTTCGACCCAAAGAGTACTGAATTACATCCCCAGCTTCTTTTTTTTTTTTTTTCAGGAGACTCTAAATTGCCCAAGATAACATATAACTTGCAACCCTCAATCGCATTATAAAAAAAAATTCTCTGTGCTAGTGAGTTTTTTATAATGAAAATCCTGGGGGAAGAAAGATATAAGCTGTTAACATTGAGCAAGAGATAAGGGCAGAACAGGTCAGGGACAGCTTTGGGATAGGAGGGCAGTCCATAAATATAACTGTTGTTTCTAGATTCGATAGAATGGTAAACAGAATGTTGTGGCACCTAGAGCATTGTGTGACGGGGTTCAGGAACATGAAATGATGTTCTCTTCCAGCCCATAATTTAATCGCCCCTATTCCTTCTCCCTTCCAACCTCTGGCTCTATGTAAATTTAGGACATCCCAAAATTTTTCACTTTTCAAATCTAATAGCCAAACAGAAACCAAAATGAAGGGCATTTTACAAAATAAGTGGCTTTAAGCCCTGTACTCGGAGACTAAGGCAAAAAGATTTCAATTTTGAGCTCTGCCTGGGTAACAGTGATTTAACAACACCCTGTTTTCTGGTAGTTTCTTTATAAATGGCTCTCAAGTACTCTGGGTCCTTCTTGCCTCAAACAAAGAATTGGATGAAACAAGCAAAAACAGTACCTAAAGTTTATTTGAAAAGTGAAGGGTAAAGGATTGAAGGAAAAATTAGCTTTGTAGGGTGAACTTCGGCCAAAGAGGGGGGAAAAAAGCATAAAAAGAGCAAAAATAAAAGTACACCCTGTGTCTGGGAGACACAGAAAGGGTTACCATAAAGAGCAATAATAGGCTCCTCCTGACCTCTGTGCCCTTATGTGTCATCCATGTATCATGGAAGCCCACAAGAAGTTCTGTTATAGTGTAGTTTCTTTAGAAATGGCTCGCCAATCAAAAGTATTCCAGCTTTCAGTGAACTGGTCTGACAAACAGGCCTATGGGGACTCTCTTTTAACATTGACTTTTGTCCTAACAAACCTTTCTCAGTGAATCAGGAGAGTGGGAATATTTTGTAGCTATTAGATCTATGAAAGTTAGGATGGGGCTAACTTTTGGGACAGACGGTGGGAGCCTAAAATAGGGGTTAGGATCCTGGCCCAGTAAATTTATCAAGACATATCTGAAGAGGGAGATCTGTCATACTGCCAGAGAAATAGAAGTCCAAACTTGTAGCTTGACTATTGGTAGAAGTTTAAAAGGAGGCTCTAATAGAATAATCTCCAGTCACCCTGGAAAAGGAGTATCTGGAAATCACTAACAGTGTTTTTCCTCTCACCCCCACCAAAATAGTACAAATGGGGACAACAGATAAGTGGAGACCTCTTTGCAGGTTACCTGTTTGAGCTGTCAGAATTCAGCTTCCAATGGGGGCCTTTAAGTGCCCCACCATGAGTAGGCATGGTCAAGGATCTACAGTAACCATCTGGAAAGGAATCCAATTGTCTGTCTGGCTAACAACCCTACTGGTTTCAGCAGGAGGTAGTGGGAAGCTGTTCTCTTCTATTCATGTGGCAGCTGCTCTAAAAAAGCTTTTAATGCTTTTTTAAAGAGAAAAAAATTTCAGAGTACCCACTCTTGCTTAGGTTTATATAAAGGGACAAAGAGAGAGAGAGAGAGAATGTGTATGTGGCATTTCCACCACACTTAACCTCTATAGGAAAGACAAAAGCTCCATGTTAGGTGTCAAAGATGTAACCACTTCTTTTGGGGTCCTTGTTCTGAGGTGAAGCAGAAGAATATGACAAAACAATAAGTGGTGGAGAAGGCTGAGTGTGTGTGTGTGTAGTTTATTAGAAAGAACAGAAAAAAGTCACTAGTAGATAAGGTAGGCAAGAGAATGCCAAGAAGCACCCAAATTGAGTGTATGTATAGCTTTTTGGAGGTGAATGGGGCAGGGTACATGTAGAAGTAGGGTTTGAGGACAAAGCAGAAGACAGGAGGAAAGAGTAAAGGAAGAAATAAAAAGAACATAACAGCAACCACCACCAAAAAAAAACTAGGAATCATGTTCATATTTTTACAAAAACAAGAACAAGAAATGAAGAAAAAAAAAAGGTTCACTTCAAAGTATGTGTCTGCTATGCTAGTAGACAACATAGGCAGAGTCCAGATCCTTGTGCTTTTATCCCAACAAGCCAGCAGTAGCTTCATGGAAGGGTAGTGGATAATCCCAGCAAGTTGAAGATCCCATTTGACCCAGTTATTCCCCTTCTGTGTATCTTCCCAGAAAAATTAAAAATATCATACCACAGCAGTATATGTGCACCCATGTTTATAGCAGCACAATTTGTAATAGTAGATCTTGAAAACAACCTACACGCCCATCAACTGAGAATGGATTTAAAATGTGGTACTTTTATATAATGGAGTACTACTCAGCTATAAAGGATATACTGATGTCTTCTATAGATAAATGGATGCAACTTGAGACCATGCACATCAGTGAAATAAATCAGACACACATGTAAACGCTGTATTGTCTCACTAGTATGAGAAGCTGAAACTAAAAGATAGTTAAGACAGTTATATTACTGATTTTCTCTTGAAAATTTGTACTAGTGTTGTTTCGACAATTAAATGTAAATGTCTTGTACCGAGTACTGATTTGAAGATAACAAAATGCAACGTGTATACCATTATTACCCACTAAGTGTTCTGTTTTGAAATTTTTTTCTCTTTAAAAAAAAAAAAAAGGTGCACTTTAAGGTGTGTGTCCGCTGTAACTGGTGGACAACATGGGCAGAGTCCAAATCCATGTGGATTTATTCCAGCAAGCCAGCAGTAGCTTTATGGCAGGGGCAGGATAGTCCCCAAAACCCTGCACCTTTATTTCCCTTGAAGTTCACACTGGTTTCTGGCCACAAGGTTGGAACCAGACCCCTGCAGCCTGCAGCAGTTGGTGCATCTTCTGTGAGCTTGAACTTGGCTGGGTACCACTAGACAGAGCCAGCAGTTGTACTGAGTTTCCAACTCAATTGGCCCCTCTCAGAGGACCCCCCAGCCAGTCACCCTCTCCCATCGGACATCCATACTCACACCAGTCACTAGCCACTGCAGTCCATGGCATCCACTGTTCTGTTGCACCTTCTCGGGGAGGCCTCTGGGGTCACCAGCAGTCACTGTGCATCTGCAGATTTGAGTGGCCCCTCCCTTGCATTGAGTCCAGGCCCAAGGAGAAAGCACAGCCTGCCACCTCCTTCTCATTGAAGCTTTTCTCTTTTCTATCCTTGTGGGCTTAATTCTTACTTCAGAGCCTTCCTGAGTCCACGTTGATATATTCCCGAGTCTAGACACCAATTTTGGAGAGGCTTTTTCTGCTGTTTACCATGCCACCATCTTCCCAGAAGTCTGTTTAGGCTTTGTGTTGTCACCAGATTTTAACAGTCTTTTTCACTGTTGCTTTAGTTTAGTTTTGTTTTGTATTGTTTTGTTTTTGAGGTCTTATTTTAATATTGGTTTATTTCATTTAGTTTTGTTTAGGCCTTTATTTTTGTCTCTTTATTTTTGGTCTCATTGGGACAAATAACATTTAAATAAGATCTCAGGTTAGGTAGTCCTATTCTGTCAATGCTAATTTTTTACTTTGATAACTATCCTGTGGTTATATACATAAATGTCCTTGTTTATAGGTATGCACGCACCACGACATCTAGCATACTGAAGAATGCAAAATGGTAAAATGATATTGTACCTGTATCTTGATCTCAAATGATTAAAAGATAATATGTATAAAGTAAATGTAGAGAGAATAATAAATCTAATAGAAAAAACTGGAAATTTGGGGGCTGGGGATTTAGCTCAGCAGCATAAGCACAGGCAGTCGTGAGTTCGATCCCCGGTACTGATGAAAAAGACTAAATAAATAAATAAATAAATCAAGGGGCTGGGGATTTAGCTCAGCGGCATAAGCGCTTGCCTTGCAAGCGGTTGTGAGTTCGATCCCTGGTACCGATAAAAAGGAAAAAAAAAAAAACTGGAAATTTTCACTTGGAAAACTTGAGCAAAGGATATGTGTGAATTCTTTATACTTCTCTATCAACTTTAATGAAAGTCTAAAATTATGCCAAAATACAGAATTAAAAGAATAAGAATTAACTGATGATTTTGAAATAAGACTTCAACTGCCAAACTTTGAGATTTGATTTTATCAGATTACTCCATGGTTCTATTTAATTGATTTTATAAATAACTTTTAATTTTGAATTCATAAATGAAGCACTGCATTCAATCCCCAGTACCACACACAAAAACACTATATGTGAACAACTACTATTTTATCTGTTTCAAACAACTAAGGATATATATAGAATCATGTTTAGAGAAAGAATTCTGGTGAGCACAAGAGAGGAAAAGGGATTCCCACAGTCACAACTGTAAACAAAGTTGGGATTGTAAAACACAGAGAGTTAACCTATAAAAAAATGTTCAGGGGCTGGGGATTTAGCTCAGGAAACCAGGGAAGCAGTGTAAGCCCCTGCCTGGCAAGTGCAAAGTCATGAGTTCAATCCCTAGTACAAAAAAAGTTCAAATTAAACAAGCAATAAAAAATGTGTGGCATCACTAATGATTAAAGAAATATTTTAAAAGTCTCACCACACATTTATAAGCAAAAAATAAGCAAAAAAGAATAAAATTGACAAAATTCAATGCTAACATGATTGTGAGAAAATATATTTCTGCACTGAGAGCATATTATAAACAAATATAATCTTTCCAGCGAGAAATTTGGCAATAGCAGTCAAGAATCATAAAAATAATCATACTCTCAACCTGAGTAATATCACATTGGAGAACACATCTTAAGAAGATCATTGAAAGGAAAAAACAGATTTGAACAAAGATGATTAGAGCTGAACAGTATGTTACAGCTAAAAACTAGAAACAATTCAAATGCCTCTGCCTAACTTGAAATAGGCCATAGTAGAGCAATACAGTAAGTTATTACATTGTATTACCACAGGCAATATCAACCATGTTTGGTAAGAACTGTTTCAAGTATGAATAAGTCAAAAAAGAGTATAATCCCAAAAGACCTATACACAGTGCTCACAGGCAATGGATAATTTAGTATGAAAAGCCAAAAATTCCTCGGTTTATGATTAGCAGATGATTTGCAGTTAGAGCCTTTTAAAATATATGAAAGGGGGGTGACCCCCCACCAGAAGCCAATGATTACAACAAAACATTTCTGATGCAACAATGTAAATGTTCTCCTTTTAATAATTACTTCATTGCTCTGTTTAGTGGAGCATCTTCATACTGTCATTATTTGAGTTGGACTTCAAGTAATGTTGGTGAAAATTACTTTTAAAAACACCACTTAGAGCCCTGAAAAATATGCCTAAGTTTAAAAAAATAAAGATTATTTTTAAAATCTACAAAAATTCTATACAGGGACAGGGATGGAACTCAGTGGCACAGTGCTTGCCTGCCTAGCAAGTGTGAGGCCCTGAGTTTGATTCCCGTGGGGGGGGGGGACTATCTAATTGGGCATGGGGGTGCACATCTGTAATCCCAGCACTTGGAAGGCCAAAGCTGGTGGACTGTCTCATGATTTGTGTTTAGATGTCTCCCCCAAGCCTCATGCAGTCATGAGGCAGGCTCTTAAAGTTTGTGATTCACGGTCCAATGCTTTCTTCTGCCGCCATGAAATATTATTCCTGTGCTACACCATCCTGCCTTGGAGCCAGCTGATTAGGGACTGAAACCTCCACAAACTGTGAGCTAAATAAACCTTTCCTTCCTTAATTTTGGGTGTCAGGTATTTTGTCTCAGCAATGAAAAGAAAGTAACCAATACAGATTGTCACAAGTGCAAGGCCAGCCTGGGCTACACAGTGAGCTCAAGACCAACCTGAACCACATAGCAAGACTTTGTCTCAAAAATAAATAAATAAAATGCTGTTTAAAATATGAAAATCTGTGAAATTTAGTTATTTGGTTGGTTGGGGTGGGGGTGATAGACACCAAACTGAGGTCCTTAAGCAGACTAGATAAACACTCTACCACTAATCCACACTCCTACTAAACCTGCTGATTTGAATGAAAACCACTCCCTTGTAGCTCAATGAGATGGACAGTTCCCTGAAGGCTGGTGCAAATAAGAACTCAAGGCTCTTGTCTCCCCCAAATTCATGGTTTCATCCAATTAAAGACAAAGAATTGGACAGTGCATACAACAGTAAGGAAAAAGCGGCAAAGTTTGATGAAGTTTAAAAGGTGAAGTAAGTTTAAAGGGTGAGGCCAAGCATGGTGGTACACACCTGTAATCCTAGCACTCAGGAGGCTGAGGTAGGAGGATCACTGTGGGTTTAAGGCCAGTCTGATACATAGTGAGTTCAAGGCCAGCCTGAACTACTACATAGTGAGACCCTGTCTCAAAAAATAAACAAATAAATAGTGAAGTTACACTCAAAACAAGTGGACTCATGTTTGTAGAAAGGAAAATGGCAGCAGATCTAAGCGACCAGTAGAGGGCCACCAAGATGGCTCCCCCTGAAAGAAGGCAATTTGTCTCCATTTTAGCTCGCCCTTCCTCTATTTCCTAGTACTGTTACATACAAAGCTGGTTAGGAAAATACTCTACGCCCTCAATCGGCTTTAAGAAATGCAAATGGGCCTAACTGAGGCGCCAAAGTGTAGCCTTTGAAACAAAGCAACAGGTCACCTATAGCTCCCTACTACTAAGCATGAGCTAGGCTGAGAGACACCATGCTGTCTGCACGGTTGGCTGGGACTGAGCCTCATGAAAGAGACAGTGAAGTCCCAGGGCAATAAAAGCTAGATATCAGAGCTGAAGCAGTGGACCCAAAATCCAAGATATTTCCTCAAACTGTGTGGTGCACATTACTCTGAACTTACTGACCATCTGTTACTGAAAACCTCCAGTACTCTCTCTGCATACTACAGAGGTGCTATTATGCCTCCTACCTAGCCCAGTTCACAGTACTCCTGTACGGCACGCCACTCTCACAATCACTTAACCTTGAGCCACTCTCCTCTTCACGAATTAATAAAACCCAGGTTTGGCCATGGGTCATGGCCTTTGTTCTGGTTACTTTGGTTCTGACTGGACTTAGGACTCCCTCATCTCCCCACAATGTAAAAACTAATCATTACACACAAATCCCCGGAACTAAAGGAAATAATAATTAAAGAAATAAAGGAACATGTGGCAATGCCTCATCAGATATAGACCATCACTATGAAGAAAGAATCTTTAAAAGAATCAACTGGAAACTCGGGGGTTGAATAGTACAATAATTGAAATTTTAAAATTCACTAGACTGTGAAGGCTGACACAGGAGGGTCACAACTTCAAATCAGCCTGAACAACTCTGTGACTTTGGGACATGTTATCTCTAAATAAAACTTAAGCCAGGCATAGCAGCACATACCTGTAATCCCAGCACTCAGGAGGCTGAGGCAGGAGGATTATTATGTGTTTGAGGCCAATCTGGGCTACAGTGAGTTCACGACCAGCCTGAACTACACGGCCCTGCCTCTAAATAAATAAATAAAAGTTTTAAAAGGCTAAGAATATAGTTCAGAGAAAAGATCCTAGACTCACCCTCCAATACCAAAAGGAAAAAATCACTATTGAGAAAAAAAGCACAGTCCAAGCAGGGTTTTGCTAAACCTGAGACTTCTCTGTGGGAACAGAACAGAGAAGGTGTTTCTTCTAGGCTAAGAAGCTTTCTTTCCCCTCTTTTCCTCTAAGAGTCTTTTTTAGTAGCCTTTTTTGGTGGGCTTTTGAAGGGATGGGTTGGAGAAATGGTGGGCTGATAAGTCCTCTGTGTCCTCTGTAACCTGCTGACACATGCTGGGGGACTGCTGCTAAACTGCTGAACATGTTCTCTGTGACAAAACCTGTATTTCTCTAATGTAAGGAAGAACCCAAGGCAGAGACCAGTCAAGTTCACCAGATTCATATAAAGGCAACATGGTATGGAATTTACTGTGCCTGGGTGCAGACAGACAGACAGTGAAAAGGCCATCTTGTAGGAAGCAAACAAAAGTGAGCTTTTTTGGGATTCCTGATACCAGGAATCAAACTTAGGAACTCGCACTTACCAGGCAAACACTGTGCCACTGAGCTATTTCCCCAGCCCTGGGCTTTTTTTGGGGGGTGGGGTAGGGCTTGAAACAAGGCAAGAGACATCAGGTGGGAAGACCTTGGTAAACCTCAGTGGTCCAAGTACTCAGGATGTCTTATGCCTCAGTGGGCAAAGTCTTTGGGGCAGTCATTGCAAATGTATCTTCAAATGTCTGGGTATTTTGGAAGATTCCATGATCCATCTTACCTCTTTCATCACATCCTGTGTTTGCCAAGGGCACCCCAATGCTGTTAACAACTGGCAAACAGACTGGGTACTGGAAGAATCAAGTTCCAATCAAGCTTTAATCTAAAACGGTAGGGGACTTACTTGAACTGGCATTGTCCCTGTCCAGGCTCTATCAACTAGAAAGGTTTTGAAAAACTTATAGTATGCACCTAAAGTAGTACAGGGAAATTTATAGCTACACTGCTTTATTAAGAAGGGAAATGGGAGCCAGATTTTTCTTTTCATGTTTCTTTGAGACGGGTTTCACCACGTAGTTCAGCCTGGCCTTGAACTCACTATGTAAACAGGCTGGCCTCAAACCCCCAGCAATCCTGCCTCAGCCTCCCAAGTGCTGGAATTGCAAGCGTGCATCACCATCCCTGGCTGAGTGTTCTGATATTTGGCAAAGGCCCAAAAACATAAGTCAAATAAAAAAGACACCTGCTTTAACAAATGTGGCTAGGAAAACTGGCTATCCATTTGCTGAAGATTGAAACTATATCCCCACCTCTTGCCCTATACTAAAATCAAATCAAAATAGGTCAAAGACCTAGACATAAAAACAGAATTTTTTAAAAAATTAGTGGTGGACTGGGGATCAAACCCAGGCTCTTCTCACTAAGTTATTTCCTCAGTTCTTTTTTTAATCTTTTTTATTTTGAGAGAGGCTCTCACTGAATTGCGAAGTTGCCCAGACTAGACTTGAATTTGTAATCTCCTGTGTGAGTTTCCCAGAGTCCTGGGATTACTGAAATGTGCCACCACATTCGTGTTTTTAAAAATTTAAAAACTTTGAAATAGTAGGAAGATAACATAGGGGAAAATACTTGAAACCATAGGCACAGGCAAAGATTTCCTGAATAGGATCCCAATAGCACAGGAAATAATATCAAGAAACAACGAATAGATTATGTCAAATAAAAAAAGCATTTTTAGCCATTAAGGAAATACAAATCAAAACAATTTTGAGATTCCATCTTATCCCAGTCAGAATGGCTATCATCAAGAACACACACAAAAAATAGGAGCCAAGTGGGGTGGCACACGCCTGCAATCCCAGCATTCAGAAGGTTGGGGCAGGAGGATCCACAGGAGTTCAAGGCCAGCCTAAACTACACAGCAAGACTATGTCTCAAAAAACAAAAACAAAACAAGAAATGCAAAAACAATGAATGCTGTAGAAGATGGAAAATGTTGTTTTTGAAAATAAACTAGTGCACCCAATATGGAAATCAAGATGGAGACGTCTCAAAACTAAAAATAGAAATACCATTTGATCCAGTTATACTTCTCTTGAATATATTCCCAAAAGAATTAAAGACACCATACTATAGTGATACAAGCATACCCATGTTTCTAGTGGTGCAATTCACTGTAGCTAAACACTAGGAAGAGTCAAGATGTCTGTCAACAAATTAATGAATAAAGAAAATATGGCATGTATGTATAAACAATAGAATATTATTCAGCAAAAAGAAAAATAAAATTATATCCTTTGCAGGAAAATGGATAGAACTTGAGACCACCATGCTAAAAGAAATATGACACAATTGAAAGCTAAATATCACATTTTCCCTTGTATGAAAAACCTAAAAGATAAATAAATA
The DNA here is from genome assembly GCF_034190915.1 of Cavia porcellus. Lineage (NCBI taxonomy): Eukaryota > Metazoa > Chordata > Mammalia > Rodentia > Caviidae > Cavia > Cavia porcellus. Next base: position 30,880,520 of record NW_026947502.1, read on the forward strand.
AATAAAATACAGAAGAAATGGTGGCTGACCCTGAATCAAGGCCGGCAGCTTCCTGATGCTGTTGGTTTCAAGCAAGAGCCTAAAGAGATGTCTTTCTAAGATCTGTTGGCCATTTCAGAACTTCGGCAGTGAAATGGTCAATTCATTAAAAAGAAACAGCTTAAAGCAACCCCTCCCCCTCATCATGAGCAGCTATGAGTGTGGCAGGCTATGGCAGTCCAGGACAGGAGCCACCAGCGTTTACTGCCATGCTGGGACCTGGAGCACCGGGAAACCAAGCAACCCCTCCCCTCACCTGTTTTGTTTTGTTGAACTTCAATATACATGAAAGTATGGACAGCTATTTTGAAGAGAATGAGAGACTCTATGACAGCCATTAGTGACTTCCCAATTGTCTGGTTCTGAAGACCTAAATCGCCTTCCTCATTCTGTTCGGATCAGTTTTATATTGTTTTGTATGAATTCTCTGTATGCGAAGATATGGACAACTATTTGAAGAAAACAAGAGACAATATGATAGACAGTAAAGATTTCAGGTCATCTAGCTTTGAAATTTATATCTCTTATATTGCTTTCTTTTTAATTTTTTTTTTTTGTCTTTTTTATCAGTACCGGGTATCAGTACCGCTTATGCTGCTGAGCTAAATCCCCAGCCCCTTACATTACTTTCTTATGTCCTGTTTTGTTGTGTTTAATTTTACCCGTTTAAAGTAAAAAAAAAAAGAAAAAATGGTAGAAAAAAGGATGGTAGACTCTTTGAAGATTAGGAATGGGCTTGGAAAGGGGGAAATAAAATGAGGGGAGAATAAAATATTGAAAAAGATCATGAGATGTATTATGTACATGTACCAATTCCCCAGAAGAAACCACATTTAATTGCAGAGCACGTATAAGTAACAAGCTATGCAATCTAATTCCAAGAGCTTTCAAAAAATGAGTGTTTGCTCTGCAAGTCATATCATAAGATGCTAAAAATATACCATGCTTGAGAAACAGGAGAGTAGTAGATATTTTCTGATTTGAATTTTTTAGATGAATGGAACATCACTATTCTGTTACAAACATGCACTAATAAAAAAATGAGCAAAGGTCTTAAGGAGACATCTCTCTAAAGAATATACAGTATACAAATGTATAACAAGCACATGAAAGGGTGTTCAACATTATTAGCCATCTCAAAGCCATAATGATATAATAATTCAAAGCCATAATGATGGTTATTACAAAAAATGGAAAATGACAAGTGTTGATAAGGATTTGGAGAAATTGGAACATTTGTGTATTGCTAGTAGGAATGTAAAATCATGTAGCTACTATGAAAAACAGTTTAAAGATGAAATTACCACACTATCCTACAATTCTACTCCTAAGCCAAAGGAACTGAAACCAAAGACTAAAATACCTGGAAACCATTATGGACAGCATCACTATTCAAAATATCTAAAAGTCAAAAATCTTAGTGTCCATGAACAGATGAATAGCTAAACAAAATGTACTATATCCGTACTAGAAAATATTATGTGGCCCATAAAAAGAAATGAAGTACTGACATGTGCAATAACATGGATTAGCCTTTAAAACATCATGCTATTTGAAGCCTGGTGTGGTGGTGCATGCCTGTAACCTCAGCATTCTGGAAAGCTGAGGCAGGAAGATCACAAGTTCAACCCCAGCCCAGATACTTAGTAACTTAGCAAGACCCTGTCTCAAAATTAAAAACAAAAGAATTATTAAGCACAGGGCCCTTGGTTCAGTCCTTAGAACCACACACACAGAAAAAGCTATTTAAAAGAAGACTATCACAAAAACTCATGATTCACCAATATGAAGTGCCCACAGCAGAAAAATCATAGAGACAAAAATATATATTAGGAAGTACATAGGGCTGGAAAGAAAATAAGAGAGGGATGGACAATCCCATATAATTAGTATGGAATTCCCTCTGAGGTAATAAAAATATGAAATTGACTCTGTTTCCAGTCCCTATTCATAAATACACTAAAAACTACTGAGTTGTATATTTTAAATAGTTAATTGTATGGCATATGAGTTATGCCTCAGTAAGTTATTTAAATTCACTCATTTAAAGTCTATAAATTTTTGGTATATTTACCTGGAGAGGTAAACACAACCATCACCATAACCTTGTAACACTTATAACCTTAGAACACTTTAGTTACTCCCCCCAAAAAAGAAAAAAGCCCACCTATCTGCAAGTATCTAAAGGGTTACATTCCTGTGTCTTTATTCATTTACTCAAATCGAGATTCTTCTGTCAGGCACTATGCCAAATGTAAGAATAAAACATGAGATAATAATCAAGCCTTTGCCTAAGGCTATTATCAAGCTGATTCTAAAATTTATATGGAATAGGGACTGGGGATTTAGCTCAACAGCACAAGTGCCTGCCTGGCAAGCAAGAGGTTGTGAGATCGAGCCCTGCTACAAAATAAAAAAAATTACATGCAGTGTAATAACTACTATTATACTTTTTATTTAGATGTCACCCAAGAGCCTCATGTGTTCGTAAGTGGGGTTTTTGGAAGATGACTAGATTAGGGTGCATTTCAGCTGACTTGCTGTTAGGAAGTGGGGTCTGGTTGGAAAAGGCAAGTCACTGAGAGCATGTTACAGAAGAATGTATCTCCTTTTTTGGTTTCTCCCTTCGCTATTCTGGGCTTCTGGTCTGCTATGTGGTCTCCTAACCATGCCACTGGCCTTGAAAGGACTAAAACTTCTAAAACATGAGTCAAAATAAACCTCTCCTCCTTTACATTGAGGTTGTCAGATATTTTGTGGCAGCAACAAGCAAAATGACTGATATTTTGGTACCAGAGAATTGGAGTTGTTGCTGTCACGCTACCTGACCACATGGCTCAGACGGTTTTAAAAACGGCTCATAGGAGAAGTTTGGAAAGGTTTCGAGATGTCTGCTGGAGAAGGCCTAGAACCCTGTAAACTGAGCTTGATGGGAGATTCTGATTGGAGCTCAGATGGCCAGAATGCTAATAAAAGGTCAAATGGTAAAGACCAGGCTCAGAAGGTTTCATTTTGGAACAATAACTCCTTTGGAAGGTAGACTTGAGACCATGTCTGTCATGGTCCAGCAGAATATTTGGCTACATTTTGCTCATGTCCTAAGACCTGTGGGAGTCTGAGGTTAAAGGCAGTGAACTAATTAAGCTGATGGAAAGAAATTTCAAGGCAGCTCAATGTTGAGGCTGTAGTGTATTTTTTTTGTCTTTTTCTTTTTTATTGGTACCAGGGATAGAACTCACAACTACCTGCTTGCGAGGCAGGCGCTTATGCCGCTGAGCTAAATCACCATCCCTGAGGCTGTAGTGTATTGTTGGTAGCTTTTAGCCAGGTCTACACTGACAATCAAAAGGATATGGTACAGTTAAGTGATTTTCTTTTTTGTCTTTATGAGACCAGATTTCACTGTGCAGTTCAGGCTGGCCTTGAACTTACTTTGTAGCCCAGGCTGGCTTTGAACTTGCAGCAATCCTGCCTCAGCCTCCTGAGTGCTGGGATTACAGATGTGCACCACCACACCTGGCCCAGCCAAGTGATTTTAAAGATTTTCAGTTTCACCAGGAAGGAACAGCCAGCAAAGCCAGAGCAGAGGAGAGTTTGGCTGCTAAAAATACTGTCTTTAAAAGGAAGCCCCTCCAAGCATGGTGGTATATACTTGTAATCCTAGCACTTAGGAGGTTGAAGCAAGAGGATTGCCACAAATTTGAAGCCAGTCTGCGCTAAATAGTGAGTTCAAGGCCAGCCTGAAGTACATTGAGAGACCTTATCTCAAAAATATGGGGGGGGGGGGCATGAGATTGGAATTTAAAGTGGCAGAATAGAGACTGGTAACAAAATACAGCTTGATTGGAACTCAAATCAAGACTCCTGGAAAACAACAATTTTGTGAAGTGAAAAAATAGAAGTGGAGCCAGGTATGGTGGTACACATCTCTAATCCCAGCACTTGAGAGGCTGAAGTAGAGGACTGCTGTGAGTTCAAGGTCAGCCCGAACTACATAGTGAGACCCTGCTTCAAAACACAAAAACAGAAACAAAAAAAAATCTCAGAAGTAGATATCTAAGTATTGGAATGGAACACATAGAAAAACTAGAAACTGCAGTAAAGGTGAAGAAATAGAGCGCAAAGAACAAAGCAGCCTAAAGAGTCAAGCCCAGTTCCTGGGGAGAGAAACCTGCCTCCACTAACACAAAGTAAACCCACAGAGGGTCAGTAGCCCCAGGGAAAAACAATGGTTTGGGCTGGCAGTGCTAGCTTCCAGAAAATCCCATGGCTAATGTAAACAGCAAAAACAGCACGGGATTTTACTGTAAAAGTGACTTCATCTCCATGGTAAACTAGATTTGGAAAAGAAACACAGTACAGTGACTGGCATAGTTGAGAAGATTTAATCTGAAGTCATTTGGGGAAGGTGTTAATTGTTTAAGACAAAGTTACAAAACAACTTTACAGTTTCTGGTGTTACCCTATTACAGTAACTGAATGGGAGACAACCACAATAGTTTTAGAGAGGGGAGCAGACTAGATACAGACACCCCCTGAGAAGTTTAAACTCAGGCCAGGAAGAATGTAGAGGTCTTGCCCTCTGTGGCAAGAAGCCAGGCCAGTCACGTGTGGCCTTCACAGTATGCTGGGTCTGAAAGTGTTGGCATTAAATTTAGCAGTCTGCTTGAAACCACACCCTGCTGCCTATAATCAGCAGAGAACTCAGTAATCTGTTTTTTCTCCCCATCTACCAACATAAGCAGGGATATAGCTGAGCTTACGTAATTGCCACAGCTTAGAGTAAATGAACAGAGGGGTCTTTGGAGAGGGGCAGGCAGAGTACCTCACAAACCCACAGACCATAAGGCGAGGCAGGGACAGCTGTGACTTGGGGAACACAGAGTAAGGCAGGAGATAAGGATGTGGCAGGATGGCTGGGAAAGCTCCAGGACAAGGCGACAGGACATTCCTCAAAGCCCTGCACACAAGCAATTCTGGTCAGGACAGTCTAGACCTGAGGTAAGCCTTAGGAGTACAAGATATTGAACTCTCTGCAACTGTGTTCTTGCTTTCACAGTAATCCACTCTCATGTTGCAGCATATACTTTTTTTCTATTCCTATTTGGCCAAGCTCAATCTGCAGAGCACATTTCTTTCCCTACTGAAAGGGTTTTGGCCCAGACAGGACACTGTAGCCAGTAAAGCCTTAGAGGCAGAACCAAGGAGCTCTGTCTTCCCCGCCCCTAGGAATTTACCTCTGACGCAAAATACCAGTGAGATACCTGCACATCACTAATGCCCCTCAGGCACCACCCCCAAACCTAAGCTACATGTATGCCCCCACTCCAGGTGTCCAATGGAGAGATTCCCAGACCCCAGGGAGAGAATGTCAGACCCCAGAGGGTCGGGGGATCTCTCCCCGCATTCTTAAAATAAAGGTCATTTATATTTCATACTTCTTTTCAGCCACGCCACAATTCTATCACCTACCTTTAATAAATATATGCCAGGCATGGTGGTACATGTCTAATTCCAGCACTTGGGAAGCTGAGACAAGAGTGATAGAACTGGGGGGGGGGGGGGAGGACTGGCGGCGGCTGAAAAGATAAGAAGTATGAAATATAAATAACCTTTATTTTGGGAATGCGGGGAGAGACACCCCCGACCCCCTGGGGCGTGGCATCTCCACCCCGGGCCGGCAATCTCTGGCCGGCAATCTCTCCGTGGAACACGTGGAGTGAGGCACAGAAGTAGCCTTGGCTTGGGGTGGAACCTAAGGGGGCATTAGGGATGTACAGGTAGCCCATTCGTCTTAGTTTGGCGCCAGAGGCAATTCCTAAGAGTGGGGGAGATAGGAGCTTCCTGGCTTTACCTGCTACAGTATCCGACCTGGGCCAAAACCCTTTCAAAGAGGATCACAGAGTTCAAGGCTGACCCGTAGTACATAGTGAGTTCAAGGCCAACCTGAACTGCATAGAGAGATACGGTCTCAAAAAAAAAAAAAGAAAAGAAAAGAAAGTAAAAACATGCCACCTTTTACACTTGTCTTGACCAATTTTTGGTTTACAATAGAAAGAATTTAGAAACTTCTAGAAGACGCCAGCATCCCAAAACTCATTAACAAAAGAGGCTGGTAGGGTAACTGCAGCTCTAGGGTGGAAAACATAGGCTGACCACGTCTAGTGGGAAAGGCAGAGCAAGATCTAGCATTCACATACAAAAACATGACTGTGGAAACAAAATAAGTCTTGCCAGTGACTCATTTCTCTCTCATATCTGATGGACTCTAACACTGTAGATGCTGGAAGGAAGCCACATATTGAAAAACATGGGAGAAATTCTCTTTTTTTCTTTCTTCCTATTGTTTGACTTTCATTGTTTTTATGGAAGTTTGGAAACTTTTTCCTTTTTTATTTTTTTCCCTTTTTTTATTTTGCTCCTTTTGTGTGAGAGTGTGTGTTTTATCAGTAGTTTAGATAAACATAACATTCAACATAGAGAATTTAATTGCTTTTCTTTTTTCCCATTCCCCTCCCCAATTCAACCCTTCTTCTCCTCATAAAAGCTTTGTGTTTATATTTTCTTTCAGGGGCTGGGGATTTAGCTCAGCGGCATAGGCACCTGCCTTGCAAGCAGGCGGTCATGAGTTCAATCCCCGGTACCGATAAAAAGGAAAAAGACAAAAAAATATATATATATATATATTTTCTTTCTATTCTTTTTTTCTTGTTCCTTCTTTCCTTTGCCCCTCTCTGGTTTTTTGTTTGTTTGTTTGTTTGTTTGTTTTTATTTGGTTTTGGGTAGGTTTTTATTGTTTGCTACTTTTAATTATTTGGTCTTTTCTGGTACTATTATCTAATTGTATTAACTTTCTTTTATTCTTACTAGGATAGTTATCTCACTTTTGTCTTTTCAATTTTTATTTTTCAAATTTTTCTTCTTTTTTTATTTCAAAGATAATAAAATCTCACAAAATAAAACAGAATATAGCCTTCAAAACAAAACAGTGAAAGTGGTTCAGAACTTCAAAACATAATAACAGGAAATCAACAATGGCTACTATTACATATCTTGTTATCTTCACAATAGCTGTCCATATCCTAGTAATTTTACATAATAAAATCAAATAAAAACAATAAAACCAATCAAAACAGAACATTAAATATGGAACAAATTGGAACAATAAATTGGAACAAAACTAAACAGGGAGAACAATATTGGATTTCAAAATCAAGACAGAAGGAAATACCCATATTTGCTATATTGCACACAGTTGTCCTCCTAATAGATGCTCAGACTACCAGCCTTAGGCCTGCAAAGTAAATCAAACAGTAGAAGTATTTAGTTGTTTTCATACTTCAGTTGCTATCAATTCAGCCTGTCCTTCAAACCAGCCAGCTGCTGGTCAGCTCACAGGGGTCGGTCAGCTCATGGAAAGGGCAAACTGGCTTCTCTCTTCCTGGGCCCTATGTGGTTTGCACGGCTTATGGGAAGAGCAAACCGGCTTTTTTTTTTTTTTATGCTAAGGACCAAACTTAGGGCTTCCAGCTTACTAGACAAGCGTTCTACCCCTGAGCTAAATCCCCAGCCCCCAAACTGGTTTTTTGTTGTGCTCCTCCGATACCCAGCATGGATTCTCAAATCTTCCTTCTTTCATTTTCCTGTTCCCCACCCACTGCCTCTTTACTAGTATTATAATAATCCTTATTAATCTTTAGATATTCAGCTAACTGTACGGTATTATTGCTTTGTTTTTGAGACAGGGTCTCACTATACAGTACAAGTTTACCAAAAACACCAACAGAAAGCTAGTTAAGCTAGACAAAATGAAAGAAAACATGAATGACCATTTTAGCAACAAATTAGTGTCCATGAAAAGGTGCCAAATAAATCCAGGAGATTAAAAAAAAATTCTACTGAAAGTATGGGGAGCTTTTTTTTTGTCTTTTTCCTTTTTATTGGTACCAGGGATTGAACTCACGACTGCCTGCTTGCAAGGCAGGCGCTTATGCCGCTGAGCTAAATCCCCAGGCCCCCCCCCCTTTTTTTAAGTATGGGGAGCTTAAGTGACCAATTTGAAGACAAAATTAAAAGAGTTAATGTCAGTGACCATTTACTCAATAATACCTTAAAAACAAGAAAACATGGAAACTAGAGCCAACCACTGCTAGTTAACACAAAGAAGATTAATCTAAGATTAACTGGAATTAGTGAAAAATCAAGACAGCACAAATGGAATTTAAAAACTTGTTTAATGTGCCAGGGATATAACTCGACAGTGCAGTGCCTGCCTGGCAAGCTCAAGGTCCTGAGTTCATTCCTGGTACTCATCAAAAAAAAAGCAAAACCTGTTTATAGAAATAATAGCAGGTCACAGATGACATTAAAGAAATCAGACAACTTCTACATTTTTTTTTTTTTGTCTTTTTTGAGACAAGGTCTCACTCTGCAGTTCAGGCTGGCTTTGAACTCACTTTGTAGCCCAAGCTGGCCTCAAATTCACCGCAACCATCCTGCCTCAGCCTCCTGAGTGCTGAGATTGCAGCCCTGCTAGAGAGTTTCTTCAATTAAACAATAATGCCAATATGACATACTAGAATTTATCGGACATGATGAAAGCAATCCTACAAGGGAAATTTACAGCAGTGAAGTCTCACATCAAAAAAAAAAAAAGCAGGGACTGAGGATTAGGTCAGTGGCATAGGTACCCGCGTGGCAAGTGTGAGATTGTGAGTCTGGTCCCTGGTACTGAAAGAAGGAAAAAAAGAAAGAGACAACCTCAAATAAATAACCTAGTGTTAAACCACAAGCTGCTAGAAAAAGAAGAACAAGTCAAGCCCAAAGCACATATGAGGGAGGAAATTATAAAGATCAGAGCAGAAATTAATGCAATGGAAACTATGAAAATAATATAAAGAATCAATGAATTAAAGTGTTGGTTCTTTGAAAGACTAAATAAAATAGATAAGCACTTAGCTAATCTTACCAAGAAAGAAAGAAAGAAAAAGAAAGACTTCTCAGCACCCGGGAGGCTTAGGCAGGAGGATTGTTGCTCGTTTGAGATCAGCCTGGGCTATGAAGTAAACCTCAAGGTCAGCTTGAACTGCATATCAAGACCCTGTCTCAAAAAGACAAAAAAAGAAAAGAAAGAAAAGACTCAAATCTATGCAATTAGGAATGAAAAGGGCAAAATCACAATGGATCCTGCAGAAATCCAGATTACTGCCAGGGACATAGTTTAGTGGAACAATCACCTGCCTGGCAAATACTAGGTTCTGAATTCGATTCCTGCTACCAAAAAAAAGAAGAAAGAAATCCAGATTATCAGTATCTACTGTGAGAATCTGTACGCTAATAAAAGATTAAAAATGCAGAAGAAATGGACAAATTCATTGATATGAATTAACAAAGCTGAATCAATAAAATATAAACATTCTAAATAATCCAATATCAGTCAATGAAATTGAAGATGGAATTTAAAACCAACAAAGAAAAGCCCAGGTCCGGATGCATTCACTGCTGAATTCTACAAGAAATTTAGAGAAGATCTAATGCCACTACTCCTCAAACTCTTCAATGAAATTGAAAGAGAAGCAATACTCCCAAACTCATTCCTGGAAGCAAGCATTACCCTGATATCAAAAATCAGAGATGTATCCAACCTTGAAAGAGAACTACAGGCCAATCTCCTTAATAAACATAGATCCAAAAATCCTCAATAAGATGCTGGCAAATACGCACCTAGAGTTCTCCATTGTCTCGGTGTCTTTATTCATTTCTGAGACAAAATGCCCAATACCCAAAGTTAAAGAAGGAAAGGTTTATTTGGCTCACAGTTCATAAAGATTTCAGTCCATTGTTGGCTGGCTCCAAGGCCAAGTGGCATGACAGAAGCTATCAAAGGAAAAACAATCCTTGACAGTCAAGGGAGGCAGACAGCAGCAAGCAGAAGGTCCAAGCAATCTTAGCAGCTTCTCTCTGCTCTGTTTATAGTCTCTCTAGGCTAATGGGTTTATGGTGGTTGCCAAACCAATAGTAATCACACACCCTAAACCCCAGCATTATACGCTTTAGAATCAGCCATGTCTTAAAAAGCCCTCACCTATGACTGCATGAGGCTCCGATGGGACATCTAGACACAAACCCTAAAACCCATGATCTTGAGGAATCTCATGAGGATATCCACATTTGAACTTTGGTCACGCCACATGCTTATAATTTATGTATTCTTCTATGTCAATGTTTTAATTCAATAAAATGTTTTCTCAAAAATTAACAATTAACTTCAATGAACAAAGAGGCTTCCCACAGTAGTTCATACACTTTGACTTGCAAGGAAGTTTTATTTCTTCTAACTTTTAAATAGTACAGAAATTTATTACTTGTTGCCTGTATCTAGATGGCAAAGCCCATTATTCTGAGGGGAAAAATATTTAGCTGAGCTCCACTTTGGGTGCACCATTATGGTCAGCTAAACTTTATGTATTTAGAGACAAAAATATAGTGTATCTACAGTTCAGTACTAACTCAGTTCCACGCATCCATGGAACATGTCCCTGTGGATAAGAAAAGACTACCAAGAGCCCGGGCATAGTGGCACATGCTTGCAGCCCCAGAATTTGAGAGGCTGATGCAGGATGATCATTATGAGCTGGAGCCCAGCCAGGACTACAGAGTGAGTTCAAGGTCAGCCTACATTGCATAGTAAAACCCTGACTCAAAAGAGAAACAAGAAAACTATCATATAAATAAGTAAATATTTGTGGTATAAATAAGTAAAGTACCTTGGTGATCTCAGGGAAGAACAGTCTCTTTCTCTTAGACCTCTGCTACCACTTTTCCCTTTGCTAGGCTGAAGCCATATTGTCCATTTTCCTGTTCCTCCAACACATCAACTCAGTCCTGTTTCTCCCTGAAATATTCTTCCCCAGCAGTTTGCGTAAGTATTCATTTTTCCTCAATCGGGTCTTAGCTCAAAAGTCATTTCTTCAGATACTTTTCTGGGCACCTTAATGTTTCTCCGTCATAATTTATTCAGTGTTTCCTTGTTTTGTATTCTCTTTAAGACTTTTTATTATGTTAACTTTTTTATTATACTTTTCTCCACTACAGTAATAAAAATACACTAATAAAAATATCAGAGCTTGGGCTGGGGATTTAGCTCAGCGGCATAAGCACCTGCCTTGCAAACAGGCAGTCGTGAGTTTGATCCCTGGTACCGATAAAAAGGAAAAAGACAAAAAAAAAAAAAATCAGAGCTTATCAGTTCATCCCCCTATCTTGTTCACCAGAGCCCCAAGTATCTAGTTCACAATAAACTCTCAATAAATATTTTAATAAATGAGATTGAAATAGGTAATCACAACTTTCATTCACTCAAATATTTTGTGTGTACTTAGGAAGATTCAGCCTCTATTTTAAGGTGCTGTAGATCTAGCTGTGAATAAAGTAGGCAAAAATGTATGCTTTGGGGCTGGGGATTTAGCTCAGCGGCATAAGCACCTGCCTTGCAAGCAGGTGGCTGTGAGTTCGATCCTCCGGTACCAGAAAAAAGAAAAAAATGTATGCTTTGCTGGAACTTGTCTTCCAGTAGGAAAATAAACAATAAACAAAATTAAAAACTAAAATATATACTATGTGCAAGAAATGTCGAGGAGAAAAAATAAAGCAGGAAAAAAGGATACGGACTAGAGCAGACTGTGTGTGTAGAGAGCTAAGAGAAGAGATGGCGTCATTGTGATATACAGGAGAAATATATTCTAGGTCACTGGGACAAGAATTAAGGGTTTGAGACACATTAGATGATGTTACAGAGATTAGGGAAAATCAAACCGCATAAGGTCTTTTCGGTCAAAGTAAGGACTTTGGCTAAAAAGGAGACAGCCACTTAAGTAGAGCATCAGAACAAGTCACTTGACTTTGTTGCATGACACTCCCTGGTGCTCCAGTGCTGGGAACACTTGCAGTGTTAGGGAAGGGAGCTGCTAAGATACTATACCATGATAAATAACCTAGACAAGAGATAACGGCTGCAAAGACTGGGGGAGAAGCAAATCTGGAATTAGAAGATAAAATTTTGTGTCTGACACTTGATGTAGGGAAAAGCCTGTTAGCCATCCAAGTAAAAGGTTCGCACGGGCAACTGGATAAACGGGTCACGTGTTTAAGAGACAGTCTGAGCTGGGGGTTGGCACTTGGAATTCAACAAGTGGTACTTATTATTAGCAGTAATTGACGAGGTCGGGATGGTATGGGCTTAGCAGAAATCTTGGCCACTTAGCAGTAACGAACTCGACCAAGCCATTTCTAGGATCTGGGCCATAGTTTCCATACCCGTAAAACATTGTCAGCAGCTGACCGTGAGTAAGGTGAGAACCCTGAACCAAGAACTGCACCTGCCCGTCTCCGAGAGAGAAGCCTTTATTGTAGAACCGACTGCAGGTTCCCGAACACACCGCACACGTACGAAAATCCCTGAGGTAGAAAACCAAAATAAACCTCAGCTCCGGAACCACTAAACCATCGGCGGCGCCCAAATATCGCGAGATCTGTGGGCCAGGGTAACTCTTCCTCCCCGCCCCCGCGCCCTTGCCCCTCAACATCTCGCGATACCAAGGCGCAGGAGCCACTCTACGGGCTTGGGCTTGCGGGAAAGATGGAGTATCCAGTGTTGGGAGATGTGGATGCTGCGGATGGCGGAAGGGCCGAGCCATACAACGGCTCGGAAGAGCGGGAGGGTGGGGAACCGGACGGGGCGCGCTTCGACCGCGAGAGGGCGCGCCGGCTGTGGGAAGCAGTGTCCAGTACTCAGCCGGTGGGGAGGGAGGAAGGTGAGTCGGGGTCTTAGAAGCTGAAAACCCCTCACCCGCCTGCTCTGCTGGCGGGGAGTGGCGCCGGCAGTGGGGCGGGACCGCAGACCTGCCCCTGGGGCTCTGGGCACACCCCCTGGCACCCGAAAGCCTCCTCGTGTGAAGTGCCCCAGGACTCCCGTACTCTTAGTCCCCAGCGCGAGCCCCGCGCCCCGAGATTCCAGGCCTGTCACGCTCAGGCCCTGGGGTGTTTCCCCTCTCTAGGACTGCCGTCGCGGAGACCTACAAAACCTTCTTTGCCATATCGGCGGCCAAACCAAGTACCATTTCCCTCTACCTTTCATCGTCTCATTCTCGAGATTTCCCTATCTCCATTGTTTCTTGCCCCTTTTCTCTCAAGGCCTACATTAGTGAGGGGACCTGGAGGCACCCCGTGTTCCTCCTGGCTTTGGTAATGTGCCCTGGCTTACTGCTGTTTCTAGGTATCTGGCCTCTTCCCGGGATTTACTGTGAAATGAGGACTAGGAGCCTGAGAAAATGGCCTATATACGCTTTTCGGTTCCAGTTTTTGTTTGTTTTGTTTTGTTTGTATCGCACACTTAATGGTGAACTGTATCCAAAGCCATGCCTGGTCACGTCTTACTCTGTGTTTGATCCGAAACTGGGTAAGATGAGAAATTTAAAAAAGAATGGGAAGTTCTGGGCTGACCTGCTTGTGTGACCTCCTTCAACAGCTCTTTCTCTTAGAGCTAGCTACATAACACTAACCCAGATGTACAGGAATTGTATTTGAGCTTTGGTACTAACCCTGTGAGGTATTTACAGGGAAATCATATTTCTTTCATGGCTTGTTTGCTTGCTGAGCAGATTAATCTTGGAATGTTTAATGTGTTTGTAAACTGTCCTGTATAGAATTGAATTTTGAACAGGAAGTCTATCCTGACTCCTAAATGATGTGCATATTATTTCTGAGCCTCTGTATCTTTTTGAAACATGTTTGGGGCAAAGTTTTCTCCCCTCTGATCCTTGCTCTCTTCCCAAACTGACAGGGCATCAGAACTAGAGATGAGGACGATACTATCCTTGCACTGGAAAGGCTTGCAGACATCAAAATATATCATATTCCAAGATAATATAAGGGATACTGTGAATAAGAGTGTCTAAGAATTGAGGAACACAAAAATTAAGTGACCTTGGGGTACAAGGAAGGTGTGCCCTGTACCTTGAAGTAGAGAACACGGTAGCTATGCTCTGAAAAATAATCTGTCTTTATATGTTTATAAATATCTGGTGTCACTATTGTGACCTACATCATTTCCCTATTTTCACTTCTCCCATGCTTATATGAGATCTAGGTAGACCTACAACACTACTCTTCTCTCATAGCAATTTCATTAAACTATTATATCTTTTATCAACTATTGTAAGCGTACCATTCAATGATTTTTAATAAAAGTATAGAGATATGTAGACATAGCCACAATCCACCTGGATGACCACTGATCCATTTTCTGTCTCCATAAATCTACCTATGTGAATATTTAATACAAATAGAATCATATAGTGTGTGGTATTTTAAGTTTGACTTCTCTTGACATTGAGGTTCACCGAGTTATTGTGTGTATTAGTACTTTCTTTTTGTTGCTAAATAGAGTTCCACTGTAGGGCTATACCACATTTTGCTTATCCACTCATTGGTTGTGGACATTTGGAACTCTTGTGAATAATGCTACTGTGAATGTTTGTGCTCAAGTTTTTGTGCAAACATTCATTTCCCTAGGAGTGGAATTGCTGGATCATGTAACAACTTGACCTTTACCTTGGTTTTTTTGTGGTGGTAGATACTAGCTATTGAAACTAGAGCCTCATACATGTTAGGTATGTGCTCCACCACTGAGCATTTTTTAATTTCTTTCTACGTTAGAGACAGGGTCTCACTAAGTTGCTCAGCCTGGCTTTGAACTTGAAATCCTGGCCAGGGATTTAGCTCAGTGGCTTGAGCACCTACCTGGCAAGTGTGAGGTCAATCCCTGGTACCAAAAAAATAAGAACTTGTGATCCTTCTGCCTTAGCCTCCAACTTACTTAAACATTTTTGAGGAACTGTCAAACTATTTTCTAAAATGGCTTGCCAGGTATGGGGGCTCACATCTGTAATCCCAGCAATCAGGAGACTAAGGCAGGAGGATTGTTTCGAATTCAAGACCAACCTGAGCTACAAAGTGAGCTCAAGGCCAGCGTAAACTGCATAGCAAGAACCTGTCTCAAAAAAACACAAACTGGGCATGGTGGCTAATACCTGTAATCTCAGCATTTGGGAGGCTAAGGCAGGAGGATCATTGCGAGTTCGATACCAGCGTAGGCTACAAAGTGAGCTCAAGGCCAGCTTGAACTGCACAGTGAGACCATGTCTCAAAAAGACCAAAAAAAAAAAAAGGCCACACATTACAAAAATGAAAAAAAGAAAAGAAAAAAATGAAAATTTATAAATTTTTAAAAAGACCATAAAGTGGCTTCACCAGTTTACATTTCCATCAATTTGTGAGGATTTAAGATTCTCTATCCCCTCCCCAATATTTGTTATTGTTTTCTTTTAAATGTTAGCCATTCCAAAGGACATTTTAGTAATTCCTCATTGTAGTTTTCTAAACACTAATAATTCTGAGCACCATTTCCTGTGCTCATAAGCTATAGCCTACTTGTATTTCTTGGTGAATTATGTATTCATGTCTCTTGACCATTTTGTAATTGGATACTTATTATTGAATTATAAGAGTTTTTCATATATATCCTGGGTACAAGTCTTTTATTACAGATAAGATTTCCAAATATTTCTTGCCTATGACTTGTCTTTTCATTTTCTAAGCAGTTCTTACTGATGTACAAAAGTCTTTTTTTTTTAAATTGTACCGAGGATCAAACTCTTGACCTTGTGCTTACCAGGCAGGCACTTGTGTCACTGAGCTAAATCCCCAGCCCTATTGCCAACTATTTATTTAACAATTAATATTCCAAAATATATAAAGAACTCAAAAAATTACACCAAAACCCCCCAATTAAACAAATACAAAAATGAGCAAATGACCTGAACACATTTCTCAAGAAAAACAAATTGTCAACAATTATATGAAAATTTAATGTGAGGACTTTGAGGGAAAAAAAAACAATTATATGAAAAGACACTCAATACTATTAGCCATTAGAGAAATGCAAATCAAAACTATAGTCATATATCATTTCATTTCACTTAGAATGGCTATTACCAAAAAACAACATACTAGTGAGGATGTGGACACAAAGGGAACTGTCATCTAGTAAGGATGTAAATTAGGATAGCCATTATGGAGAACAGGGTTTTTTTTGTTTTATTTTGGGTTTTTTTTTTTTTTTTTTTTTTTTTTTTGGCTTTTTCCTTTTTACCGGTACCTGGGATTGAACTCATGGCTGCCTGCTTGCAAAGCAGGCACTTATGCCGCTGAGCTAAATCCCCAGCCCCAGAGGTTCTTTAAAAACTGAAGAGAGATCTGCCAAGGCTGGGGATTCAGTTCAATATGTAAGCGCCTGCCTGATAAGTACAAGATCATGAGTTCAATCCCTGGTACCAAAAAAAAAAAAAAAAAAAAAGAGATCTGCCTTATGATTCACCGATTCCACTGCTGGGTATATATCCAAAGGAAATATAATCAGCGCACCAAATACCTGTATGCCTACATTTACTGCAATACTATTCAAAATAACCAAGATACAGAATCAGTCTAGATGTCCATCAACAGATGAGTCAATTAAGAAAACATCATGTGGGGGCTGGGGATTTAGCTCAGTGGCATAAGCGCCTGCCTTGCAAGCAGGCAGTCATGAGTTTGATCCCTGGTACTGATAAAAACGAAAAAGACAAAAAAAAAAAAGTCATGTATACACAATGGAATATTTTTCTATGAAGTATGAAATTCTGTCATTTTTAGCAAAGTGAATGAACTGGAGGGCATTAGGTTAAATGAAATAAACAAAAAGACAAACACAAGCCTGGCATGGTGGTGCATTCCTGTAATTCCAGTACTTGAGAGGCTGAGGCAGGTGGTTCATTGTAAGTTCAAGACCAGCCTGGGCTACAAAGTGAGCCCAAGTTCAGCCTGAACTGCATAGTGAGACCCTGTCTCAGAAAGAAAAAGAAGAAGAAGAAGAAGAAGAAGAAGAAGAAGAAGAAAAAAAAAAAAAACAGCATGTTACTTCTCATGTAAAAGCTAAAGAAAAAAGTCAACCTGAATGTAGATGAAAGATGGAGGTTGAGAAGGAGTGGAAGAAAGGGAGGTTGAATTTTATCAGTCTGTGCCATCTCTGTATGTGCTCAATATCACATTGAGCCCAGTGTAGAAGTGCATGCCTGTAATTCCTACACTAGGAAGCTGAGGCAAGAGGATCTCAAGTACAAGCCCAGTTTGGGCAGTTTGCCAACATAGTGAGACCCTGTCTCAAAATTAAAACAATAGTGTGTTCTTCAGCGACAGACTAGATGTACAACATTGGCTGTGTAAAAGAGGAACTGAAGAGTTTCTGTCATAGTGATACAGCCATTGTAACATTGTGAATGCATTGTTCTCCTATGAGATGATACTGGAATAAACAAACATATTGCAGGTCAGTCTTAATAAAAAGGTAACAGACTAATCCCAGCACACTGGGACAGGCAGGAGGATGGCAAGTTCAAGCCCAAAAGCCCAGCCTGGGCAACTTAGTGATTTAGCAAGACTGTCTTTAGAATTTTAAATAAGGACTGGAGATGTAGCTCAGTGTGAGGGCTCAGTCACCAGTGCTACCATAGATATATATGTATCACCTGTAATTATATATTACTACTTGATAATGAACAAATACATTACCAAGTTATATATTTACTTTCTTATATTGCACCTTTGGAAGACAGGGTCTTGCTATGTAGTTCAGGCTGGCCTTAAACTCACCTTGTAGCCCAGGCAGGCCTTGAAGTTGCAGCAGTCCTCCTACCTCAACCTCTCAAGTGTTGGGATTATAGGCATGCACCACTTCAAATTAAAATCTTCCTTTCAGCTGGTCCAAGTGCAGTGGTGTTTACAACTAATTGATCACAACCAGTTATAGATTTCATTGTACCTTCTCCACTCCTACTGCTTCACTTGACCAGCCTTAAAATTTTTTTTTTTTTAAATTCTTCCTGCTTCAATCTCAAGAGTAGCTGGGATTACAGATCTGCACCACCACACTGAATATTTTTGTTTTGTTTTCTTTTGGTTTGGTTGTGGTGTTTGGTGTTTTGTTTTGAAGTTGGGGTGGGGTGGGGTTTTTTTTTTTCTTTTTTTTTTTTTTAGACAGTCTCACTATTAAACTGGCCTTGAACTTACTATGTTTTCCAGGCTGGCCTTGCAGCCATCTCCTTCTTCATCCTCAAGTGCTGGGATTACAGGCATGTGCCACCATGCTGGCATAATTTTAAGTTTTAAGGCTGTATGTAGGCCCAAATAATAGCAAGTATTTTGTACTACTAATTGGAATATAAACAGTGATATAGTCATTCTGAAACCAGTCATCCTGAGACGACTCAGTCAAACTGAGACAACCTAAAATACCATAAGTTGCTCAAAAACAGGTAAAACTTGAATTAAAATATTATAATAATTTTGTGATATTTTGCTTCCCAGATACAGCCTCCTCTAAGTTTATTAAGTTTATGAGTTATCTTTCTTTTTTTTTGTCTTTTTCTTTTTTATTGGTACCAGGGATCGAACTCACGACCACACACTTGCAAGGCAGGCACTTATGCTGCTGAGCTAAATCCCCAGCCCCAAGTTATCTTTCTTTTGAGTAGGAGTGTTAGAGATTGAAACTAAGGACTGGTGGATTCTTGCACTCTAGCCCTGACTCCACCCCAATCTCCTGTTTTAGAAATTATCTTGCTGTACCATACTAGTTCTCTGTGTCTATATTACATTGACCCTGGTGAAAATCAGCCCTATGATTGATAGTCCAACTTTCTTCTCTATCCTTCTACCCTATACATGTTTTAATTTAACTATATAGTAAATACAAATCAAATCCTACAACTCATGACTTCTCATAAGATTTGGAAGGCAAGCATATAGTAAAGACCATATTCCTGTAACCTTTGGCCATTGTTACTCTCAAGAGATGCCATAGTCCTGGGTACAGTGATACATAGCTGAAATCCCAGTTACTTGGGAGGTTTAGGCAGAAGGATTGTAAATATGGGGCAGCCTTAGCAATTTAGACTCTGTCTCAAAATAGAAAGGGCTAGTCATGGTGGCACATACCTGTAGTCCCAGCACTCTGGAGGCTGCAGCCGGAGGATCACTGCGAGTTCAAGGCCAGCCTGGGCTACAAAGTGAACCCAAGGCCAGTCTGAACTGTATAATGAGACCCTGTCTCAAAACGACTAAATAAATACATAAGGCTGGTAGAGTGCTTACCTGCATGCACAAGACAGTGAGTTCAAATAAAAAGAAAGATCATGAGGGCTGGGGTAGAGCTCAGCAGCACAGCAGCTGCCTGGCAAGCATGAGGTCCTGAGTTTAATTCTGTTATCAAAAAAAAAGGTATGGAACTGTGAGATATTTGTATGTCTTTTCTAGCTTCATAAGTTGAAGGGTAGGTTTAGTTGATATTAAGCTGCTTTCTTCCATCAAAGCTGAGAAGGAAATCTCAGATTTAGTATTAGCCTACTGCAGAGGTTTTGCATTTGTTTCTGGAGAGCTCCAACCTAGTACCAATCCTTTTGCCTATCTAGTGATTTTCTTTTTTTTTTTTTTTTTTTTTTGTCTTTTTTGAGATGGGTCTTGCTATGCAGTTCAGGCTGGCCTGGAACTCACTTTGTAGCCCAGGCTGGTCTCAAACTGGCAACAATCCTCCCACTTCAGCCTCCATACTCACCATGTTCCACTCTCTGTCTAGTGATTTTCTTTCTTTCTTTCTTTCTTTCTTTCTTTCTTTTTTTTTTTTTTTTTTTTTTTTGTTGGTCTTTTTCCTTTTTATCGGTACCGGGGATCAAACTCACGACTGCCTGCTTCCAAGGCAGGCACTTATGCCACTGAGCTAAATCCCCAGCCCCTGTCTAGTGATTTTCTAACCACCTAAATGCCTGTACCAAATCTCTCTGATGTGCTGGGTTGAAGTTGTATGGGGATATCCGAGCAACAGTTATTTGTAGTCAGACTACATTCTCAGAATTCTTGTATTTGCCTAAGTACTTTTTTTTCTCTTATTGACATTAGCTTCCCACATCCTGATAGAACTCTCTTGGTTTTGTGGATCAGGAATTCGTGGAAGGCTTGGCTGAATAGTTCTGGATCAAGGTTTCTTAGGCAGTTATAATCAGATAGTGACTAAACCTAAAACAGTGAGTGAAGGGAGCTTCTGGGAGATGGCCAAAAGTCTCTCACCATGAAGTATCAGGGCTTCTCCATATGGTCTCTTTTGGTACTAGGAATGCAACTCAGGACCTTAGACTTGCCAGGCAGGTGCTCATGCTGCTGAGCTATATCCCCAGCCCTCCATGTGATCTTTACACATGGACTAGTTAGAGTTTCTTTTTTCTTTGTTTTGTTTTGTTATGTTTTGGGTTTTTTTGGTACTGGGGATCAAATGCACAACCTCATGTTTGCCACACAGGCGCTTATGCCACTAAGCTAAATCCCTGGCCCTAGTTGGAGTTTCTTATAACCTGGTGGCCTCAAAGTAGTCAGACTATTTACATGGTGACTGAAGACTTCAAAAGCAAATAGTGTCATTTGGTTATTTTGTAATCTTTTTTTTTTTTTTTTTTTTTTAGAGACAGGGTCTCTCTATGCAGTTTCAGGCTGGCCTTGAGTTCAGCCTGTAGCCCAGGCTGGTCTTGAACTTACAGCGATCCTCCTACCTCAGCCTACTGAGTGCTGGGATTACAGGCATGTGCCATCATGCCTGGCTTTGTAATCATTTCTTGCAGTCATGATGGCACACATCTGTAACCCCAGCAACTTGGACTACATAGTGAAACCATGTCTCAAAAAGATAAAAAAAAAATGCCTGGATGTATAGCTTAGCAGCACAGTTCCTGCCTGGTAAGTGTAAGGTCCTGAGTTATCAATTCCCAGTACCAAAAAAAAAAAAAGAAAAAAAAAAAACCTAATCATTTCTTTCTTCATATGTCTTTGTTATTCACTGATCAGCCAGTAATGTCTCTCTTTCTCTCTCTCTCTCTTTTTCTTTTAGACCCATTGTCTCACTATATAGCCCTCTCTGCCCTTGAAACATTTAATCCCTTTTGCCTCACCCTTCCAAATACTGGAATTAGAGGTATGTGCCCCCTGAAAGGTATATTCTACTGTTGAATCTGTGTGTCAGTAGGGAAATACAGTCAAAGTTCAGACTATTTTAAGGTCCATCCTGGCTTTTACTTCCCAGTGGGTCCTTTTGCATGCAAGTGCGTTCACCTCAGATAAACTAGAAATATTTGACTAACTTTCACCTTTTTGGATCTCCCTTGCTACAGTCTTACCCAGGGATATGCTTTTTGGCTTTTCCTGCTTACCTGCCTTTGAGGTCATCACTTCTACCAACAATATCACTGAGGGTGGGCATTACGTGTCACTCAAAGTCGAGTAGTAAAATCCTTCCTCCGTGGGGAAGATAGTGGTTCTCATAACCTATTCTTTCCTAGTAGACTCTGCACCAACCAAGTATGAGAGGAATGGAGAGTAGCTTCACATAAGAAAACTAGATCTTCATTCTTACTCAAGTTCAACAGTTTTGTAAACATAATTGCTTCTAAATTGTTGAGTGCCTTTTGTCAATTTCTAGGATGCTGAAGTGGTTGTTCTGTCCAGTTATATAGTTGATTTTGCAGAGAGGATTTCTTTACCTTGTAACCAGATTTCCCACCCCTCTCATTTTGCTTTATATTCAACTTTACTTCCTCTGCTTAACTTCAAAATTTGGAGGGTTCCAAAATTCCTACCTCAGAAAGGCAAAGCCTTGTTATCCAGGACCAACAATTAAGCACAGGCTAATAGTGTGTTTTCTACAGTGTGAAACTAGTATAACATACTAGGCAATTTTAGGTATATCAACTTTAGGTGTATCACTGTCAGACTCAGAACAGTGAGAAACTAGACATGGTGGTCCATGCCTATAGCCCTAGCTGCTTGGGTGGCTGAGGCAGAAAGATCATAAGTTCAGGGCCAGCCTGGGCAACACTTTTTTTTTCAGGGAGAAGAGAGATCAGGAATCAAACTCAGAACTGCACTCATGTCAGGCAAGTGCTGTGCCACTGAGCTAAATCCCTGGCCCACTCTCTAAAATAATTAAAAAAAGAGGAATAAGAAAATTGCTGTCTTTTCAAGTCTTTTAGTTTCCTATTCTACCTGGGAAGAAGTTTCATATACTACCATATTTTAAAACCCCTCTAGCTAGACATGGTAGCATATGCCTATAATCCTAGCACTTGAGAGGCTGAGGAAAGAAGGTTGACGTGAGTTTGAGGCTAACTCTTGGACTATCTGGTGATTTCACAGTCAGTTTGAACTACATAGCAACCCCCTGTCTCGAAAGAACAAAGCAAAACAAAAACCTCTCTTCACAGTTGCTACTCCCTTGTTCCTTTTTTTTCTCTTTGAGATGGGGTCTTGGTGCATTGCCCAGGCTAAGCTCCTGGGCTCAAGGGATCCTCTGGCTTCAGCCTCTCGAGTGATGGGACTCTTGGTGCACATCGTCATGTCTGACTTCTACTCTTTTTAGGGAGTGTGCCAATCCTCTGACACTAACATCTCACTAGAGCTTTTTCATTTTTATTATATTTATTTTTATTAGTGTCTGTGATCTAAAGATTCATCATCCTTTTCTTCTATATGTGTGGTTTGTGTATATGTGTATGTGATAATGAAGATTGAACCCAGAATCTCATGTATGCTAGGTAAGCTTTCTACCACTGAGCTAAAGATCCCTTTGTAAAAGGAGTTAGTAAATAAAAAAAGTTGACATGCATAAAATTATAAAATAAGTAAAGTACAGATGGTGTTGGATCTTAGCAGTCATGAATGCAGTAGGAGATGCAGTTAACATCTTTTTTATTTTTGTCTTTTTCCTTTTTATCGTTACCAGGGATCAAACTCTTGACTGCCTGCTTGTAAGGCAGGCGCTTATGCCGCTGAGCTAAATCCCCAACCCCACAGTTAACAAATTGTATGTACTGTTAACGTATTTCTCCACTCAGTTCATGTGTCTGAGACAGGATTCAAAGACGATGCTGTTGAGGTACTGTTAACTCACATTTTTTTTTTCCTTCTCTATAGTGGAACACATGATCCAGAAGAATCAGTGTCTCTTCACCAACACCCAGTGTAAGGTTTGCTGTGCCTTACTGATTTCTGAGTCCCAGAAGCTGGCACATTACCAGGTAAGCCATTGTACTTAATAGTGCTTTATTTTTCCAACCAATGGCAAGCCCACACTTCTACCTGGCTTACATAGTGAAGGGAAATTCTTTCTTTGAAACTAGATATTGCCTTCCTGCATATCGGCTTGTACTTGAGGACGGATTTGATTTCCCTGACTCTCACCTCACATACCAAATCGGAACCCCTATATGTGTATCTTCCTTTGCAGTGTGATATAGTAGCAAGTAAGAGGCATTGCTTTATTTTTTTTCAAATCCATTTTATTCAAAAATAAATAGAAAAAAAAGAAGAAGGAGAAGAAAAAAGAACAAAATCTCAAAGCATGTCAATCAGGAGTTAACAATGGTACATACTTTGTACATTGTCATCCCGAATTCATAACATTGCTTTAAATTAACCTGAATTTGAATCACAACTCTGATATTCATCTTGGGCAAGAAACTTCACATTTTCAGCTTCAGTTTCTTCACGTAACAATTTTCTCATAAATTGTTGTGAAGATTAAATTTAACAGCTTATAAAGTGGCTCCACAGAGTAGGAATTCAAACTTTCTTCCCTCACTTTCTCCTCAGAAGTTTCAGAGAGGATGAATTGAATAAAAATGTAACATTTTTTAGTGCCTTCAATATGAAATGGCATTTGGCTATCTTTGATCTTTTCCCTGGGTTCTTGCAGAGCAAAAAACATGCCAACAAAGTGAAGAGATACCTAGCAATCCATGGAATGGAGACATTAAAGGGGGAAACGAAGAGGCTAGACTCAGATCAGGTAATGCAGCTGCCACACTGAGACCACGCTCTTCCTGATGAAGCCAGCAAGCAGGTTGGTGTGGTAAAAGAGTCACACTGACTTGGCTGCAAATCCCAACCCTGTTGTGTATTTTGGCCAGGTCTTAATACTTCTCTGAGCGTTGATTTCCTCCTGTATAAAAATGAGGATAACATCCTTTCAGGATTTTTCCTAACTAAAACAAGAAAAGTTTTATAAAAAGCACGCAACACAGAACCTGGCACATAGTAGAGAATTAGTAAATGGAACTACTGTTGTATTACCACCCAGTGATTTGTTGGTTCAGAACAAGAAGCTGCCCAGGAGAACGCAGAAGGAAGCAGGCTGCATACTTTCTTTAGAGCCATAGAAAAGAATTGAGTTCAGCACATCAATGTTTTGAATAAATTAGTAAAACCAATGCTTGCTCTGACTGAGAAGTAATTGCATTAATTTTTTGGCTCAGAATCACTGTGAGGATTATGCTGAAACAACCCCTAGTCCCTCTGGAGTACCATCATTTTTGTTCTGTAGTAGGCTGTGCACATCATGGAATAAGAAGTAAGCAGGCTCTGCAGCTTACTAAGTGAATGACTTAGGGCAAGTTACTTAGCCTCTCTGAACTTCACTCATAAAGTGAAGATAATGCCTACCTCTTAAAATACTCTCTGCTGGGCATGGTGGTACATACTTATAATCTTATCACTTGAGAGGCTGAGGCAGAAGGATTGCCACAAGTTTCAGGCCAGAGTAGGCTATATAGTAAGTGCAGGGCCACCCTGAACTACATAGTAAAACCCTGTATTAGAATAAAAGAAAAAATAAAACAAGATACTGTGAGACAAATTCCAGTTCCTAATAGATGCTCAGTAAATTAAGAGTTTACTCTGCTGCCTCCTGTTATAGGAGCTAGTAGTTAGAAGAAAAGGCCTTGCTTGTCTTTCTTAGAGTTCACTGGATTCATCTCCCGCTTGCCTTTTTTATTTATGATTTAGACAGACAAGTTCAACTCTGTGACCTTGGGCAAGTCACTTTCTCTCTTTGTACTTCAGTTCCTTCAACTCCTGGCAGGGTAACTGAGTAGTTCAAATGAAATATCTGCCACCAACAAAGAAATACTGAGCCCAAAATGTCAACAGTACCAAGGTTGAAAATGCCTGTAAATGAATATCCTGTTCATGTGTCATTTTCTCAGAAAAACTGGCAGATCTTAACATAGGCTTAAAATACATTTTTTATCCTAACCATAATCAAGAAATAAAATCCAATGATGTTCATGTTCAGAGAACCCTAGGCATCTACAGTATGCCAGACTCTAGCAGAATATGAGGCTAGGAAATGAAGAATCAAACAGTCTTTGCCCAAATGCAACACATGAGTTCTCAGAAAGAGTTCCTAAGCTGACACACTGTCAGTTTAGGGCAGTGATGGTGAACCTTTTTAAAGTTTCAATGATACACACCACCTACTGTGTCACATGTGCCATTGGCTTTTTTTAGGGTATTAGCCAGAAGTATAGTAAAGATCTGTTTAGTGCTCTGGGATTACAGAGAAAAAACAACATTAATTCTTCTTGAAATACATGAATAAAAATCTCCCAAATGAAGAGCTAATATTTAAGCAGGGCCTTGAAGGCCAAGCAGAGATAATGCCAGGCAGGAATGAATGCAAAAAAGAACATTCTAGGGGCTGGGGATTTAGCTCAGCGGCATAAGTGCCTGCCTTGCAAGTGTGTGGTCATGAGTTCGATCCTTGGTACCGATAAAAATGAAAAAGACAAAAAAAAGAACATTCTAGACAACAAGAATAGCCCAAAAACAGAGCTAGGTGTGGTGGTACACACCTGTAATCACAGCACTCACGAGGCTGAGACAGGAGGATCATTGCAAGTTTGAGACCAGCTTGGGCTACAAAATGAGCTCAAGGCCAGACTAAACCCCATAGTGAGGCCCTATCTCAAAAAGACAAAAAATAAATAAATAAATAAATAAATAAATAAATAAAGAATAGCCCAAATAAAGCAGGGAAGCAACAGAAAACAAAGGGGAATGATGAGTAGACCTAGAACAAAATAGCTGGAGAAGAATCCAGAAAGGTAGGTTGGGAGTTAATATATGAAGGGGATCTTAAATGCCCAGTATTCTATGGGCAGTGGGGGACCATTAAAGATTTTCTGGTTAAGCAGTGGCGTGATCAGACCTGTGTTCTTTCTCCCAACCAGAAGAGCAGCAGAAGCAAAGACAAGAACCAGTGCTGCCCCATCTGTAACATGACCTTTTCCTCCCCTGTTGTGGCCCAGTCGCATTACCTGGGGAAGACCCACGCAAAGAACTTAAAGCTGAAGCAGCAATCCACTAAGGTGGAAGGTACTGGTTTTCCTGAGTAGTGCTTTGTTGGGACCCCTCCATCTTCTGGGAATCATTGACAGGTGCTCCCAGAAATACTCACTGGGGCCACGGACTTGGAGAGGTTGAACTAACTGCTTTTGAGACCCCTTAAAAATGTCACAGTAGATTTATTTCATTGGAATGCAGCCTCGGAGTTGTGCTCATCTAACCTCCCTTTTATCGGTTCTATTGGTTTTTCTCAGTAGAAGCTTCTTACCCTGAGCTTTTGTCCTGACCAGTAATTATAATTCAGAAGCACCAAAGTCTTCCAGGCCGTGCACATAGTGAAAATGTTCTATCCACTGCTTCTCCCACTTAGATTTTTCCCTCCACCATCCACCTGCTTTTATTACTACATGTTCCTAGTTAAAAGCTAAATCCGTGTCCTTTTCCATGTGCTCAGGTTATGCCCTGCTCACTTTAATCCTCAAAAGCTCCCTGTTCCCTCGAGACAGGGACTTGCCTTTCAAAGCAGAATACTTCAGTGCTGAAATTACTGCCCTTGAAGCTGTTTGCAGCTGCCACAGATTCATTCCCAGTGTAGTGACTTCTAGAATAACCTCCTTTATTTTGTCAGCATTGGGTCTTTGCCCTCACTTTCATCTCATTAACTCCTGACTTGCTGGGGTTTTTACCTGCTAACTGTAATTAGTTAAGAGTGAGTTCTTTGAAGCCGGGAGTGATGGCTCATGCCTGTAATTAATGCTAGTACTTGGAAGGCTGAGGCAGGAGGATTGTTGCAAGTTCGAGACTAGCCAGGGCTACAAAGTGAGCTTAAGGCCAGCCTGAACTGTATAATGAGACCTTGTCTCAAAAAGACAAACAAAACAAAAAAAGAGTGAGTTCTTTGATCTTTATTTCATTTTCTGCTTGGTAAAATTTTGCTTTTTTACTCTGGACCAAGAAGTAAACTACACTATTTATAGTACTTATTATCCTTTTTGTTTTATTTTATTGTGAAAACAATGTTTTATAACAATGTTTTAGAAGGCTTTGAAGGTGGGGTGGAAAATCACTCATAATTACACTCTCTTATCATGTCCAATTCTAGTTATTCACAGTATTAAACAATAAAATATGGACTTTGAAGACACACAAGCCCAGATTTGAATCCTGGCACTGCTATTTACCATTTGTGTGATTTCTTTGTGTTTGAGTTTCCTCACCTGTAAAATGTTATGCTGTTTACTTCCTAAATTATGAGGATAAAATAATGTACATTAAAAAAGAGGGTATAATAGATATTCATGAGTGACAGCTTCTGCTACTATTCCATTAAGAGAGCCAGGGACGCTGAGTGTGATGAGACATGCCCATAATGCCAGCATTCTGAGAACGTCTGGGCAGTTTAGTATCTTAGCACAACTCTGTCTCAAAAAATAAGTAAAAGGCTGGAGATTGTAGCTCAGTTCCTAGTACTGCACCACTTCCGCCAAAAAAGATAGCCAGTGGGTAGAATTCCCTCATGAAATACAATAGCTGATAGGACATCTATGACCTGGAGCATGACTTTGGCCTTGCCAATGGTTGATTCATCAGTAACTTTTATGAATGCTGATTGCTTTTGTTTAATGTTGATATCAGTATGGTACCACAATGTTTAAACAGTAGGCCAAGGAAAACTAACTTAAGAACTGAACTTTAAGTTATGAACCTATATTTTCAATAATGGGAAAATTTTCTGGAATAGGCCCAATGCTAGAACTTCACTGCTATGGCTGGACATGGTGTTGTATGCCTGTAATCTCAGCACCTGGGAGGCTGAGGTAGGAAGAGCACTGCAAGTTCCAGGCCAGCCTGGGCTACAAACTGAGTTCAAGACCAGCCTGAACTGCCTAGTGAAACCCTGTCTCAAAAAGACGGAAAAAAAAAAAAAAAGCAAAGGGCTGGGAACTTAGCTCAGTGGCTCAAGCACTTGCCTTGTAAGCACAAAGTTGTAAGTTCAATCCCTGGTACCAAAACAAAACAAAAAGACAAGAACAAATCCTCGGATTTATCCAAAACTTCCATACTAAGGATGTGTTTTTCATATTCACTTTCAACCTTTATAGTATGAAGATAGGTTTTTATTTTTATTTATTTATTTTGGTACCAGGGATTGAATTCATGACCTTGAGCTTGCCCGGCAAGCAGATGCTTATACCACTGAGCTAAATCCCCAACCCTGAAGATATGTTTTTATACAGCTATAAATCATAGTGCATGAATCATTTGTATCCTTTTACTTTTCACTTACTATTTTAATTGAAGCATATTTCCATGTTATTACACATTTATAATTCTATTCCTGAAATTAAGTACTTTTCTAATATAAAAGTAATAAAGCATGTTATAGGAAATGTGAAAAATATAGATAAATGGAAAAAATTAAAACAATTTACCATTGTGTGGTAATTAGAGTACTATTTCTCCTATAATCTTTTGTTGTTTATATGTGTATATATCTGTCTGTATATATTTGTTTTATGTGTATTTAGATGAGCTCTATGTTTCTGTGCTTATAAATAGAATAAGTTTTTGTTTCTGTTTTTGTTTTTTGGTATCAGGAATCAAACTCAGGACTTGGACTTGCCCAACAGGTGCTTGTGCCACTGAGCTATATCCCCAGCCCAGAATATGTTAAATAACTTTTTTTTTTATAAAAATGACACATACTCATTGTACATAATTTTAGAAAAAACAATGCAAATGATACGAAGAAGAAAGTAAAATATTGCCTACATTCTACCACGAAGCGAAGTACTATTAATACTCGAGTGACATTTCAAAATGATGTCTATAGATTGTACTGGTACCTTTGAACAGTGACATGACCATATTGTACCTATAATTTCTTTTTCTTTTTTTTAATTAATGTGACATTTATATTTCCCCGTTACTAAATAACTTTTGTAAGCATTTGAGTGACTATATTATACCAGATTTAATAATTACTCTCATGATGAACATTTAATTCCCCTCCCATTCTTGGTGTTACAAATGACATCAACAATGAACATTCCTATACAATTCTCTTTCCATATTTCAGGTTATTTCCCGAGGCTCTGTAGCTTTCACTGGTTTGGGATGTCCATGCAGCAGTTTTTCCATTCACTTCTGATGCTTTCAAACAATGTCTTTCCAACAATGCTCTCTCTTGCTGTCTTTCCCCCTCTACTTCTCCCTCTCCCTCCCTCCCTCACTCTCTCTTCCCTTCTCTCCCCCCCCCCCTAGGGATTGAACCCAGGGCCTTGTACACAGTAGGCAGGCACTATTCCACTGACCTACATTCTTTATCTTTATCTTTCTGTGACTATTAATATCTCTTTTTTGATGTTAAAAATAAAACTATGTTCACTGTAGAAAATTTGGAAAATACTGAAAAACACTCTAGTTTCTATGCTTTTTATCTTTTTTTCATGCAGTTACCTGTATGTTTTGGTTCTTTTATAAAGTTGAAATAAGAAAGAGATTGCTTTTTAACTTGCTTTTTTTGTAATACAACAAACTGAATATTTTCTCATGAAATATTCTATATTCACTTTACTTTTTCAGTGACATATTGAAACAAAATTAAAAGCCAGAAAATATTGTATTTCCTATATTGGAAAAGTAATGTGGGAAAAACTAGCAAACTATCTTCTGGCTTGCTAAAAATCCTCAAAACATCCCAATTGAAGTAGAATAGGGATAAAAGGGAAACTGTGTCATCATCTACCTGTGAGTGCAGCTAAGCCCCACCCCTCCTCTATTACTGGTGGGGATTCTGGGCCCATTTGTCTAGCAGTGCTTGCTAAGTTAATACCATTCTAGCCATGTAAACTTGTTACTGAGTCATGGTACTCACTTCATAAGGTGCACAGCTTACAGTCAGCATCAGAAGGCTCACACATACGCCCCACCAAGCTCTGACTAACTGAACACAAGGTGAGGGATGTTTCTTAAAGACAAAAACTATACTTTCAGATCTTCTTGCCTGGCAGATTACCAAAGCAAAAAGATCATGTACTTCAGGACCACACAGACCTGGGTTCACTCATGAGTTAGATGATGTTGCACAAGCCATTTTATCTATGTGAGCCTCAGTTTTTGTCTAATGTGTCAAAAATCATGCTGCCCTCATTGGAATAGTTGTGAGTATTAGAGGAAAATATATATATTTATAACGTGTAACTAAATGTTGTCCTCTTTCTCCTTCACTTAGCATAGAGTGTAATGAAGCCCAAAAGACACTACTAGCATGGTTGCCTCACCCTGTATAAGCTCAGAACCTCAATGTCTACACGAGTGCATTGGTCTTGCCTAGGTTTATAACTGGGATGCCCTGAGGATGAGAATTAAATAGACTCTTTATCCCACAAACTATGAAACTTCAGGAAATCCTGGAAAGAAAAGACTACAAGTGTGCATCTCTATTACAGTTGGCAACTTGATGGCAGAAGTTCAGAGCCTCTTGAGTGTATGAGTAAATCAGGATTTGTGTGCCTGGAGTAGTTAAAGCTGCTGAGCAAATTAGCTGCTCTTTGGGCTCCCCCCAAGTCTTCCAGTTTTCCCAATTAGAGAAGGTGTTCATTGTGTGATTCACACAGGTAGTGCCACATCTGCAGGTGTGATTAACTAGTGACAGTGCCTTTCTTTTTCTTCAATGTCCCTGAAAGCCTGGCATGGGAGTTTTTGTTGTTTCTGTTTGAACTCTCCCGGTGCAGCTTTGTCAGAATACCTTACAAATCTTCTTGTTGTGTCCTCCACTTTAGCCTTGCATCAGAATAGAGAGATGATAGACCCAGACAAGTTCTGCAGCCTCTGCCATGCAACTTTCAATGACCCCATTATGGCTCAACAACATTATGCGGGCAAGAAACACAGGAAGCAGGAGACCAAGCTCAAACTCATGGCACACTACGGACGACTAGCAGACCCTGCTGTCACTGATTTATCAGGTGAGAGGGTCCAGCTTACATCTGGAGCTGGATCAGAGCTTGATCACTGGGGTTCTGGAGTCTAACCAACTCTACTTCTCTGCCTTAGGTCTTCTGAAGGAGAGTTTGCAAACGCAGATGCCTATAAAAGCTACACAGGACATTTTTTGTTTAATTTTTTTTTTTTCTTTTTATCGGTACCAGGGATTGAACTCACAACTGTGTGCTTGCAAGGCAGGTGCTTATGCCACTGAGCTAAATCCCCAGCCCCTTTGTTTAATGTTTTTAACGTTGCTGAGAATCAAACTCAGACCTTCACACTTGCTAGGCAAGCACTCTACTATTGAGCTAAATCCCCAGTCCCAAGGCAAGTGGGCAGTTTGTTTATTTTTATTACCAGGAACAAAATCTCAGTGAGAGCCAAGAAGGGATATGATCGACTAAAGCATGCATGCCACTCCTCGGCAACTCTAGACTGCTGTTATGATGTATTTGAATTTTTCAAAAGATTATTGTGAGCTGAATTTGTATAGAAAATTCTTTTATTTCTTTTCTCAGTGCCAGGGCCCAAGCCCAAGACCTGACTTGTTAGGCAAGCCAGGTAAGTGCTCTACCATTGAGCTATATCCCTACCCTAAATTTCCCTAAATTTTAAATGTGCAACTAAATTTTTAAAATTTTCAAGCCAGACATGGTGATGCATATCTATAATCCTGGCATTACATCCATCATCTGGGAGGCTGAAGCAGGAGAATCATAAATTCAAAGCCAATCTGGACTGCATAGTGAATTCAAGGCTAGTCTGGGGGGGCTGGGGATTTAGCTCAGCGGCATAAGCGCCTGCCTTTAAAGCAGGCAGTCATGAGTTCGATCCCTGGTACCGATAAAAACAAAAAAGCCAAAAAAAAAAAAGACTAGTCTGGATTATATAATAGCAGGACCCTTGTCTTGAAACAACAACAACAAAAAGCCAACCTTGCTAGTGCCTACCAGTAATCCTAGCACTCTGGACAATGAGGCAGGAGGATCCCAAGTGCAAGCCCACCCTGAACAATTTAGCAACTTAGCAAAACCCATGTCAAAAAAATACAAAAGGGGTTGGGTGTTAGCTCAGGATAGAGGCCCTGGATTCAATCCCCAGTATTTCCCCACCAAAAAAATTTTTTAAGCTGTATATGGGTAAAATCCTCTGTACATGCTAAGTTTAGGCCACCAGCCACCAGTTTATAACCTCTGATTTAAGCTCCCTAGCTATTGTCCATATTTCTTATGTGGAGATCTCAACAACCTCTACTTCTTCCCTGAGCAGCTGTGGCTTACCTGTATGCCTGAGACAGTATGGTGAAGAGACTTTTCTGGCTCAGAGAACATTGGTTATATCCTTGACTTTGAGATGTAATCGATATCACAGGAATAGGCATTCGTGGGCACTTAGGGGCCCTTCCCATTATAGTAACTACTCACAGCCTATAGGAGAAGATTATTATTATCTCATTAAGTCAATAAGTATTTATTAAGTGACTATTGTATTTCCTCATTGGAGTATAGTAGTGACCAAGACTGACACAGTCTTATGTCTCACAGAGCTTCAGGAGCACTGGGGCTTTCTCTGGAGACAAGACATATAATAATTAGATCAGGTAGACATTGGGAGAGAAAAATCTAAGTGGAAGATAGAGTACTCAAGACGTGTGTGACCTGGAGGACTTTAATAGTTCAGGGAGATGCAGCCACAGGGCTGACACTTAAGACCCCTCAGCATCCAACTGCGGAGCATCTTGGCTTCCATGAGCCTACTACTTAGAGTCATCTGTGCTGTTCCCATAATCACAGGGACAGTGATCAACCAGGTGCTGTGGATGTTCCAGATCACATATGGACAAGGGGAGATCAGACTTCTTTGTCAATTCCCCAAAACCAAAGGCAGCCATATAACACGGGCCATCTAGGCTGTACTGACATTGACGAAATGGGTACAAACCAGTGATTGAGAAGCAGAGGGAAAAGAGTGAGAGTCAGGGAAACAGTTCAGCAGCATAAGAGCCTGCCTGGCAAGCCCAAGAACCTGAGTTCAATTCCTGGTAACAAAACAGAACAAAACAAAACAGAAAACAGATGTCAGAGTTAACCCATCATAAAATTCAGCTATAGTTCCTTTTTTTTTGGTACTGGGATCAAACTCACTACTGCACGCTTGCCAAGTAGGCACTTACGCTGCTGAGCTAAATCCCTGTAATGACTTTTGTCTATATGATGACTTGTGAAAGTGCTGGCAAGCCATTGTTGAATTGAAGTACTGTATTGCTTTCATTGTTCTGTTTTGAATGGGTTTATTCTGTTTTATTTTGTTTGGTTCTATTCTCTTTAAAACTTAAAAAAAAAAAATGAAAAGGCTAGCAAATTTAAACCACATGTTTTGAAGATTCTCTCAGCAGCCAAGCTTCTATAAAGCATTCAGAAACTTTATCCCATTGGTTCTGCAGAACCAGACTCCATGCTTAGTACCACACCCAGCTACAAGTACCATAGCTACTCTTACTGTCTGTTCCCGACGTCCCATAGTGTAATGACTGTACAGTTGGAGAGTGTTAGACTTTTTCCAAGGTCCATTTCAGTTTTTATAACTTATATATGGCCCCGCTGGGTTCTTTGTCATCTGCACCAGCAAGATATCTCTACTGTCCTTAGTTATTCCTATCACTAAATGAAATGTGCATTTTAGACCAGTTAGAGGTTTTTTCGGGGAGGATTGGCTTTTGTTTTTGTGATGCTGGGATGGAGCCTAGGACCTTGCATATGCCAGACAGTACTCTACCATGAGCCACATCCCCAGCCCTGCCCCAGTTGTTTATTTATTTATTTATTTATTTATTTATTTATTTTAACTTTTTATCGGTACCAGGGATCGAACTCACGACTGCCTGCTTGCAAGGCAGGTGCTTATGCCGCTGAGCTAAATCCCCAGCCCCGCCCCCAGTTATTTATTTTTTTCAAATTCATTTTATTCAAGCATAAAAAGAAAGAAAGGAAAAAGACTACAACAAAATTTTAAAACACATCAGTCAGGGAGCAACAATGGTACTTGTTATATATGTTGCGCACTGTCACCCCAAAATCATTCATGCAGAGCATTAGACGTCTACATTTAAATATGCTTAGCAGTGCTCTACCATGAGCCATACCCCAGCCCTGTCCCAGTTTTTTCTTTTTACTTTTTTTTTTGTCCCAATTATTTCAACTTTTAAAATGCACAGGGGAAAATATTATGAAAGGACCTCTTTTTCTTTTCCCTAAGTATTTTTTATTCCTCAGCCCTTACGTGGAATAAAACTCTAAAACTGATTTATGCATTAACCAGCCAAGTGCAGATGAACACTATTTTATGGTCAGAAATTCTGCAGTTATTCCAACATAATAAATTTGAAGAGGATATGTATTTTAAGAGATGGCACATTTGTATTCAAAGACCCAGCTTGGGAAACTACATAGCCAGTGTTTATCTAAAGGCACATTGACATTGTAGACTTCATTCAGTGCAATATGAATATGTTAAATAGGTTGAGTATAAATTTCAAATTTTTATTATTTGATTTGTACCCACAATAGTAGCTGTTTCATCTGTATGTGTGCATGGTAGATGTGGGTGTATGGTACTAGGGACTGAACCAGGGCCTTTGCCCTGAGCTACATCCCTAGCCCTTTTTTATTTTTTGTTTTGAAAAAGGCCTTGTAAATTTCTAAATTTCCCAGGCTGGGCTCAAGCTTAAGATCTTCTTGCCTTAGTCTCTCAGAGTGCAAGGATTCCAGACATGTGCGACCATAGCAGGCTTATTGTGCCACCTTGATTATGTACGTTTTACAGATGAGAATTTTAGGATCAGAAAGATAAACTTGTTCAGCCAGGATCCCACACTAGGAAGTAGCAAAGCCAAAGCCATCCTTGGAAGCCAAGCCTAGGTTCCTAGAGGGGCCTGGGCAAACGTCTCATGCAAGAAGTGGTCAAATGTACGATAGCCCAGAATCTTCAGGTCTCTCCCACTAGGGTCAGATGCATTATCTACTAAGCAGATCTAGCACTACTTGGTTTTATATTCCAGGCTCATACTTCTCTCATATTTTCTTACAAATGCCAGAACAAAAACCTACATATCATTTAAGGTGCCAAATCCTTCTAGTCCCTGAGTCACTTGGGGTCCTCCTCTGAGTTACTAGAATCCTTCTCTTCACTTCATCACTTCCTCCTCTACTCAGAGCCTTCCCTCCCATGCAGCAAGTCTATTTCTTCTGCCTATGCAGGTCTCATTTCTTAGCCCATATATATAGGACAAGTCTTTTGGGTTTGGGTTTTTTTTTGTTGTTGTTTTGTTTTGTTTTGTTCTGTTCTGTTTTGTTTTTCTCTTTTTGAGACAGGGTCTTGCTATGAATTCGGGCTGGTCTCAAACTCGCAACAGTGCTCCTACCTCAGCCTCCCAAGTGCTGCGATTACTGGCATGTGTTACCATGCGAAGCTTGGTTGTTGTTTTTTATAAGGCAGTTATAAATTACAGCCAATTAGGGTTTTTGTTTGTTTTTAGTCTTTTTTTATCTTTTTTTTTTTTTTTTTTTTTTTTGTCTTTTTCCTTTTTATTGGTACCGGGGATCGAACTCACGACTGCCTGCTTGGAAGGCAGGCGCTTATGCCGCTGAGCTAAATCCCCAGCCCCTCTTTTGAGACAGGGTTTCACTAGGTAGTTTAGGCTCTCCATGAACTCACTGTGTCGCCCAGGCTGGCCTCAAACTCTTCCTGTCGGAGCGTCTTACGTGCTGGGACAGGCATGCACCCCTACACCCAAACAGAACAGGTTCTTACTATTCTTATTTAGCGAATCTTACTAAATTCACTCTTACCTAAGACATGCTAAGCATTATACATATGACAGATATCATCTTACAGAGCATAAAGACTGCACAGAAGACAGATACTGAGCAAATAATTGAAACTGTGATTAACTTTAGAAAAGGAAACAAATGCAAGATTGTATGCACAAAAATTAAGGAGAGAGGGCCAGGAATATAGTTCAGGCACAGTGCCTGCCTAGTAAGCACGAGGTCCTGAGTTCCATTCCCAGTACCAAAAATAAATAAATAATATCAACCAGGCACCTGGTACACACCTATAATCCCAGCATTTAGGAGGCTAAGGCAAGAGAATTGCAGAGAGTTTGAGGTCAGCCTGGACTACATAGTGAAACCCTGTTTCAAGAAAACAGAAAAAAGATTGGGGAGCATCAAGGAAGGCCTCTCAGAGGGCAGTGGGGATAGTGTGGGGCACAGCAAGCTCAGGAGATGAGCAGGTATCCAACAATGGCATGGGTCTTGACAGATTCAAGTCTGTATCCTAAGAGCATTGGGAAGGCACTGAAAATGTAAGCATTATAAGTAGATCATTCTGATTATAATATAGAGAATGGGTTACAGAAAGGTGAAAGAGTGGTAGAAAGAGACTAACTATAAGGTTATAGTAGAAGTTTATACAGGGGAAGATAGAAGCTTGGACTAAAATAGCAGTGGAGAAGATGGGCACAAAGAAATGGAGTCAAAGTTGTGACATGCTGGGGCACACCTGTAACCCCTGCTGCTTGGAAGCTGAGGCAAGAGGATCTTAGGTTCAAAGTCACCCTGGGCAACTCAGTGAAACACTGTCTCAGAATGGACTAATAAATAAAAAGAGCTGAGGATGTAGCTGGGCTCTCCCTGGGCCTTTCCCCTAGTGCTAGGGGGAAAAAAAAGAAAAGAAAGAAAGAAATAGGTGGTTTTAAGAGGTATATAGAAGGAAAATTGTCAAGATTTGACCATCAAAGTTCAGGGATATAGCTCTGGCACAGTATCTGCCTGGCAGACACAAGGTCCTGAGTTTGATTGTCAGTACAAAAAACAAAAAACGAAAAAAAACCTATCCCAAGACTTAACCACTTACATACTTAGCAAGGTCAAAGATTTGGCCATCAAAGTGGGAGAATAAGTTGAGGACAGTACCAAATTTTAGTCGTAAGCATTAGAGCACCAGGTTTTATCAATTTAGTTTCTTGGTAGGTTGGTTTGTTATGGTTATTTGCAGTACTTGGGCTTAAACTCGGCCTTACATATATTAGGCAAGCAGTCTACCACTGAGCTGCATCTCCCTTTTTTTTAATATTTCATTTTAAACCAGGTGTGGCGACGCATCCTTGGGGAAGCTGAAGCAGGACAAGGACATCTTGGGCTGCATAGTGAGTTCAAGCACAGCTTGAATTGCATAGCAAGATCCTGTCTCAAAAAACCCATAACTTTTTTGTGTGTGTGTCTTTTTGAGACAGGGTCTCACTATGCAGTTCAGATTGGCCTTGAGCTTACTTTGTAGACCAGGCTGGTCTTGAACTCACAATGATTCTCCTGCCTCAGCATCTTGAGTGCTGGGATTACAGACATGTGCCACCATGCCCAGCAGGGAAGTGGTTTTTTGAGATAGCGTCTTGCTATGTATTTGTTATTTGCTGGGATTAGAGGTATGCATCACCACCTGGCAGGAAGTATATTACTAGTTGTTGAGGACTACATGTCACCCACAAGTCATGAGTTGGCATGCCTAGTTTAGATAGTAAATTTTGGTATAGGCATGATTTATCACAGTTTTGAAAAATTGACTGGACTGGGAGTATAGCTCAGTAATAGAGCCCTTGCCTAGGGTGCACCAGGCCCAGAGTTCCCTTCCTACCTCCACAAAAAAAAAAGGTAAAGACAATAAAATAAAATCATCATAATCCTCAAGAGACTAGGGAAGCCGAGTGTGGTGGTTCACGCCTGTAATCCCAGTACTTGGGAGGCTGACGTAGGATTGCTGAGGTTTGAGGCCAGCCTGGGATACTTAGCAAGACTTTTATCTCAAAAGACAAAAAACAAATTCTAGGGAAAAAAGGATCACAAGTTTAAAGCCAGCCTGGACAGCTTAGTGAAACCCTGTCTAAAAATAGGACTGCGGATGTAGCTCAGTGATAGAGCACTTGCCTAACGTACATGAAGCAATGAGTTTAATCCTCAGTAACACAGACACACACACACACACACACACACACACACAATAGTAAAAAATTAAAAGAAAAAAATTAGCCCTCCAGAGGGCCAGTATAGTGAAATAAAACAGATAGCAGAAAACAGATAACAAAGGAGGCTGAGAAAGAACAATCAGGAAAAATTTCAATGTGGCCCTGGAAGCCAAGGGCTGGAAGTTTGAAGAAGAGAGTAATTACTAGTTCTGTCAGATGCAGTGTGAAGTCACCTATAAGGAAGCCTAATAAGCCTCCATTTTGTGCATTAGATTGAGATGTATAGAAGCATCTCTACTGATTACAAAATGATTGAGGTAAGGAGATGAGAAGCAAATGCTGACATCTTTGTCCAGAGTCACAGCAGTAGCTGGACGTGATAACACCCATTTGTACGCCTACACTGCTGAGGCTGATGCAGGCCTTTGAGGCCAGCCTGGGCTATACAGTGAGACCCTGTCTTAAAAGAAAAAGAAAAAGAAAAAAAGCCAAGTGAGGTGACACATGCCTGTAATCCCAATACTTTGGAGGGTTAGGCAAGAGGGTTGCCACAAGTTCAAGACCAGTGTAAGACCCTGTCTCAAAAAAACAAAAGAAGAGAATAAAGGTGTAACTCAAGAAGAGAAAGTGAGATAAATCAAAGGCTGACATCATACTTTTCTAAATAAGCCAGATATTTTAAATGGCTGATGGAAAATCCCTTGTATAGACACTGGACAAACTTTTTTAGACGAATAAATTTTGTAGTTGCCCCAAATGATGATCTGATTCTGTCTTACGACTAACCATATGCTATGCTAAGATCTTGTACATAACAGAGGAGTTAGGAGAGCCCAGAGACTTGTGGTATAGAAATAAAAATGGCGGGGCTGGGGATTTAGCTCAGCGGCATAAGCACCTGCCTTGCAAGCAGGCAGTCGTGAGTTTGATCCCTGGCACCGATAAAAAAGAAAAAGACAAAAAAAAAAAAAAAAAAAAGAAAAAAGAAAAAAGAAATAAAAATGGCTTTACAGTCAGTCCAAAAGATAAATCCAAGCTCTGACCCCAAGTAAACCACTAAAACTCTCAGACTGTTTCCTTCTCTGGAAAATGGACATAACCACCTCATAACCATATACAAAGACCTGACATGGTCCCTGATACTTAAGAAGATAAGAAGAATGGGCTTTATAAGATTTGAATGTGGGAGAACACTTGACTAGCCTGCATGAATCTCTGGGTTTGATCCCTAGCACTGGAAAAAAAAAAGTGGGTTTTATAATCTGGGCATCATTGGCTCCTAAACCAGTGGTGATTGTCAAGCCTATACCAGCCCAGATCCAACTCCTGACCTTAGCGAAAGAATAGTTCTGATAGTCCATTATGATATCTTTTCCTTTTCCTCGATAGTATTTGTCTTAGTTACTTTTCTCATTGCTGAGACAAAATACCTAACACCCAAAGTCAAAAGAGGAAAGATTTATTTGGCTTATGCTTTGTAAAGGTTTTAGTCCGTAATTGACTGGCTCCAAGGCAGGGTGGTGTGGCAGAGGAGCAGCACAGAAGAGAAACAGTTCATGGAAGGTAGAAGACAGCAGAAGCAAGGCAAAGACAGGCAAAGAATTACAAGTAACTGGCAGCAAGCTTCTTTCTTGTATCAGGGTATCCACCCTTAGAGCAGATGGCACTCACACGCTCTAAATCCAGCCTTCTCTGGGGATTTAGCTCAGCGGCATAAGCACCTGCCTTGCAAGCAGGCGCTTCGTGAGTTCGATCCCTGGTACCGATAAAAAAGAAAAAGACAAAAATAAATAAATAAATCCAGCTTTCTCTGAAAAAAACCCACAGGAAGTTTTGGAGGTCATCTAGAGGCAAGCTATAACAGTGTTCTACCATGGTACTGAACCTAGATATCTAGAAAAGTCCTTGAATTCTAATTGCAGTTCTTCTACCTCAGTGTTCTAGATGGCTGGGATTATAGGTATGTATCATCATACCTGGCTTCAAAATAAAGAATTTTAGAAAGGGCTGAAGATGTGGCTCAGTGGTAGAGCACTCGCCTAGTATACTTGAGGCCCTTGGGGTCAATCCCCACTACTGCAAAAGAAATAAAAGTTACAATTTTCAAAAGATTATTAGAGCCAAGCATGATGGCACACACCTGTAATCCTAGCACTCAGGAGGCTGACACAGGAGGATCGTTGCAAATTCGAGACCAGTCGGGGCCATAAAGTGAGCTCAAGGCTAACCTGAACTGCATAGCAAGATTGCCCTGTCTCAAAAAGATAGAAAAAAAAAAAAAAAAAAAAAACTAGGAGCAAGCAAAATTATATGAAATTCATGGGCTATGTAAATTTGGTAGATAATACTGTAGCTGTTTTTATGCTAAGTATATAAATTGAGAGGTGATTGGTTTGCAGTTTAGAAAAGCTTAAGGATCAAAGAAAGGAATACACATAAACACCAAGCCAAAAGTCCAGTCTCCTGACATACTGATCACCATGCGGAGAAAAACTACTTTATCACAAGAGCATCCCTGGTAGTGAGTCACAGTGTCTGTGAACCCCAAAGTAAAAAGATGAATTAATTTGCATAACAGTCATACTAATTACTATTACTACAAAAATGAGGAGAGTGGCATCTCCTTAGCAGTCTCCGTGAAGAGCGTCCTTAATGAGGCTGCTCAAGATAGGAAAGACAGTTACACTGAATGTCACCTCTTAGTTCTCTTGTTTTATTTACTCAGCAGGCAATCTCGACAAGCTGTTTGCTAGGACCGGAGACATAGAACAAGGAGCTCCCCAACCAGGGTGCACACAGGCACAATCTGTGCCTTCCAAGCAAAGACACCTGGGATTCTCATCAAGGCCTCAACTAGTCTCACTATCGCTCCAAAAAGGGCACTGGCACACTCAGCGCGAAGCACCAAGCCACTGATCCCTTCCAGTTTAGTAACCATGTATCTTGATTTTGGTGTGTGTTTCAGCCGGGAAGGGCTACCCCTGCAAGACGTGTAAGATAGTGCTGAACTCCATAGAACAGTACCAGGCTCACATCAGTGGCTTCAAACACAAGAACCAGTGAGTAACTATTCTTTGAAATTCAAGGGGCTCCAGCAGGAGCTCAGGGCTTCAGAGTCAGAACAAAGCCAGGCCTAAGTGGAACCTAGGTAGCCTTTTCAACAGAAGATGAATCAGTTAAAAGTACTTCCTCTCTAGTTTTGAAAGTATCTCCTCTAAATTTTTCTCCCATCAGTTTCCCCCAGCCTTTGATCACCTAGGTTGAGTGGTTAGAAGCAAAGGATGGATGATTTGCTTTGTGGTCTCATAAGAGTACTCGGATATCTTGGCCTGTACTAAGTCTGACTAAAGAAGCAGGGGCCTGTAAACCCCAGCCATCCCCCCACTGGCCTGAAGCCCAGTCTTCACTGCCATCAACTGTGTAGCAGGAGTTCCCTCTGCAGGTTATTACTGAATGCCCCGGTCTTTGAGAATTACTGAATGCCTTCTAAGTAGTGGCCAAGATAGACCCAATCACTGCCCTTATGACCTTACATTCTGATGGGAGAAAACAAGCAAATAGAAGTTGTGATTAATGTGAAGAGAAACAGTGAACATAAAGTGATAGCAATCTTGCCAGGTGTGGTGGCACACACTGTAATTCCAGCATTCAGGAGGCTGAAGCAGGAGGATCACTGTGAGTTCAGAACCAGCCTCAGCTACATATAAAATTCAAGGCCAGCCTGAGGCACATAGTGAGACCTTACCTCAAAAAAAAAATTAATTGATCTTAAAACTTTGTAATGTTCACTGAGCCTGTCTTCTATTGTAATCTATTAAGTAAATTCTCTCAAGTTATTCTCACAACAGCCCTGACATTCTCTGAGCAAGGGATTATTGCTCATTTTACAGATGTAGGCAACAGGCATTCAAAGTGACGTGCTCTGAGAGAGGACTTGATTCAAACTAACGCCTGTCTAGCTCACGTCATTCCCCCCCCCCAGGATATCATGTTGAGAAGAAAGTTATATCACTATGTGATATGAAGAAGATAGGGCTCGCCAAAAGAGTCCTGTGGTTCTGTCTTCTCTTCTCCAAAAGAAAATGTATAATGTGAGCACTGTGTTACAGGATAACCTGAGACAGGTATCACTGTCCCCATTTTACAACGGAGGAAACAGCGTCAGGCAGGCAAGATTGCTGAATGATGCCTCTGAATTTGGTGGTTGATTCTGTATTGCACCTTGAGCCTAATGAGTTAAAAGTAGTATGGGGCTGGAGATGTAGTAATATAGCACTTAAGTAGCAACATTTAGTCCCTAGTACCACAAAAAAAAGAAAGAAAGAAAAAAAGGAAAGAAAGAAAGAGAAGGAGGGAGGGAGAGAGAGAGAAAGACATGCTTGCTTCAACAGCAGCATATATACTGAATTTGGAATGATACAGAGAAGATTAACATAGGCCCTAGGCAAGGATGACATATATTCCATATTTTTTAAAAAGTCATGAAAATACAAAATGATGGAATAAAAAAATATCTTTGGTTTTCTCTACTCTGCCTGGAGTCTACTGTCCCATGATAGAGCAAATCTGTGGGTAATTGGAGAATTCTTGGGCTCATGTTAGGTGAAGATTTGAGGCAAGCCCCAGCATCCCAGCCTGGCCCTGGCACAGCCTTTCAGCATACCCGCCTTGCAGTCTGGCTAGTGGCAAGTTCAGTAGACAGCCTAGAGCTGCCAGAGACCTGCCCTACTTGAAACCAC
The DNA here is from genome assembly GCF_034190915.1 of Cavia porcellus. NCBI lineage: Eukaryota > Metazoa > Chordata > Mammalia > Rodentia > Caviidae > Cavia > Cavia porcellus. Next base: position 30,923,624 of record NW_026947502.1, read on the forward strand.
GGGTGCTGTTTATTGGTCTCATCCTTGACTTCCTAGCCATATAACCTTGGGGAAGTCAATAAACCTCTCTGAATATCTACTTATTATATAAGATTAAAGCTATGGTTTGTTGAATAAATCAGTAATTGGATATCATTAACTTCTTCTCACCAACAGCTCTAAATCAGGACATTCTCCTTTTACAACAAAAGGAAGCCTAATGTCATGTTAAATGATTAGCGCAAACTTACATGGTTAGTTGGAGTTAAACCAAGGATTCATATCCATTTGATTCCAAACCACATTTATTTTGTTCCATCACTATCCAATGGAACTGATTACCTTGGCTTTACAGGCTGTGTGAGGGTTAGAGATCATGTTGAGAAGTGACAGTGCTAGTAAGTTTATTTACTAAAGATTGACTTCCATTTACTCAACAAGCATTTATTCGGCATCTGTAATGGTGGTCATGTTTGGGGCACACTGGGACTATAGGTGAACCCTGTTATCCCTAATTCCTTTGAATCTTCCCTATAGAGGTGGAAACTGACCCTGAACAAATTCATAATCGAGTGAGACAATGTTAGGTGCTCTAGTATCTAGAGAACCAGAATAGATTCCATCATGAAAGAAGAGCCAGTTGGTGGTTTTGGTTGCTTTGTTTTGTGTTTTGTCCAGTAGAAGGAATTGCACCCAGGCCCTCACACTGAGCTGAGACAGGACCTCGCTAAGACATTAAGTTGCCAGGCTGGGTTTGAATACGATCTTTCTGCCTTAGCCTCCCAGAGTGCTGGGATGACAGGCATGCACCTCTGTATGTGATCTGGAGAGCCACCTTTGATTGACTGTTAGAGGGAGGATGGTACAGAATGAGACTGGTAAATTAAGTACCCTCCAAGTCATCCAGGGCTCTGTAGGCAGAGTCAGTGGTTTGGTATAGTAGAAAAGTACAGGCTACAATCCTGAGCCTACCATTTAAAAACTTACTCTGAACCAGCCATTTAAGCTCTCTGAACTTTAATTTCCTTGTGTATAAAATGGGGATGCCGTTTTGTAGTGTAGAATTGGCACGAGGTTGAGATGGGCTGATGTGTAGCAATGGACCTCAGTAAAGGGATGTGGTCCTACTTATTGTTCCAAGGTACTGGAGAACTGTACTACCATAAGAATAAGCCATTTAGCACACCATTACAAGTGTGCCATTCACTGAAACAGTGTCTTTGTTCCTTCTCAAATTACAGATCACCAAAAACAGCGGTATCACCCTTGGGCCAGATTCCAGTGCAAAATCAACTCATTCAAAAAGACTCAAGCACCTTGAAAGACTAAAGGTGTCTCTGTCCAATAACTCATATTGGACCTGAGCCAGCTTCCTGTGACTGGTTACTCCCTGGTTCTCTTTTTCTCCTTTCTTACTCCAGAAGAGTTTGTAGTCTTGAACCTGTGACAGGCCCAGGCAAATCCTGCTATTCCCCTGTGCTCTGGGCCCTGTCAGTCATTACAGGGAGGCAGGCTATCAAGAGGACTGGTGTTGGAGAAAGGCCTTCCTCTTTCTCCCTCCGAACCATATATTCTGAGGCCTTAGTGCCTGTTTTTCTCTCTAGGTCAGTTTTGGGCAAAAATACCTGCAGCTAAAGACCAGAATGGCCCCTGTGCTCCAGGCATTTCCTGTTGAAGCTCGAACTTTTATGCAGACTTTGCCAAGATGGAAGTGGCTGCCACAGTGGAGCCTGGAGCTTACATCACACTCCCTCACTCTCCAGAAAGTGCGAGCTTCCCCAAGCCTTGGACTGGATGCTAGCCAGTGATGCAGTTCTGCCAACCATGATGCGTCCTCCTGGAGCACTAACACAGTTCTGGCAGAGCATTCGCATCCCTCCTGTTGTCACCCCAGTTCCTGGATGGTGCTAAGGATATGTAACAGCTGAGGACAAGCTGGAGCTGGAAGAGGCCTCACTGCCCAGTGGAATCCTAGGAAGCTCCCACAGAGACCTTTTCCCTTCTCCATCAGAGGTGCTCTGGCCCAGGGTCATGTGGGAAAGTCCTCTACCTGCCACTTTCTTTATGGTTCTGTGCCCTTAAAAGCAAACTGCCTCATGCCAGCCAGAGAGGTTCACTGTTGCCCTTCAGCCCTATGAAGCGTTTCCTTCCCCTTGAGCAGCGGACCGCCCTGCCCAGGTGGCTGTGGTGCTATCCTTCACTCATCATCCACAGAGCAATTCTGGGTATAGGAGCCAGGGGCGCCCCAGGGAAAGAAACTGAGCTGATGCAAGTTTCTACAGGGAAGAGTTGGCATGGTGACCCAGGATTATAATCCTAGCCTGTGGGAGGCCGAGGCAGCAGGGTCACAGAAAGTTTGAGGCCAGCCTGGGTTACGTAGTAAACTCAGGGCTCACCAGAACTAGGCAGTGAAACTGTCTCAAAAAAGTTTCTACAGTGAAAAAACATGTTTCCTGGAGCCCAAACCCAGAATTCTCTTAACCCTACTCTTCTCTGGCCTGGTACTTACCTGAGAGAGCAGTTTTCCCAGGTAGCTTTTGAGTAAGAATTCCAGGGAATGTCGTCTGAAGGCTCCTCTTTGAGTTAAAGAGGCCTGCAGCTGCTGTTGTGGCCTCTCCCTGGATGTCTAAACCCTTCACCTGAGAAATGGTTTGCGAAATGTGTGTGTGTGTGTGTGTGTACATGTGGGTGTATGCGTGTGCCTATTCACTTAATGCTCTGTCTCTTGATCACCAAATTATCCAAATAAAGACCATCTTCCATGAGCCAGATTAAAGTTCAACAGATACGAGGGGCCTTGGCACCGTATTCCCCTCGGAACTGCCACCTGTCTTGATGTCCTATCCCCATGCGCTTAGGTTCCCAGGGCCCTCAGTGCTGACCTTAGAAGTTGGGACAGAAGGGGCTGGGGATTTGGCTCAGTGGCATAAGCACCTGCCTTGCAAGCAGGCAGTTGTGAGTTCGATCCCTGGTACCAATAAAAGGAAAAAGACAAAAAGAAGTTGGGACAGAGATAGACACCCAGATTGCTGCACAACCCAGTAAAAGTCCCCCAGGAGCCCTAAGTTGAACAGAACTTCACTGGTCCATCTTCCCATTTCCCCTACAGCACTGATGGAATCCTTGTAGAGCTTTCCATAACAAACAGCCCATTGTGGAACACTTGCCCTGGGCCTTCTAGAGGCCTTTGAAGGATTTACACTAGGGGTCTGCCCTATGCCTGAGAGAATTATTCTTGCTGCTTTGTGGAGAAGGAATGCAAGAAGAAGGGAAGGAGATGGATCATTGTGGATGCTGTGTTTTGTGTGTTCTTTCTCCTGTTTAGCTCTTTACCTAAGTGGCCCATTCTTCTCCTGGCAGACAACTCCTCCTACCCAACAGTGGGATGTCCTATGTTGTCCCCAGAACAGGGTCTGAGCCTTCAGCCTCAAGCTCACTACTGCCTCAGCAGTTTATCTCAGAGCATTTTCCCTGATTACCAACAAGTAATGGGCCAAGGCATGAATGGCTGCCCAGCCATAAGTCTCTGGCTGCAGGACATCTTTGGATTCAGGCGTCCCTGCAAACTGTGTGGCCAGCACTGTTGGTGTGGGGACACCAAATGAGTCCTTTATTGCCCTTAAGGGAACTCACACACTGTAATGATCATTATGACAGTGGACCAGAGGGTTATGTGGGAGTCTGTGGAAATCCCCACAATGTAGGAACTAAGGAGTATGAAAAAGTTGGAGAAATAGGGAAACTCAGGCTGGGGCTATAGCTCAGTGGTATAAGTGCCTGTCTGGCGAGTGTGAGGTCGCGAGTTCAATCCCTGGTACCAAAAAAAAAAAAAAAGAAGGGAAACTTGTACTTGATCTACACAATAATATTTTGAGCTAGACTAAGATATTCTGCTTAGAGGGGCTGGGGATTTAGCTCAGTGGCATAAGCACCTGCCTTGCAAGTGTGTGGTCATGAGTTCAATCCCTGGTACCAATAAAAATTAAAAAGACAAAAAAAAAATTTTTTTTAAACTGTATTTTTTTTAAAAAGGGGGAAGGGCTGGGGATTTAGCTCAGTGGCATAAGCACCTGCCTTGCAAGTGTGCAGTCGTGAGTTCAATCCCTGGTACCGATAAAAATGAAAAAGACAAAAAAAAAAAAAAAAGATATTCTGCCTCAGAAAAAAAGGCTTAAAGAACTGTAGTAAGTTGTCAAGATCCTACCTCTTAAGGAGCAGCAAAATGGAGAGTATTATTCAGGTCTCTATTCTCCCAGTTTAGAACTCTTTCCGAACTGGAACCAGTGTCCTTCCCTTCAGCTGGTCTTGCCCATATCCTGGCAGTGGCATGGTCTCATGAAGCACACAGCCACTTGGGCCAGGAGCAGCACCAGCACCCACAGAACAAATTAGGCAGAGCTTAATTTCTATTGCAAGCCTCCCCATACTGCTCAGATTTTTACACTATTCAAGCCAGAAGTGGTGGCACATGCCTGAAATCCCAGCACTCAGAGCAGAGATGGGAAGATCATAAGTTCAAAGCCACCATGAGCTACATACTGAGTAGAATGCTAGCCTGAACTGCATAGTGAGGCCCTGTATTTAAAAAAAGAAAAAAAGAATTTTTACTATATTCCAAAAGTATTAGACTCTCATAACTAAGAAAATCAAAGTGATTCACTGAAAAAGGAAATGTGTTGATTCACCTGATGAAGACTATGGTAGCTAAATCCAGGTTCTGATACTGGTTTCTTTTTTGTTGTTTTTTTTTGTTTGTTTGTTTGTTTTTGGTCTTTTTCATTTTTATCGGTACCAGGGATCAAACTCACGACTGCCTGCTTGCAAGGCAGGCGCTTATGCCGCTGAGCTAAATCCCAGCCCCTGTTTTTTGTTTTTTGTACTGGGAATCAAACTCATGACCTATATTTGCCAGGTAGGTGCTATGAGGCTGAGCTGAACCCGGCCCCAGGTTCTACTACTATCATCAGGAATAATTTCATCTTGCTCTGAGTGGCCTCCTTCTCAGGCAAACTCCAGCAGGTGGCATGATGCCCACTGGCCACTCCAGGTGTGTATCCTGATATATGAGTAACAATGGTAGTTATCTCTGACAAAGGAGCCGAACACCTTCATGGGAAGAAAGATAGCCTCTTTAATAAATGGTGCTGGGAAAACTGGCTTTCTACCTGCTGAAAATTGAACCCAGACCCATGTATCTCACCATGAACTAAAAATGGATTAAGATCTAAATATTAAAAAAAGAAACAATCTGCTGGAAGATAGGCTGGGTCAGCCAGGAATGGTGGCTCACACCTGTAATCCCAACACTCGGGAGGCTGAGGCAGGAGGATCCTTTGGAGTTCAAGACCAGCCTGGGCTACAAAGTGAGCTCAAGGCCAGCCTGAACTGCATAGAGAGACCCTGTCTTTAAAAAAAGGCTAGGTAAGGCTCTTGAAAACAGGTATGGAAACTGAGGCAAGCAAATTACTATGAGTGTGAGGTCAGCATAGGCTACATAGTGAGTGCCAATCTGAACTATGTAGTAAGACCCTGTTTCCAAAAAAAAGGCCCGAGGGTTTAGCTCAGCCACACAAGTGCCTGCTTGGCAAGCACAAGGTTGTGTGTTTGATCCCTGGTACCAAAAAAAAAAAAAAAAAAGAAAGAAAAAAGTACCAGGGATATAGCTCAGTGGCACAGCACCTGCCTGGCAAATGTAAGGTCCTGAGTTCAACTTACAATACCAAAAAAAAAAAAAAAAAAAAAAAAAAAAAAAAAAAAGATGTAGGCAAAGGCTTTACAAACAAAACCTCCATCACACAGGAAATAGGGGACTGGGGATTTAGCTCAGCAGCATAAGCACCTGCCTTACAAGCAGGCAGTTGTGAGTTCAATCCCTGGTACCGATAAAAAGGAAAAAAAAAAAACACAATGGTATCATATAAATGAAAAAGCTTTTGCACAGCAAAAGAAACCACTGCTAGAGTGAAGAGATACCCTACAGTGTGGGAAAAAATTTTTACCAGCTACTCAGAAAAGGACTAACACTTAGAATATACAAAGAACTCAAAAAAATCGGACCCCCAAATTTAAAACCAACCCAAAAATGGACATCTGAAATGAATAGACATTTCTCAGATGAAGAAGTACAAAGAACAAATTATGGAAAAATGTTCAGTATCATTGGTCATTCGAGAAATATAAATTAAAACAACACTGGAAATTTCATCTCCAAAAAAGAATGACTAACATCAAGAAATCGACCAAAGGTTTGAAGAAAGAAGAACTCTTCTCCATTGCTAGGGGGAGTGTAAATTGATACAACCACTGGGAAAATCAGTATAAAGATTCCTCAAAACACTAAAACTAGTGATTCCATTTGACCCAGATATTCCCCCCACCAAGGTAAAGTGTACCACAGCAATATATGAATACTTATGTTTATAGCAGCAAATTTATAATAACTAATTCTTGGAAATAGCTCACATGCCCATCAACAGAGGAGTGGATAAAAAAAAAAGTGGGTAGTGGTGGTGGTGTTTGTACAATGGAGTATCCTCTCATAAAGGATAAACTTGGTTTCTTTTTTAGGTATATGAATACACCTTAAGACCATAATTCTAAGTAAAATAAGTTGGGCTCACAGGTTTATTTTTTTGAGACAGGGTTTTGCTATGTAGTTGAGGCTGGCCTTGAAATCACAGTGATCCTCCTGCCTCAACCCGCAGAGTGCTAGGAACACAGGTGTGCACCACCATTCCCAGCCAGGCATGCAAGTATAAATATCAATTATTTCACTTGTGTGACAAATTCAGGGGGTAAACTAGGAGCACAATGGAGGGCTAGATATTGGGAAGTAGGAAGAACATGCTCTAATGGGAAGGAGAACAAGGAAGAGGGGCAGAGTAAAGGAAAAGGGAGAGAAAAGAATGGAAGAAAAAATACCGAAACAAAACTTTGTTTGTTTGTGACACCATCTTGCTGCGTAATTCAAGCTGACCTGGAACTCACAGTAATCCTCCTGCCTCAGCATCCTGCACAAGCCATTTAAATAGGGAGCCGAAGAAGAGTTAGAGAGAGAGAAGAGAATGAAGAAAAAGAATTCTGATATATTATGTACAGGTACAAATACCCAACAATGAATGTGATCATTATATATGACAAATATGTACTAATTTTTTTTTGGTACCAGGGATCAAACTCAGGACCACGCGCTTGCAAGGCAGGCACCTATGCCACTGAGCTAAATCCCCAGCCCACTAATTAAAAAAAAAAAAAAAAAAAAGGAACAATGGTGGAAAAAAATCTTTACTAACTAGTTCCAACTAAAGTCCTGGATGAACTCAGTAGCCAGCTTGGGCCTTCCCATTCCTAAGCCAGCCACCGTGGCTGGGGAAATCAGTGCTCTGATTTGAGGTCTGGTCATGTGCGTAAATCCTGGGAAGGAGTTAGCTCTACCTAAAGCACATCAATTGAGAAGGAGATGAAGACGCAACCCAGAAAGAAAATTGTGGGATGGGCGTGGTGATGCACTCCTATAATCCTGGCACTCGGAAGGCTGAGGCAGGAGGATCACCACGAGTTTGAGGCCAGCCTGGGCTATTTGATGATTCAAGGCCAGCACACACCATAAAGCGAGACCTTGTTTCGAAAAGAAAATTGTAAGATTCTTGCTAGACTAGAGGGACAGACAAAAAGTATTCTATGCCAGACCAAGGACTGTCCGGAAAGCCATTTCGTTTTTTCTCTAACTTTGAGAGCTAGCATATGTTTAGCAGTGTACACTAGTTTTTAGGGTGATGAGTCATCTTATGTGTAAATATGTGAGCAGTCACCTTCTAGGTCAGGACACAGAACGTTTCCTAGCATACACAAGGCTTCTGTTCCATTCTCTGCACCAAACAACAACAATAACAACAAAAGTACACAATGCTGCCAGCTTTCCAGAAGTGTTCTTGGTTCCTCTAATTAGTCACAACCCCTCAGAACCACTGTGTCCACTTGTATCACCATACACAAGTCTTGCTTGCTTTGTTTTGTTTTGTTGTTTGTTGTTGTTGCAGTTTGTTTTGTTGTTGTTGTTGTTGTTTTGAGATAGGGTTTTGCTATGTAGTTCAGGCTAGCCTTGGCAGTCCTCTGGATGCTGGAGTTACAGGCATGTGTACTCCTGGCTTGCTTACTTACTCTTAAATTTTATAAAAATGGAAATACACATATATATACATATATATATTTGCACAGCATAATATCTGAAGCTCATCCATATTATTGTACCAGAAGTTCACTTTTTTGTGCTGTGTAGCAACCCATTATTTGAAACTACCACAGATAAGCCTTTCTACTGCTTTTTTTTTTTTTTTTTTAATGGTACCGGGAATGAAACTCAGGACCTTGAGCTTGCCAGGCAGTTGCTTATGTCACTGAGCTATATCACTAGCCCAGCCTTTCAACTGTTTGTTGAATAATTGGGTTGTTTTTCATTGGGGATTATTCTAAATAAAGCTGCTGTGAAGAATTCTGTACATATTGTTTGGTATACATGTGCACTTAGGAGTGATTTTGAGGGTTTTTTTTTTTTTTTTTGCTTTGTTTTTAGTTGTCTAGTACTGCCAAATGGTTTTTCAAAATGATTCTACCAATTTACATTCTTTTTAATTTTCAGCCATTCTGTTTGTACTCAAGATTTGAACTCAAGTCCCGACTTCCAATTAGGGCCTCTTAAAGAACTCTCAGCACTCCAGAGATCAGATTTGGATTTCTCTACCCTGGAACAGTGTTAGTGACAATGCGCAGGATCTATGGATAGTCAAGCAGTTAAACATCAGAGGAAGCTCCTGCTCATGGCACTGGTGGCCAGGGAAGGTCTCATCTCACAGAGAGGCATCAGCTCCGGAGAGGTGGTCTGGTGTCATGGTAAACTCGAACTTGGAATTAGGCAACCAAGGTTCAGATCTCAGCTCTTCTCTGGCCAAGCTGTGTTCTCCACCAGACAGAAGAACTGTCCAGTGATCTTGGTTAGTTAATTTATACTTCAAAGAGAGACAGTTAAAGGATAGCTAACTGTAATCCCAGCACTTGGGAGGCTGAGGCAAGAGGACTGCCACGAGCTCAAGGCCAATCTGAGCTAGGGTGCGTTCAAGGCCAGCTTGGTCTACATAGTGAAAGCCTGTCTCAAAATAAAAAATAGGCTGGGGATACCTGGTACTGCTAAAAAATTAAGTAAATAAATAGTCATATTGGGCAGAGTGGTGCACACTTGTAATTCCAGTACTGGGAAGGCTGAGGCAGGAGGATTGCTGCGTGTTTAAGGCCAGCCTGGACTATATATCAAGACCCAATCTCAGTCAGTCAGTCAATCAATCAGTCAATGCCACCACCAAATTCATGTGACCTGAGGTCTTGATTCTGTAAAGTGTAAGTTGGAAGAAGCCACTGTTCCCAGCTGGATTCCTGAAGTAGTCGTGATGGACAGTTATGGGTTCTTCCCAAAATGAATAAAGAAGAAACCATTCCCCCACAGCAGCCTCTGCCAGATAAACTGTCCCTCTCTCCACCCAGACCCATGATGCAGTCACTCGCTCCATCCACTTAACAGCCTCTGCTCTATGCCAACCCCGCATCCCCGGAGAAGACCGGACATTGCTTTTCCTGCGCGCCCCATCCCACTCTCTACACACGGTGTCACAGCAGCCCGGCTCTCTGCACAGGGAACTCGGTGGCCACTAGATGGAGAATGCGCCTTTGTGCTGAGCACGGCAGACTGGCCTCAGGACCTCACTACTGACCAGAGGAGAGCTCTTCTGCAGCTCCATCGTATTTGATATTTCAATTACCCGTCCAGACAACTGGAAAAGACTTGATTTCACATGAAAAACAAAACAAAACAACCCAAGGCAAAGAATTGGCAGAGCTTGCAAAACCAAATAGCCCTGGAGAGAGCTGACCCATGCTCCCAGTTGTTCTTTGCCTATCTGCTCCCTACTTCTTTAGGAGCCTTAGGACATTTTGGTCAGGACTTCTCTTGGGGAAGGCTATAATTTAGTGACCTCCTTGGGAGCTGCCTGATGTCTGGCCTGATCCGCATGCTCTACACTGTTCCTTTTGGGCATAGCTGCTCTGTTCTTAGACTCTGAGCTCCTGAGGCGCAGATCTCAAGCCCAGATTCCAGAAGACAAGCCTGAGACCCAGCGTGAGCAATCAGAATCTAAGTGTAGATCAGCCTACCGACATCATAAGGGAAATCTGCCTGAGCATTAAGTCAACACAGAGAATCACCCAACCGATAAGACTGATTTCTTGTTTTTTGTTTCTGAGTTTTTTTGGTTGTTTTATTTTTTATTTTTGGAATGGGCTTCTTCTATTTTTTTTTTTAATCTTTTTATCGGTACCGGGGATCAAACTCACGACCGCCTGCTTGCAAGGCAGGTGCTTATGCCGCTGAGCTAAATCCCTAGCCCTGATTCTTCTATTCTTTGAGACAGAGTCTCACTGAGTCACCAAATTGCCCAAACAGACCCTGAATTCAGGATCCTCATGCGTCACCCACCCATCCTCGTAGAGTCCTGTAGAGCAGATTGTGTTTTTTTTTTTTTTTTTTTTTTTACTTTGCTTTGACCTTTTTGGGGTGGGGGCAGTGGAATTATAGGCAAATGCCCTAACAAGCAGATGCTGCTGACCGCTGAGTACCTGGACCCAGTCTGGCCTAAAGCAAGTATCCCCAGGAGTTGTTGGTAATGATTTTGCCTTAAATCCTTTTGAACTTGGTTTCTTTCTTTCCACTTTTTTTGGGGTTTTTTTTTGGGGGGGGTTGTTTGTTTTTGAGACAGGGTCTTGCTGCATAGGTCAGGCAGGCCTTGAACTCATTACATAGCCTAGGCTGGCCTTGAATTTGTGGTGATTCTCCTGTCTCAGCCTCCTGAGTGCTAGGATTACAGGAGTATACCACTATACCCAGCTGAATTTGGTTTCTGCCCCTTCTGATCCACAGCTCTGCCTAGGAAGTAGAGACATAGCTCAGTGGTAGGGTGCTTGACCAGTATGCCAGGGGCCCTGGGTTTGATCTTCATACTAAAGGGAGAAAAAAACTGCCTGTTACTTCTTTCCCTGGCTTTTTCAGCTTAGAGACCTCCTCTCATACTAAAAAGATCACTGACTCCCAACCTTGAGCTACCTGGCTGCCCTTTCTAAATGGAATTTCCCTGTGATCTCTTCTGGCATTACTCTTGATATACTGTTATCATCTATTTAATTCCTGGCTTCTGAGTTGAACTTGATGGCTCATGCCTGTAATCCCAGAAGTTGGGAGGCTGAGGCAGGAGGATCCTCACAAATTCAAGGCCAACCTGGACTACATAGTGAGTTTGAGGCTAGCCTGGGCTACATAGAGAGACTCTATCTCCCCAAAAAATCCTGACTTCCTTGTTTTTTGTTTTTGATACTGAGAATTGAACTCAGGACCTTTTGCTTGCCAAGCAGGGGCTTTCGCCACTGAACTATATATATTTGGGGGTGGGCTGGCCTCCTCTTTTAGATTAGAAACTTTAGGGTAGGAACTAGATCTTATTCATCATACCGGATCCCTGGTGCCTAGAAAAGGGCTGTGATTATTTTTCTTTTTGTTGTCATGCTGGGGATCAAACTCAGGCCTGTACTCTAGGCAAGTTGGGCAAGAACTCTACACTGAGGTACACCCCAACCATGTAGGACTTCATGTAGATGAACCCCTACATGTAGATGAACCCCAACTGCAGGGTTGATGAACCTTTTAGCAACCAAGAGCCCATCCTGCAACCCAAAACCAGTTGATTTATTACAAAGTGCCAACCCTGCAATTAAACCTTAATACTGATGTTTTAGTTTAGAAAGAACAATTGTTTTCTGATGTTTGGCTACTGGGGTTGTGTGGCTCACAAGCCAATTGAGAGGCCTCTGCTTGCCATAGGTTTGTCACCATGGTTCTATTGGTTATGAAGATCAAAGGAGCCAGCTTGCTGGGATGAGACTGGTGTCAGTGAAAGGGTTTAGAAGAGCTGGGTTGTGCCCGTTTGGTGGTGCATGCCTGTCATCCCAGCTCTCAGAAGACTAAGGCAGAAGGATGGCCATGAGTGCAAGACCAACATAAGCAAGTTCAAAGCCCACCTGCACTATGTAGGGAGACCTCGTCTCAAAAAAATCAAAAAGAAAAAAAAGAAAATGTGAGTTGTGAAGTATAATAGATTGGTTTTTGTTTTATTTAGGTGTTTGTTTGTTTAGAGAACTGGGAACTGAACTCATGGTCTTTGCACTGAGCTATATCTCAACCCTTTTTATTTTTGATTTTGAGATAGGGTCTAAATTGCCTAGGACAAATTTGCAATCCTCCTGCCTGAGGCTCAGAGTCCTGTAGAACAGATTGTGTTTTTGGTTTTTTTTTTTTTTTTTTTTTTTTTTTTGCTTTACTTTGCTTTGACCTTTTTGGGGTGGGGGCATTGAGACAGGGTCGCACTATGTGTCTTAGGCTGGCCTCAAACTCCCAATGATCCTCCTGCCTCAGCCTCCTGAGCACTGGGATTGCAGGTATGTGCCACCATGCCAAGTTTAGAATAGATTATTTTCAAAATGACTTCCCATGCACCTTGCCTGTGCCCTCTTGCAATGTGACAGTCCCCATTAAAACAGAGTGGTCTATTTCCCAATCCCTTGAAGCTGGGCCGGCCTTGTGATTGTCTTTGATCAGAGAATGCAATGACATGACATGAGATAACTTTGAGGGCTAGGACGTAAGAGTCCTCAGAGCATCAACTCCTGCCACTGTGAAGGGAAGTCTGGGCAAGACTATGGAGACAGGAAGAGCACACGTGCAGAGAAGCCAACAGCCAGCTCCATATGTGCAAGGAGACCAATTTAGACACTTACTGCAGCCAATCTAAGGCATAAGCAACCCCAGGGAGAACAGCAGGTCTGAGCCCAGCTAATCCACAGGATTTCAAGAACGATAAAGTGTTTTAAATAACAAAGTTTGGGAATGGCTTATTGTGCAATGAAGCCTGATAGTCACAGGTATAGTAATCATAGTTTATTCTGTTCATCCCATTATCTAGTCTCCTTTCTTCCAATGATAGGATTTTCCTTGAAGAGACCCACCTTCTGCTTTTGTGATCTGGGGGAAGGTGATCTCTGCACTCCCAGATTGTCCTGGAACCACTGAGAAGGTATTTCAAATGGAAAGCCTTGAACCCAGAGCTGTTCAAGGTCTTCTTTGTCATGGAGCAGTTCCTGGAGGATGGAACCAGAGGGAAAAAAACAGAAGAGAGAATGGATGCTGACTGCTTTCTTGGGTCTGAAAGATATAACTGTCCTGAAGCCTGATCCATGCCTGGACTTTAAAATTGTGTGACCGACCTAATAATTTCGTGTAAAGCAATGTATGTTCCTTGCCCCTGAATGAAAAGGCTCCTCAGGTTTTATTGAGACTAGGAAGGTCCAAGGCAGAGGAAAGACAGAGAATGTGGGAAAAGGAATTTCCTTTTCCTCAGCTCCTATTGAATGTCAGGACCCTAAGCTGAGATGCAATCTCTGCCCTGTAGGGCCTTCTGGGTACTGGTGACTCATCGCCATAAAGTGCTGAAAGAGAAATTCCAATTCAACCAGGCAGACAACAAGAAGATTGAGCGTAGACGGGGGTGGGTGAGACGGGAAGGTCTCTAGGAAGTGACTTTGGTTTGGTTTTGATTTGCTTAGGTTTGGTTTGGTTTTTGTAGAGCTAGTGATCAAATTCAGTGTTTTGTCTATGCTAGGTCCAGGTTCTACCACTGAGCTATATTCCCACATACCACAAATAGTTTTATATCCTTCCTTTCAAGCTGTTAGGGTTGTTTTTTGTTTGTTTGTTTTGGTTTAGTTTTTCTTTGGTACCAGGGATCTAACTCACAACCTCACACTTGCCAGGCAGGTGCTTATGCTGCTGAGCTAAATCCCAGACCCTATATTAGGCGGGTTTTTTGTTCATTCATTCATTTTTTGTTTTTTTGAGACACAGTCTTCCTGTGTGGCCCAGACTGGCCTCAAACTCATGGCATTCCTCCTAGTTCAGCCTCCCGAGTGTACCACCATGCCCCAGCTTCTCAAGATGTCAAATTTAACCCTCTTGGGGCTGGGGATTTAGCCCAGCGGCATAAGCACCTGCCTTGCAAGCAGGCGGTCGTGAGTTCGATCCTTGGTACCGATAAAAATGAAAAAGACAAAAAACAAATCAAAACAAAATTTAACCCTCTTGCCTCAAGTGTAACTGTAATTAATGACTGACTTCTAATCAGTAGACTAAGACAGAAATAATCAGTGTGACTTCCGAAAATAAGTCGTAAAAGATATTGCAGCTTTGGTCTTTCTGTCTTGGATCACTAGCTGACATGTTGTGGGGCACTCAAGCGATGCTATAGAAAGGCCTTTTGAGAGAAATGGAAGTCTCCTCAATGACAGAAATGCTCAAACTTTTGTTAGGCTCCTGAATTTTCTGCCAGAGCTCTCTAAGCACTTCCTTGTAAAATCCAGTTTTACCAAATAAGCCTGCTAAATCAGTTTAGCAGGAACTCCCTCTCCTGTGCCTTCTCTATCTGATTGGATTCCTCCCTCCCACCATCCCCTAGCTGGTATCTGATCTTTCGGAGCCTGTGTTTAGCAAGAATCCTGTTAGTTCTGTTTCCTCAGTCAGTTTCCTTCCTTTGACTTTCACCCTGCTCTTCAGCTATAAATTCCTGCTCCCTCAAGTTGTGTCCAGAGTTGAGCCTGCCCTTTTGTGCCCCCTACAAGACCTCATTACAGTAGTCCTATGCCTGTCACGATGGCCCAAGGTAAAATCTACACACCGAGGTACAGCCCCAGCCCTGTGGCTTTTTTTTTTTTTTTTTAATCGGTACCGGGGATCGAACTCAGGACTGCCTGCTTGCAAGGCAGGCGCTTATGCCGCTGAGCTAAATCCCCAGCCCCCGTGGCTTTTTGAGATGGAGTCTTGTTAAGCTGCTAAATTGCCCAGCTCAGCTCACACCTGCAATCCTCCTGACTCAGCCTGAATACAAGGCAAGTGCTCCTGAATATTCCCAATGGGTTCAAACCTTGGTGCCTTTGCAACTGCTGCTCTTGTAGCTAGAAGTGTCCTTTTGTCCTGCCTGTCCCTTCTCCCCTCTTTCCAGTCCTTCCACTAGCCCATTAGCCACTCAGGTTTCTGAATTTCCCTCTTTAAGATCCATCCCAGAATAGATGGATATCAGCCCACTTCCTCTCACTAGAAACAGCCCTCAGTTTTTCTTTTATGTCCTGGTCCTCCACTTCACAGACCATGAGGGTTAGAGTGAAGGCAGCACTTCACCCTTGGCTGTTATGGTGTGCATTTGCTCCCAGTCTATTCTGAGGCAGACATGCTAGGTGGTGCATGTAATCCCAGCTGCTGAGAAGGCTGAGGCAAGAGAATCCAAATTAAATTGCTGGGGCAATCTAATGAGACCCTGTTTCTAAACACAAAGTAAAAAGGACTGCCAAATTAACTCAGTTCAAGAACTAGGCTTTAATCGCCAGACCAAACTAAAAGAATATTTCATCTTGGGGGCTGGAGATTTAGCTCAGCGGCATAAGCGCCTGCCTTGCAAGCAGGCAGTGGTGAGTTTGATCCCCGGTACCGATAAAAACGAAACAGACAAAAAAAAAAAAAAGAATATTTCATCCTCCAGACCACTGTGATTGGGTGTGATTAGCCCAAAGATGACCATGTGACCCAGCAGGGCCAATGGGAGCCAGGTTTGGTCTTTTTTGGGGACTCATGGGAAACTAACTGAACTATGAATATGGTGGTCTGATGCTGCTTAGTAGAGTCTCTCTGCAGATGAAAATAACATAGGAAAAAAAGAAAGAGAAAGAGAGAAAGAAAAAGAAAGAAAGAAAAAAAGAAAAAGGTCTGGGGTTTAAGCTCAGTGGCATAAGCACCTGCCTTGCAAGCAGGCGGTCATGAGTTCAATCCCCGGTACCGATAAAAAAAAAAAAAAAAAAAGAAAGAAAGAAAGTTATTACATAGCAAAGAAGACCAGGGGATGGGACATACCTAGAGTCATCCTGAAGTCAGAATTATCTCTTTAATTTACCATTTAATTTAATTTACTACTACAGGGCTGGGGATTTAGCTCAGTGGCTTAAGTGTCTTCCTGGCAAGCACAAAGTCATGAATTTGATTCCTGGTACCAAATAATAAGAATAATAATTTACCACTACATTTAGGTAGGCCAAGTAGTATTAATGGTAGGCATAAAATTAAAGAGTGACTCGGTTAGGTCTTGCTTTGTTTTGTTTTTGCTTTATATTACTAGAGATTGAATTCAGGGTTACATCGCCAGCCCTTTTTATTTTTTTATCTTATTACTTATCTTGTGTGTTATGGATGGAGCCCAGGGCCTTCACACTGAGCTATCCCTGACTCCCCATCCCTTTATTTATTAATTAAATGTATCAGTACATCTTAGATACACATAATGATCACATTCACCATGGGGAATTTGTGCCTGTGCACGATACAACTTGATTCTTTTTTTCCCAGTCCCCTAGCTCCCTTCGACTCCTCTTCCCTTCCTTATTTACAAAAGGCTTCTTTTCACTTTTCCCTTTTATTCTCATTTTTCCCCTTCCTTTCCCCCTCTCTCCTCCCTTGTTCCCCTTTCCATCTGAACATCTTCCTATTTCACAATATTTATTATACATTTTGGTTCTTTTTTATATTTTTAGTTTCTCTCCTGAGAAACAAGATGGTATTTACACGTGTGTCTAATTTATTTCACTTACGAGTATGTTCTCAAGGTGCATCCATTTACCTACAAATCTCTCAAGATTACCCTCTTTTATGGCTGAGTAGTACTCCGTTACATTAAAGGAACCACATCTTCTTTATCCATTCACCAGTTGATGGACATTTGGGCTGTTCCAAGATTTAGCTATTACAAACTGTGCACTGCAAACATGGGTGTGCATACATCACCATGGTACAATGCTTTCAGTTCTTTTGGGAGGATACCATGAAGAAGAATACTTGGGTCCAATGGAACTTCTGGTCCTAGTTTTTTGAAGAATTTCCACACTGATTTCCACAGTGGTTGCACCAGGCTACATTCCCACCAACAGCAGAGGCAGATTCCTTTTTCCTCTCAGCCCCACCAGCATTTGTTGTTGGTTGATTTCTTGATGATAGCCATTCTTTCTGGAGTGAGATGAAATCTTATCATTGTTTTAATTTACATTTCCTGAATAATCAGTGTGTTGAATATTGTTTCATATATTTGCTATTTGTACTACTTCATCTGAGAAGTGTCTACTCATTCCAGATGCCCATTTTTGGATTGGATCTTTAAATTTGGGGACCTTGAGATATAGCTTAGTAGCATAAGCACCTACCTAGCAAGCATAAGGTCCTGAGTTTGATTCCCAGTACAAAATAGTAATAATAATAATAAATGTGGGTGGTCTTATTTTATTAATTCTTTATATAGTCTAGATATCAGTCCTTTGAGGAAGAGAGCTGGCAAAAAAAAACTTTTCTACACTGTAGATTGTCTCTTCACTCTTTTGGTGGTTTCTCTTTCTGTGCAAAAGCTTTTTTTTTTTTTTTTTGTCTTTTTCCTTTTTATCGGTACCGGGGATCGAACTCACGACTGCCTGCTTCCAAGGCAGGCGCTTATGCCGCTGAGCTAAACCTCCAGCCCCACAAAAGCTTTTTAATAAAATGAGAACCCACATGTGGATTCTTTGTGGTAATTCCTGAGTGACTAGAATTTTGTTCATAAAGTCTTTGCCTACACACCAATATCTTCAAGAGTTCTACCTATTTCACCTTCTAGCAGATTTAATGTTTGTGTTTTAATATTTAAGTCTTTGATCCATTTTGACTTTAGTTTAGTGCATGGTGAAAGATATTAGTCTAGTTTTAGTATTCAGCATGTGGAAAGTTAGTTTTCCTAGCACCATTTATTAAAGAGGCTATCTTTCTTCCAGTGAAAGTATTTTGCACCTTTGTCAAAGATAAGGTAGCTAAGTATGTCTGGAGTTGTTTCTGCATCTTCTAATCTGTTCCATTGATCCTCTGGTCTGTTTTTGTTTGTTTGTTTTTTTTGCTTGTACCATGCTGTTTTTATCATAGTAGCTTTGCAGTATAATTTCAAGTCAGAAAGTGCAGTGCATTCTGCCTTGCTTTTGTTGCTCAGAATTGCCTTTACTATTCTAGGTCTTTTCAGGTTCCAAATGAATTTTAGGATTAATTTCTCTAATTCTGTAAGATATGCTGTTGGGATTTTGAGTGGAATTGCAGTTAAATCTGTATAACAGTTTTGGAAATATGGCCATTTTCACTATATTAGTTCTTCCTACCCAAGGGCAAGGGATACCCTTCCATTTTCTGACATCCTCTTTGATCTCTTTTTCAGATGACCATAGTTTTCAATGTAAAAGTCTTTCACTTCCTTCATTAGATTGAGTCTTCATTTTTTTAGGCACTATTGGGAAAGATGTTGTTTTCCTAATTTCTCTCTCAATGAGTTTGTTATTTGTGTACAGGAATATTATTGATTTTTGAGTGTTTATATCCAGCTAAAGGACTGAATTTGGTTATTAAATCTATAAGTCTTTGGTGGAATTTTTGGGGTCTTCTATGTAGACTATCATTTCATCCACAAATAATGATAGTTTAACTTCTTTCTTTCCTATCCTTGTTCCTTTTTTTCACTATCTAGTCCAGGCGGCCTCAAACTTGCAGTGATTCTCCTGCCTCAGCCTCCTGAATGCTGGGATTACAAGCATGTGCCACTGCACCTGGCAATCTCATCTCCATTTTGGCCAGTCAAGCCAGCTTCATCTGTGTAATATCTTTCAATCAGTACGCAGCTTCATCTGTGTAATATCTTTGAATGGATTTACATAGACCTAGGTGGTATAGCCTAATTGTCTACCTAGGCTCTCTATATAAGATTTAGATAGATGATAGATAATAGCTCATTGCTCCTAGGTTATAAACCTGCACAGCATGTTTTTGCACTAACATTTTATTTTATAAAAAATAAAAAGGGCCAGGTGTGGTGCCACACATCTGTAATCCCAGCACTCAGGACTCCGAGGCAGGAGAGTCACTGCAAATTCGAGGCCAGCCTGGACTACAAAGTGAGTTCAAGTCCAGCCTGAACTGCATAGTGAAACCCTGTCTCAAAAGGACAAAAATAAATAAAATGAAATGAAATAAAATAAAATAAAAAGGGATGCAGATACAGTTCAGTGGTACAGCATCCCTAGGTTCAGTCTCCAGTACTGCACACCTACATACAAAGTACACAAGAAATACTGAATGATAGAAACTTTTGAGCTCCAGCTCCGTTAGAATCTTTTGGGATCACTATGACCTACGCAATCTGTGCTTGACAGAAGCATCCTTATCTAACATGTGACAGTATTTTAAGTTTTCTTCAAAATAAAAATTGCTTTAAAAGAAAGAAATGACCAGTGCTGCATGAGAGGATGGGCCCTGAGCTTGGGCCAGCCTGGAGCCAGAGCGGGGCCTGGGCTGGGGCCGAGCTGGCGCAGAGACGGCCCTTCCGCACAAGAGCCCCAGTGTTCCCTGGACCCGGCTACTGTCCAAGAGCAACATCATTGGCACCAGCCAACCTCAGCCTCTCCCCCACGACTCTGCTCGCAGGCAGGTGGGCTTGGCCTCAGGAGACCCTCCTGGCATGGCAAGAGTGCAGTCTGCCTGGGGCCTGACACATCACGTGTCCTCCATAGTACTGGCCACGAGGCAAGGGCAAGCAGTTTCCAGACACAGCTCCCACTCCCTCCCATGCATGTAGCTTCAGGGAATTCAGGGCTTCGCCACCTCTGGAAGCTGTCACTAAGAATGCTGAGGGTTGGGGTAGAGCTCAGCGGAAGGACAAGGGTTTAGCATGTGCATGGCCTGAGTTCAATCCCCAACACCAGAAATAAGTAAATAAATAAGAAAAGTTTAAAAAGAAGAAGAAAGGCATGGAGGCACATGTCTGTAACCCCAGTGCTCAGAATCATCGTGAGTTCAAGGCTAGCCTGGGCTGGAATACATACGGAGACTGTTTCAAAAAAATAAAAAACAGGAGAAGGAGTCACTCATGAGTATGGTGACACCCCTATAATCCCAATAATCTGGGAGACTGAGGCAACAGGATTGCAAATTCAAACCCAGCCTGGGAAATTTAGTGATTTATCAAGACCCCGTTGCCAAAAAAAGGTTTTAAAAAATAAAAAATTTAAATGCTGGAAGCCATGTGTGGTGGCTCACGCCTGTAATCCCAGCACTTGGGAGGCTAAGGCAAGAGGATCATTTCGAGTTTGAGACCAGCCTGAGCTGCAAAGTGAGCTCAAGGCCAGCCTGAACTGCATAGGGAGATCCTGTCTCCAAAAAAAGACAAAAAAAAAAAAAAAAAAAAATTAAATGCTGGAGATGTGGCTCAATGTGAAGCCCAGTTTCTCAAACTGACGGAAAAGGAGGAAGGCAATAGAAAATTTTTATTTATTTATTTGGTTTTGTTGTTGTTGTTGAGGCAGGGTCTCACTTTATAGTGCAGGCTGGCCTTGAATTCACTATGTAGCCCAAGCGGGGCTCAAACTCAAAAGGATCCTCCTGCCTCAAATTCCTGAGTGCTGGGGTTACAGGCATGCACCCTCATGTCCAGCAAAAATTTTAAAATTAACAAACAAAGATGGCAACTTCACCTCCAAAGAATCACAGCACAGATCATCTGATGGGACCAGATGCATGACATGCATCTGTAGTTCCAACTACTGTGGAAGCCGAGGCAAGAGGGTCACTTGAACCAAGAGTTCCAGGCCAGCCTGGGGTACATACTGAGATGCAGTTGAAAACAAAAGAAATGTGTTGGGTGGGAGGTGTGCAAATATTGTAGCTCAGTGGAAGAGGATTTGCCTAGCATGTTTGAGACTCAGGTTCAAGTCCCACTACAAGAAACAAAATTATGTGAACATCAGTGATTCAGTTCTGTGGCCAGTTGTCCTGAGTTCTCCTCTGCCCAAAAAAGACCAACTTTTTTTTGGTTCTGTAATTCATTTCACTCATTTGCTAGTTAATCTCAGAAAAATTCCAACTGCCTAAGCTGCTTCCTCACTTAAAAAACGGTGAAGGAACCAGGGTACAGAGCTGCGCTTGGGAGACTGAAGAGTCCGCTTGCAATCCCAGCACTCAGATGGCTGCAGCAGGAGGGTAGCCAAAGATAGCCAGGAGCTTGAGGGCAGCCTGGGACCCATAGTGAGTTCAAGGCCAGTCTGAACTACCCAGTGAGACCCTGTCTTGAAAAACAAAAAAAGTTAGAGTCCTAATGGTTAACTTAGTAAGACCCTGTCTCAAAACAAAAAATAGAGTTGAGGGTGTAGTTTAACGGTAGAGCGCTCCTGGGTTCAAGATACCTAAGCCATCTAGCTCGGTGGAAGGCTCAAAGCATATAAGGCAAATACAACACTTACTGTGATGGGGTGTCTGGCACATGACAAGAGCTCAACCAAGGCAAGGATTTTTTCTTTTTCTTTTGTTCTTGGTACCAAGGATTGAACTCACAACCTCGTGCTTGCCAGGGAGGTACGTACACCGTTGAGTTAAATCCCCAGCCCAAGGACTTTTTCCTTTGTTTGGTGAAACCCATTTCCATCTAATTCACTTCCTCCAATATTCCAGAGAAGAAAGAAGCTGCAAGTGTGCCCACTTTCTGGATGAAGAAACTGAGACAAGCTGCAAGCATGATTTTAGGATAGCAGGCTTTTACCTCTGCTGAGATACTTAGACAAGATTGGCTGCGTTCAGAGGCATCATGGTCACAGGAAAGATTCGGAATGTCTCTAAGGAACAGACTGCAGATGTTTCTGAACAGACAGCATGTTAGCAAGACAATGGGACAGTGACAGAAGTTCCTCACCGCTGACTCCTAACTGTTCGATTATCTGCCCACAGGTGTGGTCTCATTGACTGCTTTCTCTCCAGGATAGAAAGCAGTGCACGCCGCATAACTGGATTCCAATAAGTACCTTCCCTGAAGGAGTCAATGAATGCAGAGGGTCAGTTCCAGAGGCTGTGGGTATGGACACCCCCCCTTGCCCCCGGCAAGAGGAAGGGATGTTATCTGGCTGGAGCCTGGGGTTTCAGGCTCGAAGTCTGACGGACATGAGGATCTTTTTTTTTTTTTTTTGGACATGAGGATCTTGCAACAAGAGGCTGCCATACTTCAAATCTCTAGTTTGCCTGGGAAATGCCTTGCAATTTAAATAAAGACCATGTCGCGGGTTCAGCTCCTGCCAGTAGTGGTAGCTTACCCTGCCCTGGGCAACCCAGGTCAGCAAGGGGGGCCAGCAGAAGGCCACAGCAGAGAGCTCAGCCTCTCTCGCAGCCTGAAGAGGCTGCTGCTGGATGGCAGCTCCCAGGGCTGGTGCTGTATTCTCCCTGGGATAGCCAGTGAGACCGGACTGTGGAGGAGGGGATCCAGATAAACTGTTTTTAAAAACATAATCAGTGATTTTCTGACCTATCTTTGGGAGGAGTCCATTCTTTTGTTTGAGAAGGAAATACGGGAAAAAAATTTAATGCTTTAATGGGCCTTTTAGTTATGCAAAGCAGTGCCTCTACCCGTTGGGAACCAGGGGAGAAAGACATAGACTTCTCTGTATAACAATGCGGAGGGAGCCCTGGGTTAGATCCCCAGCACCAAAACAAGACCAAAACAGTTGCTGCAGAGCGAGATGCACCCCTCAAAGGGGGAGCCAGGAGCTAGGTCTGAGACCCAAACATTTATATGCCATCATCCCAAGGAGCCCTCAGAGGAGCAGTGGCAGGGACTTCAGGAGAGGGGTGCAGAACCTGGTCCCCTAGATTTGTCACTGCCTAGGTGCTAAAAACAAAGACATAGAGGTGCATCAGACCTGAGCCAAGGTAGAGTGGAACTATGTGGGGGGCACCAACGATGCACCAGGCACTGGACATGTACAGGTGAGGCTGGCAGTTCTGACTTTCTAAGATCTTAACATTTCCCTGTTTACATAATCAACCATTCTGTTACAATTCTGGCAATGTGTTGAAAAATAATGGGTCACAAAAACAACTGTACCTCAGTTCATGAACTTAATTCATTCCACTATTCTGTGGATGAAACCCAATCGAATGTCCCCATAAGGTCAACATGGAACCTAACCACTGAATTTGATTCAGTTCTCGGTCAGTTGGCCACCAGAATCATAGAAAGGATTAAATCTGTGAACCAAGGCACCACTGTAATCACATAATAACATGTGAACCCTGCTTTTTGCAGGAACTTGAGAACAGTACTAGCGTGTGCCCTTTTTACCATTGAGAACATGAAGACAAATGGAGTCCTCTGCCAAGGGTATGTGTGGCGGTGCTGAAGTCTGAGCCCAGCAGCCCAGCCCTGCAGTCTGCACAGGGGACCACTTCACTCTGCAGCTTTCTGTATCCTCACAAGGAAGAAGGCATCCAGAGGAAGTGCGGAGGGCTTCCCAGAGCAAATGAGCTGACACCTAATATTAAGAGGAAAGGCCACCCACAAACAGAGACTGGTGGGTGGCAGCAGAAGTGAACGGAGGCTGCATCTGCAGATGTGAATGGGGACCATGTCATGATCAAAGTCTACCTGGATTAAGCCAGGCACAGTGGTGCAGGCCTGTAATCCCAGCACTCTGGAGGCTGAGGCAGGAGAATGTGAGTTAGTGGCCTGAACTACATAGCGAGACCTTGTCTCCATAAATAAATTTATCTTTATAAAGAGCTATGAGAACAAATGAAACAACAAATAAAGAGGTGGTTGATACAGTCCGATTTGGGGGTGGCGGTGAGACAAGATCTTGCCATGTAATTTAGGCTGGCCTCAAACTTTCGGAGATCCTCTTACCTCAGTTTCCCAACTGCTGTGATTCCAGGCATGGGCTACCAATTTGTATTTTAAATATCACTCTGAAGGTTGCTCAGGAAATAAATGAAAAAGAGTTCTCGTAGCCGCCGCTACAGAGACTGCACAGAAGACAGGGGAGGCAGACTGGGCCAACGTCTCATTCCCAGAATGGTGAACCGCAAGGAAGAAAGCAGGCAGCGGACTAGAATTTGGGAGCCTGGTCAGGGCCCATAGAGGGGCGAAAGAGGCGAAACTGAAAGGTCGCATAGTAAACTGTGCAGGGTCCCAACACCGAATGACCTAGTCGGTCACGGAGCACGGCCGGATTCGGGAGCCGGCGGGTTTGGGAGCTGGGCTGGGGCGGGGCGGGGACTGGGTGGCCCAGAGCCCTCCTCCCCAGATAGAGCTGGTCCAGGCGGGGCGGGGCGGGCCCGAGGAGGGCGGGGCCTGGCGGCCACGCCGCCTTGGCGGGTGCATTCCTGACTCCCACTGGGGCCGAGGAGCTCCGGGGCTGCAGACCCCGCTGGGACCGGGATCGCGGCAGCCAGAGCTAGGAGCGAGATTGCCGAGGAGCCAGGTGAGTCCGGGACTCTGTCCCCAGAGGGACGCCACGCAGGCTCTGGCTGAGCCGGGGCCCGCCGCCAGGGGGCGAGCGGCGGCGTGGCTCCGGAGGGCAGCCCCCGCCCAGCACGGGGCACCTGGGCGTCCGCTCAGCGGGGATGCGAAGGCGGAGGGGCGGTAAATCAGTAACCTGCAGTGCACACAGGGCCTTTTGTCCCGCTGCGTCCAAAGAGCACCCTGGCCGCGGAGCTGGTTACTTATTGCCCACCAGGGCAGGAGCGGGCCAGCTGTCTCCGCTGCTCCGCATGGGAGACCCGCTGCCTCGCGCCTCCCCAGGAGGGTGACCTGGTAAAGGCAGGGGAAGAGCGCACTGGTCCTTGAGCAATGATCGTCTGCGCGCGGGTCTTAGATAAGGGGACGCTGACGTTCCTAGAAGTTCAGTCACTTGCGCAGGGTCCTCAAGCGCGGGAGCGCGGGAGGCTGGGGACCCAGAACTGTCAGACTCCAGGATCTGGCCCTAGGACCCCCTAAGGACTCCTAGGTTATCAGATCAGGGCAACCTGGGGTTGGGAATGAATCCATGGGCCCTTCCTCCTCCACTCCTAGCCGGAGCTACGGGGCGAGAGTTACCCTCTGTGCTTAGCACAGTGTGCTAGAGGGTGTTTCAGAGGAGACAACGAAGCTGGGGCTGGGCTGGGCTGAGTCTTGGTATCAGAGCTAGGAAGATGAAGGAGAGAAAGAGAAGCACAGAGGAATATGCAAGAGAGCAAACGGGCACGGTTTTTAAAGCTGCTGGGGAGGCTGAAGAGACAGTGTGACCGTCGGGGAGGGATGGTGAGGGAGGCCCAGGGTGCAGGGAAAACAGTGTGGACTGGATCCTGCTGGACACGTTTAGCCCTATGGCCTTGTAAACTGTGGTGGAGGAGGTGACACTGCAGATTTTTTAAAGCCCTACTTAAGGTGGAAACTGAAAAGCCTAAGGGAAATTTGACAACTCTCCAAACAAGAGATAATCCCGACCTGGGTAGGGGTAGGAGGCAGGATCAACTCTCACTGAGAAGGCAGGATGGACTGAAAGTGTGGTGGCAGCAGCTGAAAAGAGGAGTGTAATGACTTACTGGAAGAGGTTCCCAGTTTGGTAGAGTATGGAACACACCTTTTAAGAATCCTGCTCTCGGGCTGGGGATTTAGCTCAGCGGCATAAGCGCCTGCCTTGCAAGCAGGCAGTCGTGGGTTCGATCCCTGGTACCGATAAAAATGAAAAAGACAAAAAAAAAAAAAAAAAAAAAAAAAAAAAAAGGAATAAGAATCCTGCTCTCACTGGGTGTGGTGGCACGCACCTGTGATCCCAGCACTCTGGAGGCTGAGGCAAAGGATTGATTCCAGTTAAAGGGCTGAACTGCATAGCAAGACTCACAAGACTCTTGTCTCAAAAAACAAAACAACAAACCAAACAGAATCATGCTCTGATTCAAAGACACTTGTCCCTCTTGGCTATCGTATGGCCCTGGGTAGTAAGTAAGCAGTCAGTAGGACCCTGGTCCTATCTGTGTCACTTATTCTCCTGCTTAAACTGAGACTCAGTTCTGACTGCCCCATTCGGAGCACAGAGACATTTGGAAAAGGGTAACAGGAGGATTAGGTGTGTATATAATACCGGACAGGAATGGTTACAGACCTGGGATGACTGGCCTGGGGCAGCCACAGATTGATAGCCTTTGGGAAAGTAGTGGGGGAAACATTGTTCTAACATTGCATGCAGCCAGATACTTTGTTGTTTTGTCCTCGAAGCAGTCCTGTAAGGATAGTAACCCAGAGCAGGACAGAGACAGGGACTTGCAAGTTGGTAAGAGTTAGGATTTGAATTTGGCAGTCTGACACTTAGAATAGACTTTATTTTTTCCTTCACTTGTTTTGAAACAGGGTTTTACTGTACAGTTGAGGCCAGCCTCAAACTCACTTTTGTAGCCCAGGCTGGCCCTGAACTCACAGCAATCATCCTGCCTCAGCATCCCAAGTGCTAGGATTACAGGTGTGTACCACCACTCTAGCAGAATCTACATTCTTTATAAAATAAGACTGGAGGTGTAGCTCAATGGTAGACCACTTGCCTGGCATATGCAAGGCCCTAGGTTCCTTCCTAGGGTGGCCACAAAACAAAACCAAACAAAATCCTAGTAACCGAGTGTGATATGCAACTGTAATACCAGCTATTCAGGAGGCTGAGGCAGGAGAATCAAGTTTGTTGCTGGCCTGGACAAATTAGAAAGACGCTGTTTCAAAATAAAAAATTTAAAATGGATTGCAATGTAGTTCAGTGACAAAGCGCTTGCCTAATATTTGCTAAGCCCTGGATTCAATCCACCAGCACTGAAAACACACACACACACACACACACACACACACACACACACACACACACACATTGCCAGGAGTAAAAGCACATGCCTGTGATTCCAGCACTCATGGGGCAGAGACAAGAGAATAGTTGTAGATTCTAGCCTGGTTTGGGCTACATAGTCTGAACTGCATAGGAGACTCTATCTCAAAAAACAAAAGAAAACGAAAAGAAACAAACAAACCCATTAAAAAAAAAAAAAAAAAAAAAACTTTGCTTTAGGTGGCACTCTGACCCAAAAGGCAGTAGTGTCTTTGGGATGCATTGCTGGTTTAGAGTGAGGGAGAATGTCCTGCTTGACCTGGAATGTACTACCCTGTTAGTTATGAGCACTCAGCCACTGGAGGGATCCCAAGCTGAATGTGGAAATGACAGTAATGTCATAAAGAGTGGAGGTCAGCTTAGATAGCATCCAGATGCTGAGGTTTGGCTTGTATTATATTTCATATACCCCCCCATTCTTCAGCAATAAATTCATTTATTCAGCAAAAACTAAATGATGTGTGCTGAGAGCGAGGAGAGGCTGTGTTGCCATCCCTGCCTCCTTCCAAGGAAAGAATCCCAAAACTGCTTTGTGTGAACTCATGCCAGGGTCTCAGCAGGACCCAAGGAGAGGAGGAAGCCCAACCTCGGCCCCCTGCAGAACCTCCTGTGGGGAGGCCTTGGGCTCTGGCAACAGCACAGATAAACCCAATGTCCATCCTGCTGCAGCCTGGGTAGGGGGTTGGATGAGCCTGCTGACCACTTCCTGCCTCAGTTTCCTCATCTACAAAATCAGAGAAGAGCGCCAATGGAGACATGAGTAGTGTGAGCTCTTTTTCCTCCCTATTTTAGGAGGACAGTCAGTGGGAATTCCAGCCTGAGTCCCTGAGACGAGCAGGAAGGAGATGCGGCTGCTGTTGGCTTTATTGGGGGTCCTGCTAGGGCCACATGGGGCTCCAGCCTTGTCCTTTGAGGCCTCTGAGGAAATGGACCTGGGTATGGCCTCTGCGGTGGGAGAGGGTGGCGGGGTGGGCTGTGTGGACACCAGCATGGGGCTGCTAGCTAAGCAGAGCTGGAGAGGATCCTGGTCCTGGCCCCTGAGAAGGTGGCAGCGGGCAGGGCTCGAGCAGAGATTCATTATCTGGCTCCCAGCCAACATCTACCTATCTCTGTCTACAAGAGAAGACTGGGCTTGCAGAGTGCAGGGCTCCAAGCTGGGCTGCAGAGTTGGTGGTGAGCCTCTTGGCTGAGTGTGTGTGGTGTGTATGTGTTGTGCATTGGGTGTGTGCGTGGAGGGCCAGGCAGCACGTGTGGTATGTGCACTATGAGTGTGATATATCCCAGAAGTAGGACGTGTGTCCTGTGCATAACACCTATAGCATGTGCCCTGTGTGCATGTGTGTGTGTGTCTTGAGCAGTGATATGTCTAGCATGTGTGCCAAGTACCATGTGTGTGACCTGCCCCAGAAGTTGTGACTTTAGCCCTGTGCATTGGCATGTGGTTATGTTGTCAGAGGGACAGCAGCTTGTGCAAGCCTGTGTTGAAGTGCTCGTGCAGCATGTTGTTGGGTGCAGGGGGCTCTCAGATGGAACTGAGGGGCTCACTAACTTCTGCTGTCTACCCATAGAGCCCTGCCTGGCCCCCAGCCTAGAGCAACAAGAGCAGGAGTTGACCATTGCCCTTGGACAGCCTGTGCGGCTGTGCTGTGGGCTGGGTGAGCGTGGTGGCCACTGGTACAAGGAGGGTAGCCGCCTGGCACCTGCTGGCCGGGTACGGAGCTGGAGGGGCCGGCTAGAGATTGCTGCCTTCCTGCCGGAGGATGCTGGCCACTACCTCTGTCTGGCACGCAGCTCCATGATTGTCCTACACAATCTCACCTTGGTTGCAGATGGTAAGAGGGGATGGCTTAGGGTGAAGGGATGCCAAGGAGAGACTACCCCTTCTTGGAACTCCCTCTGTCCCTAATGTAGATTCCTTGACTCCAAGCAATGATGATGAAGACCCCAAGGTCAACAGAGGCTCCTCAAATGGGCATATTTACCTCCAGCAAGGTTGGTCTGAGTTGCTAAAGACTCACGTCCCCACTGAAGAGATTTGTGTGGGACCTGGTGGTCATTTTGGGGGCACTAAATAATACTTCCTCCCCTTCCAGCACCTTACTGGACACATCCCCAGCGTATGGAGAAAAAATTGCATGCAGTACCTGCTGGGAACACCGTTAAGTTCCGCTGTCCAGCTGCAGGCAACCCCATGCCCACCATCCACTGGCTCAAAGATGGACACGCTTTCCATGGGGAGAATCGCATTGGGGGCATTCGAGTGAGTCTTGCCTTCAGAGATTGTCTGCCAGCCCTTTTACATTGCCCCACCTGGCCCTTTCATATGTGTAAAATCTAATGAGGCTGACAATTGTGGGGCCCTTCAGTCCTGGACTGTAGATCTGGGCAGCTAGGATTCAGTAGCCTACCCCACTCTGCAAACCAGGCGTAGTGGCACTATTCCTATAATCCCAGCTTGAGGGAGACTGAGGCAGGATGATAGTGATTTTGAGGCCAGCCTGACAAGTTCCCACACTGCTACCCTGGCGAGTGATTTTTAACCTCTTGGTCTTAGCAAGGCTTTTTTTTTTTTTTTTTTTTTTTGTCTTTTTGAGATTACGCATTCAAGCTGGCCTTGAGCTCTCTTTGTAGCCCAGGCTGGTCTCAAACTCGCAATGATCTACTTGCCTCAGCCTCCCTAGTGCTGGGATTACAGCCTTGCACCACTACATCCAGCTCAGCAATTTCATTTGTAAAGTAGAAGGTATCATTAACTAGTAGGTATCGATAAGCTTCAGCACTTCATTCTCAGGATAAGACCCTACAGGGTCAATTCCATGCTAGCATGAGAAGGCAGATACTGGCCTGAGATGGCACAAGTACAGAGAGATAGAGCTAAGACTCAAAAGTAGGGCTCAAGGCACTTTTCTTGGCCTGAGATCCCTGGCCTTGGAATGACCCCTAGAGGCCTCGGTAGTGTGAGAATTCTGTGGGCAGGATCTAGTCTCCTCCTGCCCCACTTTCCTGGGTAGACATGGGTTGGAGGGCCCATAGGGATATCCCTTCCACCCTCAGCTGCGCCACCAGCACTGGAGCCTGGTGATGGAAAGTGTGGTACCCTCGGATCGTGGCACGTACACCTGCCTTGTGGAGAACCCTTTGGGCAGCATCCGTTACAGCTATTTACTGGATGTGCTGGGTGAGCGGATGGGCAGGGGCAGGGGTGATGGTGGAGGGGGGGACTGACCTGTCTTGGGCTCAGTTCAGCCTGTGGGAGGGAGGGTGTCTAAAGAGGACTTGGTTTTAGATGAATTGAGTAACTCAGAGTGATCATGTGGGTCAGAGGGAAGCACAGGGGACGTGGACCTGGAGGACCCGAGTCTCATAGAAGAAAGGTGAACAAAGCATACAATCAGAGGGCCAGGCTGAGTTGAGGCCCTGAACATGAAGAATGCAGTGCATCTGTAAGGAGGTGCATTGCTGGGATGCAGCATTTATGTGGGGCATTAGGAGATGGAGACTCCCCTCTTGAGTATTAGTATTAGCTGAGAAGTTGTCTTGGACCAAAAGCCAGTGGACAGCCACAGAGAGTTAAGCAGGGTAAGCAAGAGATGGATGTAGTCTGAGCTGTAGATCCAGAGGGTCCCTCCCTTAAGGTGGGGGATGACTGGAGGCAAGGAAACAGGACGCTTCTGTGGGTACCACTGGTGAGGGTTGACGGCCTGGCCTGGCCCCCAGAGCGGTCCCCGCACCGGCCCATCCTGCAGGCGGGGCTTCCAGCCAACACCACAGCTGTGGCAGGCAGCGATGTGGAGCTACTGTGCAAGGTGTACAGCGATGCCCAGCCCCACATCCAATGGCTGAAGCACATCGTCATCAATGGCAGCAGCTTCGGTGCCGATGGCTTCCCCTACGTCCAGGTCCTAAAGGTACCATTCCCATCTCCAAACTGGCTGGGTGGGAAGGTCCCCAGCCGCCCTTTGGCCATTCTACAGCAACAGGCCCTGATATCACCTGAGTGCCTGCCTTGTCCCTAGACAGCAGACATCAATAGCTCCGAGGTGGAAGTCCTGTACCTACGGAATGTGTCAGCCGAGGACGCAGGCGAGTACACCTGCCTGGCAGGCAACTCCATTGGCCTCTCCTACCAGTCAGCCTGGCTCACGGTGCTGCCAGGTGAGCCCCTGAGAGGCAGGAGAGGCTGCAGGATTTCACTGTGGCTTGGCAGTGGGCTGCGGCCTGTCCTCCTGGCCTGTGGGGTCTGGAAGTGGTGTGTGGATTTGCAATTGCATATATTTGTGGTACTGGGATTAAACCTGGAGCCTCATGTGTGCCAGACACGTGTACCACTGAGCTGCACCCCTAGGTGGGATTTATGTGTTTGCTTCTGTGTGTGATCATGTGTGACCTTCTAGCGCACTGATGGCAAACCTTTTAGAGACAAGTGCCCAAACTACAACCCCAAACCCCCTTTTGTTTCTTTTCTTTTTTTTGTTGGTACATATTAGATATGCGCAGTGATCACATGCATTATAGGGAATTTGTTCTTTTTTTTTTTTTTTTGTCTTTTTTCTTTTTATTGGTACCAGGGATCGAACTCACGACTGCCTGCTTGCAAGGCAGGTGCTTATGCCGCTGAGCTAAATCCCCAGCCCCAGGGAATTTGTTCTTGTATGCAATGCATATTGCTTCTTTTTCTCCTTCTCTCCTCCCTTCAACCTCTTTTCCCCTCCTTATTTACAAAAGCTTTCCAAAATCCACTTATTTATTGCAAAGTAATTAAACTGCAATTAAAGCTCAATACTGAGGTTGTAGTTTAGAAAAAGCAGCTTATACATTAACATCTTTTGTTTTAAAAGAAAAACAAAGGACACGCAGTGCCATAGTTTTGCCACCGCTGCTGTGGGGCACAGGCACGTGGGCTGCTGCTTACACTCGCAGGTTTCTTGGTGTGTGTCACTGTGTGTGTTGGCAACTGTGAGGACCTGCGGTGGGGCAGGGCCTAGCAGGTCTGACCACTGACCAGTGTTTTTCTTGATTGTGTGTGTCCTATCTGTGAGGGCAGAGGAAGACCCCACCAGGACAGCAGCAGCGTCCGAGGTTAGGTATACAGACATCATTCTGTATTCGTCGGGCTCCCTGGCTTTGGCTGTGCTGCTGCTGCTGGCCGGGCTGTATCGTGGGCAGGCACTCCACAGCCAGCATTCCCGCCAGCCCGCCACTGTGCAAAAGTTGTCCCGCTTCCCTTTGGGCCGACAGGTACCCACCCCGTCTCCCACACCCACCCCCCATAAGGCTCTCAGCCTGACCCCCACAGGCAGAGCCAAGTCCTTCACTTTGCAGTTCTCCCTGGAGTCCGGCTCCTCTGGCAAGTCAAGCTCATCCCTGGTTCGAGGTGTCCGGCTCTCCTCCAGTGGCCCCCCCTTGCTTGCTGGTCTCGTGAATCTTGACCTACCTCTGGACCCACTGTGGGAGTTCCCCCGGGACAGGTACACTGAGCAGAAAGAGAGTGAAGATGCCAGCTGGGCAGTGAACCCCAGAGGTCTGAAGTGTAGGCCTCCTTCTTCGCAGGCTGGTGCTCGGGAAGCCCCTAGGTGAGGGCTGCTTTGGGCAGGTGGTGCGGGCAGAGGCTGTCGGCATGGATCCTGCCCAACCTGACCAGACAAGCACCGTGGCTGTCAAGATGCTCAAAGGTGTGTGTGGTCTCCTGGTGGGGGGTGGCACTGAGGCACTGGGGCTCACAGAAGGGGCTCCAGTTATCTGAGCAGTGGGGGCTGGGAGAGGCTACAGCATGTCACTTTGGGCTTGTGATCTGTCTCTGCTGCTGACCTTGCCAAGTCACTCCTGAGCCTGACTTTCCTTTTGTCACATGGGGTAAATACTAGCCCCTACATCTTACCCTGTGGTTCATGGGACATGCCAGTGACTATGAAGATTTGGGGTGGCTGGAGCCTAGTTTCCCCCTTTAGCTATTGCCTATGCCAGTCAGCCTCAGCCTCCTTGTTAGCCTCATAGGCTAACCACCCTGTGGTTCCCCCTAAACACAACCTCAGTCCCCTTGGATCATTTCTAGATCTGTCCTAGGCACAGAAGAGCCTTCTAGGTGAAAGCCCCAGAACACAAGCAGCAGCCCTGTGTTCTGCAGAACGCTTGGAGGCTGCCCATTGGAGCCTTTTGCTGAAGTCCCCGAGCCCCCTCTGCAAGAATGGCTCAAACCATGCTCTCTCTCCCTCCTATCTGCACAGCTGGGGCCACCTGGCATTTTCTGGGAGGCAGGGATTGAGAAATATGCTTTATGATACTGGTGTGTGAATGAGGGAAGTGTTATGTCATTGCCCAGGGCCACAGGTCAACCCTGGGGGCCCAGTCTCTGATCCTCAGACTCCTTGAGAGAAGCCAGAGCAGCCTTCTTGCCAGCTTCTTCCAGCTGTGCCTTGCCAGCGGCTCCCTGAATTCCCAGGCCAGATGGACACCAGGTCCAGGTCTGACCCTCCAGGGCGCCAGCCTGCTTCCTGCCCCTAGGAGCTCACCCTGATGGGGGACTAGCGCCAGCCTCTCCAGATGCAGCTTCCTTCCTGCTCAGAGAGCTTCCCCATTGCCCTCATTTCCTGGGTGCGCACTCTAAAAGGCTTACGTCTTTCAGACCCTTAATCTGGTATTCTTGCCACTGCTATAGGAAGTAGGGTGTGATCTATTGTTCTGTTTTGTTCAACTCAACCCTGAGTTTCAGAGAGGTTCAGAAACATTTTAAGGCTACACAGCCTGGTCCCATGCTCTGTGACCTGTGCCCAGTCCTGCAGCCTTTCCTGCCTCAGGCAGCTTCCTCAACCCCGCTGTTGCCTTTACAGACAATGCCTCTGACAAGGACTTAGCAGACCTGGTCTCTGAGATGGAAGTGATGAAGCTCATTGGCCGACACAAGAATATCATCAACCTGCTGGGTGTCTGCACCCAGGAAGGTGGGGCAGGGGCCAGGTCGGCCGTGGGGTAGTTGGGGTGTGGGCCATAGCCTCAACAGCCTCCCTGGCCTCCGCCCCGGCCTCCCACCTAGGGCCCCTGTATGTGATCGTGGAGTGTGCTGCCAAGGGCAACCTGCGGGAGTTCCTTCGTGCCCGGCGTCCTCCAGGCCCTGACCTCAGCCCTGATGGGCCACGGAGCAGCGAGGGGCCCCTGTCCTTCCCCGCTCTGGTCTCCTGTGCCTACCAGGTGGCCCGAGGCATGCAGTATCTGGAGTCACGGAAGGTGTGGACTCCTAACTCCTCCATCTCCACACTCTCATGCTGGGGGCCTGAACTGGCCCCAACTTTTCTTTTTCCTGTCTTTCACTAGTCTATCTACAGGACTAGTCCTACTACAGGACACCCCCCCCCCCAATCCTGATGCAGCCAGCCCTGCGGGTCTGCATTCATTCCTCACTGATCCCCAGCCCACAGGCAGGGGAGGGGAGCTCTGCTGCAAACAGGCTGTGGGCTCTTGAAGTTAGATGCCACGAGTTTTCCTTTCCTGAATCTTGACTTTCTCTTTACCTGTAAAGTGGTGGATGAGCCCAGCACCCAGGCTTACTGTGGAATGGTGTGGGCACAGCTACCAGCTGTGGGGGCTCATAAACCTAAATCGGCTTCCTGTCTCCTGCCCGGCCTGCCTCCAGTGCATCCACCGGGACCTGGCTGCCCGCAATGTGCTGGTGACTGAGGATAATGTCATGAAGATTGCTGACTTCGGGCTGGCCCGTGGTGTCCACCACATTGATTACTACAAGAAAACCAGCAACGTGAGAAAGGCTGGGCCGAGCTGTGGGGATGGGGTGGGGAGCAAAACCCATGCAACTCAACACAATGCCCTTCTTCTCCCTGCCAGGGCCGCCTGCCGGTTAAGTGGATGGCACCAGAGGCCTTGTTTGATCGCGTGTACACACACCAGAGTGATGTGTGAGTCCTGGAAGCACAGGTCTGGCACGCCTGCCAGCAGTCACTGTCCTACCCCACAGAAAGGGCAAGGCACTTGCCAAGATCCAACATCTGCAGTCAAGTGTTCTTTCAGAGTTACAGGGGATTCAATGAAGAAACACAAATGAGCCTGTAGAAACATGGCCTGTAGGTCAGGTCCCAGAGAAGAGTTGAGACTATCAGAACAAGAATGTCTGTTCTTACTAGGCATGGTGGTGTGCGCCTGTAATGCCAGCACTTGGGAGGCTAAAGCAGGAGGATCACCATGAGTTCAAGGCCAGCCTAAACTACACAGCAAGACCCTCTCAAGAAACCAGGGGGGAAATTGTCTATTATCCTGTCAAACCCAGACTAAGCTATGAAAGGAAAAGGGCCTCGTCACATCAGGCCTGAGTGGGGTCAGACTCCAATCTCTGTCCTCCCCGTCCCCCTGTAGTAGATTATGCTGCAGTGTCCCCTGTCCCAGCCTCCAAGAGCTAGGAGGGAAGCTGGGCCCTTCTGAGCTGTGGTCCTGCCTCCAGGTGGTCATTTGGGATCCTGCTCTGGGAGATCTTCACACTCGGGGGCTCCCCATATCCTGGCATCCCTGTGGAAGAGCTGTTCTCACTGTTGCGGGAAGGGCATCGGATGGATCGGCCCCCCACCTGCCCCCCGGAACTGTGAGGCATTGTCCCGCCCTTCCCCATTTGCAGTCTTTGCCCCCTGCCCTGACACTGGCTTATGGGCAGCACTGACTCAGGGCTTCTGCTATCTCCTCTTCCCTCTCTGGCCAGTGAGGAGTCCTAGCCTGGGGCTCCTGTGTCCTCCCGCCAGTGGACTCACCTATCTCTCTCTCTCCCATTTTTTTTTTTCTTTTTTGGGATACTGGAATCAAACTCAGGACTACATGCTTGCCAGGCAGGCACTGTGCCACTGAGCCATATCCCTAGCCTCCCCCCTCTTTTTGGGTACCAGGGATTAAACTCACAACCCCATACTTACCAGGCTTGTGCCACTGAGCTAACTCTATGCCTCTTCATCCCCTAGGACCTAGTAACCTCCCCCACCCCAGGGCCTGAGGCTCCTCTGACCACCCCCTCCCACCTCTGCCAGGTACGGTCTGATGCGTGAGTGCTGGCATGCGGCGCCCTCTCAGAGGCCCACTTTCAAGCAGCTGGTGGAAGCACTGGACAAAGTCCTGCTGGCTGTCTCCGAGGAGGTACTGCTCCCATCCTGTCCCACGACCTCCCTCTGCCAGATCTCCCAGGCCTCCTGGCACCTGGCTGTATGGACTGGAGCATCTCACTGGGCTGGCTCCGGGACTGATCAGCTCTTTTCCCTGCAGTACCTTGACCTCCGCCTGACCTTTGGACCCTACTCCCCTTCTGGTGGGGATGCCAGCAGTACCTGCTCCTCCAGTGATTCTGTCTTCAGCCATGACCCCCTGCCACTGGGACCAAACCCCTTCCCCTTCCCTGGAGTACAGACATGACCAGCAGCATGAAGTTATTTGGGCAGGTAGGCCAGTGGCCTTGGGCCACCTGGCTCAGCCATACCTGACACAGCATTTGACTTTGGCAGCCCCAGAGACCTGTCAAGAGTGCCATCCCATACCTCTGGGTCTCCTTTGGTTTGGTTTGGTTGTGTTGTGTTCATTTGAGAGAGTCTCACTATGTAGTCCAGGCTTAGCATGTAGTTCAGTCTGGCCTTGAACTCAGAGCTGTCCTCCTGCCTTGGTCTCTGGAGTGCTGGGATTACAGACCTGTACCACCACACCTGGCTGGTTCCCTTTGGGAAGGTGCGTCTGGGACATCCTCCGGTGCCTAACTAAAGCTTCTGCTCTGTCTTTGGTTCCCAGCCCAGAGTCCGCCCATGTCCCAACATCCTGCCTGCACCTTGGAGTTGAGGTGCCAGTGCCCTCTCAGGGTCTTGACTTTGGCACTCAGTTCCTGCTCCTGGGCTTGGCTGGCCTGGCCACAGAAATGCTGCTGTCCTACCCTGCCTGCTCCACAACACGAGAGGTTAAAGACCTCTGACCTCCATTTCCCCAAGTCCCCTCTGCCCTGCCCCCCTGCTTGTCCCAGTATCTTGGTGGAAAGAGCATTGGTTCTCATGCCCCTGGGAGACTGGAAACCTGCCAGAAGCACAGGACCAGATGACCTTTTATAAATTATTGTTTTTGAAATAAATCTTTGTGTGCCTGGTGTCTCCCACAAGGGGCATAGATGGGGGATAAGATGCAGGGATCCCCAAGCTGGGCATAATGCCCTGGAGACACAGACTGGGGGCTGTGGCCAGGCTTGGGATTGCTGTCCCAGGGTAGACAGGAGCCTATGTACACCTGTCCATCTGTGTCCTAGCAGTACTGTCTTGTGTAGACAGCGGTGTGGGTATATTCTCCGGCAGAGGCACACACGCTGTATCGTCCACAGGACAGGAGCCTGGTTCTGCACTGGCAAAGCTGTCCCCAGGGAGCTGGTCACCCCCTGCCCCATCTGCTCAGCATTAACCAAAGCGCCTGTTGACACAGCATGAAAACCTGAAACCGACCCTCCAGCCGCTGCCTGCTCCCACGCTCTGCAGACTTATGCTGGGGGGTTTCGGGGGCTGTGCCCATCCCGCCCCGCCCTGGCCAGTCTCCCAGGCAGCAGCTGGTTGCCGCCTAGCTGGACTGCAGCTGTCCTGGCTTGCGTAGTCTTTTGCTGGAGAGGCTGTCACAGCCCTCTCCAAAGACCTGCTCTCAAAGAGATCAGCTTCCCAGACCTCTGAGCCTGAACTCTTCTAAGGCTCTGTTCTGCCAGTTCCTCCTGTGCCCCAGCCCCTCAATCTGAAGGTAGGCCATAGAGAAGCCTGAGGTGTACCGGGTCCAGTGCTTGGTGCTTTACCCTGTTCCTGCAGACCTCAAGCCTAGAAAAGGACTGCTCTATAACATCTGCCTGCATTGTTCCTACTGGCTGCTAGGGAGTGGTGGCTCAAAGTACATTTAGGGTCCAAGAGACTGGACATAAGAGTGTGAGGCTGAGTCCTCAGCAGGGGACCGCACTGGAAAACAGCAGCAGCTTGGGAAGAGAGCAGCTTCTCCCAGTGCTGAGGCTCCCAGGTACTCTCTGGCTCACTATGTCCCAGTCTGTACCACCAATCTCCCCCAAACCTGGTACCTCCTCCAGGGCACTGCATCTGAGTGACAATGGGTCGGAGAATAGGGGGAACACCCTGAGCACCTTGTTTCCCTCAGGAACTGTCTTCCCTCATGGGGCACAGATGGCACTGGATTTGGAGCCAGGAGGACAAAATCCTGTCACTTTTTTTTTAAGTGTCCAGCTTTGGTACCTGAGGCCAGCACTGTCACTTCACTGATGGTCACATTCACCTGAGGAATGGAGCACTCCTGCTCTGCCCACCTCCCAGGGCGTGGAGTCCTGACCACTGGGAAGGGCGTGCTGCGGAGCCACGTGGCTTATGCTGCAGTAATTCACTGAGGTTTAAGCTTTGTGACCCTGAATCACCCCCTGCCCAGCCCAAGCTCTCCGGCATCCTTTTTGCTCCCTATTCCCATGCAGATAGTTCCAGAGCAGGATCCCAAAGCAGCTCTTGGCTTATGGTCCTTTCTGCACTGGCTCCCTCGGACAAACTTTCTGACAGCCCCATTCCCAGACTTAAAGTCCCCCATTGGCAGCTACAGATCAGTAACCAATGCCTCACCAGAGCAGCTAGTCACAGGACAGGAGCCCTCCCTCACACATGCCTGGGAAAAGGGAGTGGAGAGGGGTTGGAATAAAACTATGTAGATGCTCCACCATGAGCCCACTGTGGGACCAGACTCAGCCAACCCAGTGGTTTCCCTCAGCCAAAGCTCTCCCTCACCACCAGTGAATGGTGACCAAATGGAGGAATGTTCGAGGTGTGGGGAAATACCTTCCAGCTACATGGGCAGCTGAGGCAGGAGGGTTGCAAGTTTAAGATCAGCCTGGACAATTTAGGGAGACCATGTCTCAAAAAATAAAGACTGACAATGTAGCTCAGTGGTAGCTGGGTTCAATCTCAGTACCAAAAACAAAAAAAAAGCAAAACAAAACCACCCTGAGCTTAGAATAGCTCAGTGATAGAGGACTTAGCTAGGCATATACAAAGCCTTGGGTTTGAAATCCAGCACTCCAAAAAATGTGGGGTTCCATAAAGAGCTAGGTGGCACCTCTAGTTCCCAACAGGCCCTCTGCACATTGAAGGCCACAATCGGGTCACTCAGAGTGACAGACGCAACTGCTGCCTGGTACAATATCTCCTGAGGGCCAAGAGGAACTCAGCTGCCCACCCTGCGTCTCCTCCCTGGCAGCATCCCTGGCAGGCACACACTTGCTGAGGCTATTCCACATTCCTGATGTCCCATGTCAGAGGAGACAGATGCTGCTAACTCCCATGCAGGCTTTGCTGCTCCATCTCGCCTGCCTTGGGCATCGTGCAGCAGCTGGGGCGTGGGCCCCTTGATCTGCCCAGGTTCTGAGCGGTTTCCAAGCCATTGAAAAGCACTGGGCCTTTCTCCAGACTCTGCTACTTACCAGCCGCTTGTGTCAATCAGGGCTCTGGTCAGCAACAGACAGCCCCTCTGATCCAGAAATCCCTGGCCAAGGGACAGACAGCAAGCTGCTGGCTAGGGACTGTGTACCTGGGAGGGAGGGTCAGGTTGTGCAGTGTGAGAGGGACAGAGGGATGTCCCCTCTCTGAGCTTTCATTTCCCTACAGTGACAGAGGAATGAATGATGATACTTTCTCAGAGTGCTTCAAGTGCTTAGTAAACAACAGCTGTTGCTGCATGGAGATTAGGAGGGAATGAACTCCAGGCCCAGGCTGCTGCATGGAGCTGGTGATCTCATTCACTTCTCACAGCAGCCCCTCCAGCAAGGTCTCTTTGTCTCCATTTCCCAGATGAGGACACTGAGGCTCAGAAGGAATAAGTCATAGGCCCCAGGTCAGACATGGGAAAGTAGGGGAGCTGATGCCTAGGGCCAGATCCTCTGTCCACAGCAGAGTTCACCCTCAGCCCAACAGTTCTAAGGGTCAGGAGAAACTCCAGGTGGGCTCGAAACAGGGAGGTGTGTTAGGGGGATGTCTGTGCCCCAGGCCAGCACTTCACTCCAGCCTGTGACTGTCAGTCCCTCCATCTCAAAGCCTCACAGAGGTGCTTCCTTCCCACGGGTACTGCTCCTCCCAGTTCTCAAGTGGCCAATCCCTACTTGTTCTGCAAAAAGTCATTTCTTGGGGCAGCCTCTGTGGGCCCATTATTCTAGGCCAGTTCTCAGGCTGAGTCCTGCTGTTTCGGGGTTCTCCTCCTGTAAGGAAGGATTTCTATAACCGGTGCTCATCAGAGGCAAACACTGCTTAGCACTCCTTTAGGGGGTTGTTTTTTGGTGTGGGAATCAAAGTCCAGGCCTCATATATGCTAGGCAACTGCTCCTCCACAGTTACACCCTTGGCCCCTAGATAGTGTTTTTGTAAGCAGTCACTCTCAAATTGTAACACTTGTCATAGTTACCTGGAGGGCAGTGTGTCTGGAGTGCAGTCTGGGAATTTGCATTTCTAGTCTATTTACAGGAGATACAGGTGCTACTGAAGAAGTGGGAGCTTTATACCTGCAAACCACAGTTTAAAGAGCCACCACAGAAACCCAGTGTGGTGGCAAATGCCTGTAATCCCAGCACTGGAGAGGCTGAGGCAGAAAGGTCACTGCAAGTTTGAGACCAGCCTAGGCTACACAGTGAGTTCAAAGTCACCCTGAACTACATAGCAAGACCCTGTACCAAAAAACAATAATAAATAAAGGGAAAAAAAAAACCAATCAAATAAAGGGCTTGGGGACAGGGATTTAGCTCAGTGCTGCAGCACCTGTCTGGCAAGTGTGAGGTCCTGAGTTCCATTCCTGATACTCAGAAAAAAAAGTGGGAGCTGGGACTATAACTCAGTAGTACACAGCTTGCCTATCGTGGTAAGGCTGAGTGTTCCTCAGTGCTATAAAATAACTATGATGATGATGGGGATGGTGATGGGGTTTTTAAGGTTACTTTTTAGAAGGTTTTTTCATTTTTGAAAAAGTATCTCAAGGGGCTGGGGATTTAGCTCAGCGGCATAAGCACCTGCCTTGCAAACAGGCAGTCGTGAGTTCGATCCCTGGTACCGATAAAAACGAAAAAGACAAAAAATTTAAAAAAAAAAAAAAAAAGAAAAAGAAAAAGTATTTCACTATGTAGTTCAAGCTGGCCTCAAATTTGCACAGATCTTCCTGCCTCAGCCTCCCAAGTGCTAGGATTACAGGTATGCACCACCACACCTGGTTGAAAACATTTTGTACTACTGGAATTCTTTTTTGTTTCTTTCTTTTTTTTTTTTTTTTTTTGGTACTAAGAATGTAGCTCAGGACTTTGTGCTTGACATGCAGGCGCTGTGCCATTGAGCTACATCCCCTGCTCTTTACTTGTATTTTTTTTTTAAAAAATTATTGCTCTCTAGGCATGGTATCTCAGCACTCAAGAGCCTGAGGCAGGAAGGTCATCATGAGTTCAAGGCCAGTTTGGGCTACATAGTGAGTTCAAGGCTGGTCTGAACTACATAGCAAAATCATGTCTCAAAAAAAAAAAAAGCACGCAGTTGTGAGTTTGATCCCTGGTACCAAAAAAATAAAATAAACACTTCGTTTTTCAACAAATGGCTGCGAATGTAGCCTAACGGTGGAGCACTAGTGTGAGGCCCTGGGTTTCATCGAAAAAACAACTCTTTTCGGTGAAAATCAATCCCCCACCCTCGTTTCCACTCTCTTCCCCACGCAGGAGAAACCCGATGGTCCCCCACCCCATTTGTCTGCACAGCCTTTAATGCACTTTAGCGTTCTTGCTCCCTGCTCCCAAGCCCCCATCCAGAGCAGCACTGGGTACAGTAAAGCGCGTGGTGGAGGAAGGAACAAAGGTGACCACCCCGGGGTCACCAGGTCCAGGCACGGTCAGGTGTGCACATAATCAGGCCTGTACACACTTCGCCCCAGTTGCCCAGCGCTTCCCACAGCCCCAGGACCCTGACTGGGAGCCCCGCCCCCCTCCACCTGCTGCGGGATTTGGCCTAATCCTGGAGGACATGTGCGGGCAGCTGCAGCTCTCCAGGGAAGAGGGCTCTCCCTCCAGAGGAAATCTCCTTTTCATTCTCTCGCTACCGAAACCTGACCTTCCCGGGCACCTGGACCCCTCGGCTGGGTCTTGTCCCCAAGAAGTGACTGAGGAGGGGGCGTGAAATCACCAACAGCTGAACTCTGCTGGCTTTGCCCACTCCTCCCCAGCCGCCCCTCGCTCACATTCCACAGCGCCAGCGCTTTCCCGGCCCTGCAGAGCCGGGCGCCCGCGGTCCTTGGGCGGCCGCTGGGGGCCGCCTGACTCAGCCGGCGCTGAGGGGGCGTGGCTGCGGCTCCCCAGGTCACCCTTGCGCGGCTCGGGGCTCAGAGACTCCCCCCGCTGGCCCAGCCCCAGGGACCCGCCCTGCCTGGCCGGCACAGCGCACGCACACTGCGGCGCCGCAGCGGTCTCCGCTCGCCCAGGCCAGGGTCCGTAGGGGCCGGGCCGGAGCAGACCACCCGGAGCCCCGGCGGGTGACCGAATGACCTGGCTACGGGGCGGGCGATGTGGCTCCCTCCCGCCGCGAGGTCCTAGTGGGAGGCCGCTCCCTCTCACGGCCGAGGCCCCCAGGAAATCAGACTCCCCGTCCTCCTTCCTGGGAGACAGAAAAGAACAGTTGGCTGGCAGAGCTGGCACAGCCAAATCCAGCTTGTTGTTGGGTTTTCGTTCGTTTCTTTTGTTTGCTTGTTTTTCAGTGCCGCCGCTCCTCCACTCTTTCTTTCT